>NC_134588.1:57184188-57493473 GCF_037038515.1 Microtus pennsylvanicus | reverse complement strand
CAATATTTGCTAAACGAGTAAAAATAAGAAGGCCCTTTTATGCAAGGGTGTGATTAATCCGCTTTACTTAAAAGGCAGGCGAAACAAAGAGAGGTTAAATCACTTGCCCAAAAGTCATTCAACAAAGTCAGAATTTGAAAAAGAGATCTCATTCTGAAATCTCTGACTCAACTCCCCCATTAAGCCTTATGGCATGGAAGAAAGAGCTGGCATTGAGCCCAGCACTGCGGGCGAGGTCATCAAATGTTCTTTGCTTACATGATATAATTCTCAATTATTTGGATATCAGCTTTTGTTGATGTCAGATTACTTATTTGGGCTAGCTTAACCTTTATGTTATCAATGCCGGACATTTAGCCATAGTTTTAAAAGTGTAAGGCGTTGCAGCACAAGATGTGAGACACTTTATAGAAGAAATAATAACTTCTTTCGGTCATAAAATATTACATGAATTACTTTAAGGAAGCTTTGGGCTTTTCTGTAGACTTTTCTACTTCATCAGAAAGTACTATGCGCTTGCCTGCCTAGGCCTGCAAGAGCTGGGAGAGTTTATCAGTCCCGACTCAGGCTCCATTAGGAATGCTTCACCGGCTTCCACTTCTGCCAGATGCCAAGCAACCTCCTGTTTATTCCAGTGCACTCTGGATTTGTGGTGGGGGTGCTTATAATCAAGAGCGGAATCTGCTGAAGTGTGCATTGGAGCAAGCTGACTGAGACTGTTCCCAGGAAAGAGAGCCTCTCCAAGGGGTGTGGGGACAATAGTTATGCTGTAAGGAAATGCACTGTGGCAGCTGAGGTAGATAACAGGGTGTTTCTTAGAGAAAAAAAAAAGCCATTTCCAGTCAAGGTAAGAAAACCTGCTGCTTTGCACTCACCAGAGAATTATAGGAAATACAATTTAGGATTGTTCCAGGAAGATTGTTCCAGGAAAAATGGTAGCTGTGCTTCCATTTGAATCTGAAGGGTTCCCCAAAGGTCCACGTGTTAAATTCATGAGGCCAACTCTCCATTCTCAGGCCATGGATTGCTAAAGATCACTATGAATGCAACGCAATGCAAAATCACAAACTTACTGATAACACTATTGTCAGGAGCCATTTTCCCCCCAAAATTATTACAGGAACCATTGCCCTGAGGAATTAGCAGAGAACCCCACTCACTCCTAACAATAATTAGAATTGTTCTATTGGCAGAGCCTATCCCACTCCCAATTACCTGTTAATAGAGAGCTATCTGTTAGCGGAACCCACCTCACATTCCAAACTATCTAGAGAACTAAGGTGTGTCAACTTGTTACTTCCTGCCCGAGGAATCGTGACCTGACCTTTTGTAACCTCCTGACCTACGTGACCAAAGTGAACCCCGTGGCAAGAGCCCAGACCCCTGTGCCCCCTCCCCAAATTCCTTGTCCTATATAAGCTGTAACCATGACTCTAAAAAACGAAGGCTTCGACAAATCTGCCTGGCCTTCTTCCTCTCTCTTGCTCCTGTCTTTTCAGATAGTGCCTCTCCAGGACCCTGGAATAACTGACTGCAGGGTGGGTTACAACCCCTAGACTAAGTAACCCACCCAAAGCGGTTTACACATTATGAGGGTCTTTCGGTTGTTGTTATTTTTCGTAACTCAATTACACAGTTCTCAAGGCTAAAAATTTTAGATGACCTCATGGCAATATCAAAAGGTTGGACATGCCTGTAAGCCTTGGTCTCCAGCCTCAACCTTGGAGAGATAGAGCCAAATGGAGGCTTTAAGTTGTTAGGGGGTGTGCCCCCAAAGCTGAGTGTAAGTCTCCTCTTTCCCTTTACTTCCTCAGGTGAGTAGCTACCTCAGCTTCACGTGCCCACTGGCATACACCACCTTATCACAGGTCCTAAGCAACAAGACTAACCAACCGTGGGACCAAAAGCTCCAAAACAAGAAGTCAAAATAAATCCTTATTTTTTTCTTTGTTTTTTTTTTTACAAGAGCACGAATCCACTTTTATTTATTTACTTTTCATTGGTTTAAATCCGGGATGGGTACAGCATCTCATGGATTCTGTGTCCAATGGCCTTTGCAGGAATTTGGCGCGGACCATGCCACTGTTTCCACGGGCCCGAGTTACTTTCCCCCAGATCACTCTGGTTTTATTTGGTTTGCCTCCAGGTGTCACTGTGTTGTTCTTTGCTTTATACACATAAGCGCAGCTCTTGCCCAAGTAGAATTCAGTTTTATCTAGGGCATAAACGCCTTCAATTTTAAGGAGAGCTGTGTGCTCTCTCTGGTTCCGGAGACCTCGCTTATAGCCAGCAAAAGTGGCCTTGCACCACAGCCTTCCAAACATACTGTCCTTTAGAAGTCCTATTCCCAGCAGGCCTCCACAGGCGCCAAGATGGCTGAAAGAGCACCCTTATTTTTTTAAATATGATTTTCTTCAGATATTTTGCTCCAGTGGTGCAAAGCTAATAGAGCTGGTAGCAATTATTATGCCACTGCCAAATATCACAGATAATGCCAGCTGTTTCAGCTTTATTATTTAATCTAATCCTCCCAACACCAAGGCCACTCATATGATAGCAGAGTTACTGTTTGCACTCAGGCCTTCGTGATTACACACCCATCGCTCCTCTCACTGTACAATTGTTTCACTATGCTCAGCAATATCTTGACCAATTTGCCTTTAAAACTAAATTCATGGAAGGCCATGAGCCCTATGGGGAGAATCTATTACTGCTGTTTTGCTAAATAAGCATGCTGAGAAACGGCCTTCTAAATATTTGTGTTTATACCCAGAGGTCAGTGCTACCTCAGCCTTGGTTGGAGAAGCTTGTTTCTGCAGAGGGTAGTGTTTAATGCAGAGATTCATAACTGGTTAAAGTGTGTGACTGTCTGTGAGTGTTCAGCCTCAAACAGGACATACACATATGCCCTCCCTCCCTGCAAGGCTCAGGGAGCATCATGGGAAAGAGGAGGATGGGGAGGAAGGCTGTGAACCGCTGTCTCCTGGACCTGACAGCACTGGTGCATCATGACCTCAGAAGCTGTGGTTATGTACACAGGACCTGCACAAGACAGAGCCCACCCATGGTCTAGCATGGATGGCGGAGGGGAACCTGAGGCCCTCCCCCATCTGAGGAATTAATGGTTACTAGAGATGGGGAGTCATTTTTCTTCAAGGTAGCTCCTAGTAAGTTGTCCATGATACAGCAAATATCTCCACATGCATATACATACAAATCACCTGAATTAAACCTAGGTTATATTTAACACAGAGATACACACACACACACACACACACATATTTTGAGAAGTGGCGAATAAAGCCGCCATGCAGCATAGGGGTGAAGGGCATATAATAGCATCCAGATATCAAATTCTGGATGTCGGTTGATTCTGTCACTGGTAAGCTAGAGTCTATAGACAGTTCTCTTGATCTGGTTAAGCCTTAACTTTATTACCTCTTAGAGTTGTTGGACAAAGTTAGTTATAGATATTAGTAGTTTATAATGCTAAAATTTGCCTGTCTGGGTAGCAAAGGATGGTAACCTGTCAGGGTTGTAAGACATTTGACCTCGGAGTTCATTGGCATTATACGCCATTCAACTGCATCTTATTTCTACCAAGGTGATTCTTATATCTCATCTTTCATGTCTCTCCGTCTAAGAAGCAGCAGTTGCTGAGGTCATGTATTGTAGGGATACAACAAACATCTCTCCAGAATTATTGACTGTCCCCTTTGACTTAGTCAAGGACATCTGTCCTCAGAACAAGATCCTGACTCAGTGGTACCACAGGCTGTCTTTATGGTGTGGCTGAGCTTTTCCTCTGGAGCAGCACACAGCTCGGCTTCCTTCCAGATAGGATGCTGTAGCAGCTCTAATCATAGCAGAACAACCCATCTTAAAAGGCAGACATCCAGCATGCTAGCTTTATGCACCGTAAATCCACATGACTCGAAAACAAGGAGGAGAGCAGAGAATTAACTGAATTTTTTTTTCCAAGCGTTTGCTTGATTGTTCTAGGAGTAGAAATAGATTGAGTAACCTGACATTAAAAAAATAAAAAGTGTTTATTTTGCCAATGAATTTTTTGAGAGAAGTTTTATTTGGCCTTTTTCGCTTCAATTTATGCTTTGTTAAAATAAGGTTAAACCTTAAAATTATTGTGCTCTTTCTGTACTCTCTCCACTCACTGTGACAAATACCGTCTGCTTTGGTTTCTTTCTGAGTCACAGACTAGTGTTTTTACTGACATTGTTCCTCCTCAACTCATGAAACTAGACATAGCAACCAAGAGTCAAGAGAGTGATTACCAGCCAGTTATTAAAAGCGTGATGAAGCATATCACGGAGCATAATAAAACCATCATGGATGCTCAACAGAATGCCAGCAGAGTTGATTGAGTCTAGAAGCAATCGAAAAAATCATTCTTTTTTCATTTTTCTTCCTAGATGCTAATGTTCTATCAGGTGTCTGATGTGGCTGTCATGTGAAATTACACAGACAAGTTGGTGGCAGTATCAGAGAAGCAGCATTTATTCGGACTGGCTGGGCTTGCTTAGTGGCTCCAGAGATGCAAGGGTGCCCAAACTCTTTAAGAAGAACATGGAAAGGAACCAACATTCCCAAGGAGGAGACATGATGCTCACACTAATCTCTCATCAACTCTGCTGTGACACTTACCTTGAAGACTAAAGAGTGGGGCTTTGAATGGTAGAGCATGAAAACTTTTGAGTTAGGTGATGAAGGAGACAAGACAATACAACCCCAGACATGCTCATGAAGACAGCCCTGGGGGTGCGAGGACGGCCATAGCAGTCTACCGTAAAGAGAGGAGGTTTGATAGTAGACTATTAAAGACAAATGAAAGTTGTGCATCTGGGCAAAAAGATTCCAGAGAAGCATGGTATTTTCAGAGTAAGGAATATCAGAGCTCTGGTCTCTAGACATAAAGCAGAGTCAGATGATTGACCGCTGTCAAAAATTAGTATTTCAATTCATGGATGAAAACTGAAACCTGTGACTAATCAATCAACTGAAACTGGAACAAATTATCTAAAAGGGAAAAAGATCGCTTTCACAGAGATGCCGTTCTGCCCTTGCAGAGAGAAACTTTGAAACAGAGGGAGCAAAATTATCGTTGCCATGAGAATTAAGAGAAAATCATGCAAGTCATTATTTATTATTTCCATGATCCTCTCTTTCTGTCTAGGAAATGACCTGCAACATTGGCTACATATTTTTCTGAAAATTGCCTTTCCTGACTTTGTTTGTTTGTTGGTATTCCTCCTTACTCCTCACCAGTGTATCTAGTTCTCTGCTGAAACTGAATAAGCTTCCTATGAACACATGCCATTGCTACCATGCGTACCCTGAGCGGGCCTTTCCCTTTATTGGTTTATCTACGATTCTCCTCAAGTCACCCATGAGAGCCTGTGGTTCTGTACTAACAGTGAGAATGTACAAAGAGTAAAATTAGAAGAAAAGTCATGATGTGTGGTGGTTTGAAAGGAAATGGTCCCCAAAGAGAGTGGCACTATTAGGAGGTGTGGCCTTGTTGGCATAGGACCTTTCTGGAGTAGGCATGACCTTGCTGGAAGAAGTGTGTCATTGTGGAGGCAGGCTATTCCTAAGTGATGCTCAGTGTCACAGTTCATTTTTTGTTGCCTGTGAATCAAGATGTAGGATTCTCAGCTACTTCTCCACCTCCATGTCTGCCTGCACACTGTTAAGTTCCCCTGCATGCTGCTATGTCCTGTCATGATGATAATGGATTAAACTTCTGAACTGTAAGCCACCCCAATTAAATGTTTTCCTTTATAAGAGCTGCTGTAGTCGTGGTGTCTCTTCACAGCAACAGAAACCCTAAGGCACAATAAAATTGCTCCCTATCAGTTACAGGTTGTTTTGTTTGAACTAATACTCAGCTGTACCTTAATTTGCTCATTTTGAGGTCTCAGAGAATGCTTTAGTCTTCAGATCCAGGCATAAGTACCAAGAGGCAAGCTCACCAAGCCTGCACATTGTTCCTGCCAGGCAACTCTTGCATTCCATTTTTGTCCTCAAAGATCTGTGGGATTTCAGAAATGATAGAGAAACCAAAGCTTTGAAAGATGCTAAGATTTGCTCAAGGCCATGGAACTAATGAACAAAATGGAATAGCTTTGGGGTTAGCACCCTAATTTCCCATCCTGATCCCTGATGATGGCTGACCTGACTCTCACCATCTCATCCCTCCTCTTGAGGCCCTGAGCTAGCTCATCTCTTAAAACACAGTAGGAAAAAACTTTAAAGACTTGATTCTGCCAAAGACCGTACTTCAAGTTTGATTTTCCAGCACTAAGTTAGGCAGCTCACAACCACCTGCAACTCCATCTCCAGTGGATCCAATGCCCTCTTCTGGTCTTTGTAAGCCCTGGAACACTAATGAACATATGCACATACACACGGACATAAATACATCAGAAAATAAAATTTGTAAAATAAGGTAGTCACCCACTTTGGTTTAGAGATCATTAATATGCACATTCATTTGATAAGATAGCTTTACATTTGTGTGCAAAGATGAATGTGTCTATACATGATAAAAACAAAATATAAGCTGTATATGAATTATTCAAGAGAACATTACCAATATGAACTCTTAAAAAATATCCCAGCCCTTCTCCTCAGCCACCTAAACTATATGTTTTGTAGTTTTTACTTAATAAGTAATAAAGATATGAACAAAAGCTATTTGTTTTCACAAATTCTAAAAAAGAATAAATTTCTGAGATCAAAAATCTCAAACCAAATCTGTGCCACATATTAATGGCTTTCAGTTTGGGTTCCTAATCAACATCAAGTTTCTACAGATGGCATAGATTTTGGCCTCCTATAAACACCAATTTCTCTGGGACAAACTAGCCACACCCATTTGCAGAAGGAAATAGAAGCTTGTACTACTGAGTGCTGAATGTGTGTGAGACTCTTCCATATACCTCATCTCATGGCCGTGTCCACAACAGTCCAGAGAGGTAGATACTGTTATTCAGTGTGTTCTTTTAAATGAATGGATGAACTGAGAGTTCATCCTTACAGACCTTATAGGCAGAATTTAAATGCAATATTAGGTACAGTTATTGCTTGAATTCCATAAACTAGCAATGTCTGAGCAATCTATGTTTCAGGTAAACCAAAGAGAGACACAGAGAAAGGTTGGGCAAGATATTTGTAACCTTCTAAGAAGTATGTCAGTCTATGCGTGGAGGTCAGGCTATAGTAGCCATGTCAGCTAGGCTAGAGGCAGAATTCTAGCTACCATAGACAAGAACATCATGAAGTGTAAGTTAAGCTTGATCACTCCCAAATAGATATCACAACTTCTGTTCTCCACCTGAGTTAAGAAGTGATGATGGGCCTGATGACTTCGCAAAAAATGAAACCTAAGCAGAAGAGGAAGAGGAATGTATATAGTACATCATTGCTTGGAGAAGTTTCATAGTGTGGGAAATCAGGGAGCCCTGAAATGTAGATTTCTTACTTTTGCAAAGCAGCTATCTCTGTTGGTGGCAATCTCATTATTTCTTCCAGAGAACTGGATTAGATGCCCTCTCCACTGGAAGCTGCACTATGGATTATTAATGAGGTAAATTAAACTTCAAATATCAAGGGTGCATGTGTGCATATGTAAACACGTGTCTACATGAGTCTAGGCTAGGAAACAAGAAAGAGAAGGAGCATGAGATAGAAAGACTGAGGAGGGACAACAGCCACAGGAAGAAAGCACTTAGCATGTTACAGTCACAGGGAGAAGGAGAAAGCACTTAGCATGTTATAGTCACAGGGAGAAGGAGAAAGCACTTAGCATGTTACAGTCCCAAGGAGAAAGCACTTAGCATGTTACAGTCACAGGGAGAAGGAGAAAGCACTTAGCATGTTACAGTCCCAGGGAGAAAGAGAAAGCACTTAGCATGTTACAGTCACAGGGAGAAGGAGAAAGCACTTAGCATGTTACAGTCCCAGGGAGAAAGAGAAAGCACTTAGCATGTTACAGTCACAGGGAGAAAGCATTCAGCATGTTCCAACCCTTGAATGTAAGACTCTGGTTCACATTTTTAAAGAAGCAAAGTTGGAACGTGGTTTGAACTAGTTCCTTTTAATTCATTCAATCATTTACTTATTTACGTGTGAGAACACACATCCTGTGACATGCGTGAAGGTTGAAGGACAGCCGGGGAATTGCTTTCCTCTTTGCACCATGTGAGTGCCAGGGATAAACTCAGACCGTTGGACTTGACAGCAAGTTACATGCTGAAGCCATCTTGCCAGCCCAAAGTAAGTTTTGGTATAGGTTTGCTACAGGTATTAAGGTAGAAAGAAGCCTTTAAGAAAAGTACAGTGTACACTCAAGACACAGGAGCATGCTTCTTGAGAGGAGGCCATGCCATGAATCTGGCTCTTAAATAATGGATACTTCCTGTGCTCAGAGAACAGGAGTCTCTAGACTACATTAACATTATAACTCAAGAGATTAAATACTGTCCATTTTTAAAATGTTGACGGAACCACGGAGAAGCAGGTAACCTAACACTAGTGCTCAGCTTTTGTCCAACGTGGGGCTCTTGGCTCTAGTTGATGGAAAACGAGGTCGTTTACGAATCAGCAATGAGGGTTTTGCATCTACTATCACGTCTACCGCTTTCCAGTTGAAAAAAAAAGTAACATTAGCAAGCACAAGCTAAGTGAAAAGATCATCACATGATCCTTGGTGTGGAAAGTCCTTCTGACTGTGTGTTGCTTTTATTGGTTAATAAAGAAGCTGCTTTCAGCTGATGACTTAACAGAGTAAAGCCAGGCTGAAAGATATATATAGAGAGAAAGAGAGTAGGCAGAGTGGAAGAGATGCCGTGTAGACCCACCGAAGACAGATGCCAGGGATGGAACTTTATCCAGAAAGCCACAGCCACGTGGCGATACACAGATTAATGGAGATGGGTTAGTTTAGGATATAAGAGTTAGCCAGAAATATGTATAAGCTATTGGCCAAACAGGATTGCAAATAATATAGTTTCTGTGTGACTATTTCAGGAGTCTGGGTAACCGGGAAACAAACAAGCAACCTCCCCCAAAAGATCCTCAAGAAACACAAGCGGCCTCCCCCAAAAGATCCTCAAGAAACGAACAAGCGGCCTCCCCCAGCAGATCCTCCTGAGTTCTAATGAAGTTTCAGTGGTGCAAAACCTTGTCCAGTCAGGAAAAAAAAAATTTTTTTTCAAGTTCAATTCCAGAAAAACCATTATGCTTAACCGACAGCACTCCCCACCCTTTTTGACTGTTACACTGGAGGAATAGGTTTCGTTTTTGTAAATACATTTGTAAGCTGATAAACTTAGAGCAAGTGATGTTATTGGTGAGAACCTTGAAAGAAAGTTCTTATATGCTAAAAGTGACACACGACTCTTGAAGATGAACCTTGGCATGAACGCCTTTCTGAACCTTTGATCTAGCTGTTTGCCCACGGTCTTCTCAATGATACCCTTTGTGGCCAAACTCTTCCTTTCTTTACTGTCTTCCTTCTCTCCTTTCTTTATCATTGGCTCTACCATTTGTTCATTCGATTACATCAGGGATTTCTAGGGAAATCGCTGCTATATCTCAAGCTCCCTGAGTGGCTATTGGGAAGTATTATCCTCCAAACTAAATATACCATCCTAGAAGGAGGAACCTTAAGACTCCATAAGTTCCTAACTGAAACACTGCACTCTAAAAAGAGGCTTCTTAAGGCATAGGAAGTAAACAAGATTCATAAGGCCCCTCCTGTCCTCCACCCTCGTTATAGAATCAGTACTTCTTGTTGGAAACAGAGGGAGACTCTCCAACCTCCTGATGCCTGCTGGTTGGTCCTGCGGAGAGCTCAGGGATGCAACTCTTGTGAGCCATCATCCAGGCTGGCATGGACTTTTTGGTAACACAGCTGCCTTTAGATTGTCCATTCTCCTGTAATTAGCCACAGTAAACTCGCTGGTTTGCCAAACTAGATTTTGGTAGAATCATTATTTTGGTCTGTCATTGATTCCCTGTCTGGGTTTAAGTAGGCATTTGTTCTTGTCTCCCAGAAAAACTCACACAACAGTTAACAGAGAAGATGCCAAGAGACAAACACCCCTGCCCCCTACTTTCCAGTCATTTTCTTCCTCAGCCTCCTTTCTGGTCTTCTCTCTCTGACATCATCTGAATTATCCTTTCTTTCTCTTCTACACGCTGTTATCTGATATCGAACCCTTCAAACCTGCTCTCATGTTCTGGAAAGTTTGGACCAGAAGTTGACTTACTGTTACCTCATATTTTAGTTTCCTGACGTTGCTGTAACAAGCAGCTTAAAACACACAAATTTTTTTACCTTAGTTTTGAAGGTCAGAAGTCTGGGGCAGATGACACTGGACTGACATCAAAGTGGCGAAGAGACTTCATTCCTTTCTAGAAACTCCACAAAAGCATGTCCTTGCCTTTTCCGGGTCTTAGTAGCAACCCATACTCCTTGGGTCCTAGATTTGCTCTGGTCTCAAAGCCCCCACTGGCACACTGAGTTCTTCCTTTGAATTACTGTCTCCCTTCCCCATTATTTAAGAAACCTTGTGATTTTGTTGGAGCCCCTCAGATAATCCAAGATAATCTCCTTGTTTTAAACTCCGTAATTTAGCAGTGTTAATTGCATTTTCAACAGTAGTTACTCTCAACTTTGTGATACAACATCTCCCAGCTCGTGAGCATGGCAGGGAGGGCATTGGCCCACTACACTTCATCCCTAAGAGTGTGTTCAGTGTTCAATATGATAGACAGAAAGTCTCCAACTGCTAAGACAGCCTGCAAGAATGTCTGATCTTGGCCAAGTAGAAATAAGCAGGACTATCTCTTGGTAGTAAAGCTTCATTTCAAAGGGACATAAATTTTGAAAGCAAATGAACCTATGATTAAATTCTAGTGTTTACAACGTAGGAGCTCTGTGGCCTTGGTAAACCTGCCTCCAGTTCCCCCAAATCTCCATTTCCTTGGTGTTAATTTGAGAATATTTACTTCACAGTGTTTCTAAATGCTGAACTGAAATAATCAAAGCAAAAATCCTGGCTCATAGGATCCCTACAGATACAGGATTTCCTATCTCCACAAAACACAGCAGCTCCCACTTCACTCAGGGAGACCACTATGGCTCCCAGCCCTGATATCTACTCAATCAACGTTCATCGAGAAGCTATGTTATACAAGGGACAGCAGGGAACCTCAGGGTGACACAAGATAGGAGATGTCAACCTGGTCAGGGAATCTATATGTGAACACAAGAAAAGTTAGGTCACAGAAGCAGGTGGCTGTCAACACTGACATTATACAACTCACCCTAGCGAATCGACCCATCTTTAATACTGGTTGCATTCAAGAGATGAAGAGCCAACACTGGACCAGAGTGAGATGATGCCACAGCATCAAGGGCATTTGAGAGGGCTTGGCAAGAAAGGCTGTGGTTAGGGAGCCCGTGAGGATGCGCGGAGGTGGTTGGTGCTGAGCAAAGGTTTTGAGTCCTCTCCTCGGTGACCTTCAACAGTCCTGTTTACTTGTTGGGAAGCATTTAGTCTGAGACAGGGTGAGTAAGGCACAAGAATACCATCCCTACAGGCTGCCATCTCCCACCTCCTCCCTCTGACAGCCTACCTCCTTGCCAAGTTCCTTCCCTCCTCCCTCCCCTATCTCAACATGATACAAAACAGCCTTTCTGCTTTTCTGGGATTAGTGAGAAGCAATGCCCTGTAATTATAGTCATCTTATCTCCTTTGAATTCACCAAAATTACCCCTTTTCTTTAGATCAGCACCGTTGCCACATGATGGATGTTATTGGTAAGCTTTTGTGCAATGGTGAAGTGTTGTTTTCTTAAAGTGACATCTGCTGCAATAGACTAATGTTCCTATCTGCCTGACTCATTTGGGAGAACATGTCCGCATGCCAGTGTGGACGGGTGGGTGGGGCGGCATGCAAGATGAGCGGAGCATCTGGCAGGATATGTTTCAGAGTTTCAGATGAAGAGAAAGACTATTCAGTTTCCTGCAGAAGTACAGTAGACACTAACCCTTCTACACTGTCTGAAGAATGGAGACATGCCCTGCTTCCAAAAGCCTTTTTGTCTCCTTGAGGAGTCCTCATCCCTGTCCCCTTTTCCTCCACAACCTGGAGCCTTCTTGGTTTGTCTCTCCCTGGGCTCTCCTCCAGGGTCCATATCGGAACTAAGGTCCTTAGAAACCTGCAGCCCTGAAGGACCCCGTCCAAATGTCACTTTCTTTATGATGTCACCTCTAGATAGAGCTGAGGTCTGACTGCTGTACCTGCTCATACCTAGAATGTTTAAAAGGAAATTATATCAGGCAGTGAAAAAAACAAACCCAACAATGTGGTGAAGCACCTCAGTGGCCACATAACATTCGAGGAGCTGGTACCGCCTATGAACTGAAAAGACAAAAGAGGCGGAGTCCCGTGAATCTCTGGGGCTCTCAGGGCTGAAGAAGACCATCAGTATAGCCATGACATGAAGCAAAGGCAGATGGGAGAAAAGGGCCCAGCTTCCCCTTCCTCCTGCCCTCCATCTCTCATAAGTGTTTTCCATGGAATGAAACCTTGTAAATACCTGTGGACAAAGGGACCCGGGAGATACAGCCTACAGGACTCAGCTGTCTGACAGAGAAACAGAAGAAAATGGGGTAGATCCAAAGACTAGGATGCCCACGCCCAACAACATGCCCTGAGTAGTGGATGCACCTTCTACACTGCAGCCACCCTGCCTCATCATTAATTGTGGTTTGAATGGGAAATGTCCCCCCCATATGCTGTGTAATTGAATACTTCTCCAGTTGGTGACTTCGGGGGAGGGAAAGTTATGGGATGTCAAGGCGACCGTGTTTTGTGGGAGGAAGTAAGTATATCACTGGGAACTGACTGGGTTTTATTGCCTGGTCTTGCTTCCTGTTCTCTCTCTTTCTCTGCTTCCTGTGTGCAGAGGAAATGGGACCTCTCTGTTTCCTGACTGCCAGGCAGACTCCCACCTCCCGCTATCATGCCATCATGGAATGATGAGTTGTCTGGAACGTTAAACCAAAATAAACCCTCTCTTCTCGAACTTATTTTTGCCGGGGCATTTTATCACAGCAACAGAAACATGACTAAAACATCCCTCATTTAAGTATTCTTCACCTTTCCTTTCCTTTCTCCCAGTGGGGAGATACAGATGCAATGGCAAGAGCTGAAGCAACCATCCTGAACTTCAAAATCCAAAGTGCTTTGAGGAGGAAGAAGAAAACAGAAGGAGCCTGAGTCTCTGATGATGAAGCATCTGTTAGTGTCGCTTGCCTGGGCATCAAAGGAAAATGAACTTTTCTAGGACCCATTATTACTTTTAAGGTCTTTTCACATGAAGCCCCTCTTCAGGAACACAGCAGCCTCTTGCTTCAGGAAACAGTTTCAAGCACGTGAAATTCCAGCACCTCAAAATACACCGTGTAGGGGTTGTAACTAATTTCTTATTTCTGTGTTCAGAAACATATGTCTGCCCAGTAATAAACATTAACAGTATGGAATGAGGAAAAACATGTGAGGAGCTGGGTCCCTAAGAACAATGCTGCTCAGACTTTAGCATGGGGGAAAAATGGTCTGAAGAACTTGTTGAAATGCAGATTGCTGGGTCCTAGAGGCAGAGATTTTGAATCAGTGTACTTACAGCTTAGGGGTTCTGAGACTTTGTATCTTAGCAAGTTCTAGAGCGACAATGAAGCCTCTGCAGAGAGACAATGAGCTGCCAGAGAGGACAGAGGCAAGTCAGTGCATGCTCCGCTTACACATTTAAAACCATGTATGTGGGGCTGAGGAGATGGTTCTGTGGGTATGAGTCCTTCCTGTTCAAGCATGAAGATTTGAATCCAATTCCTCAGCACCTATATAAAAAGTCCAGATTTGGGGGGCGGGGTGGCAGGTGGGCAGGAGCAAAAATGTCAAGAGGAATGCTGGAACTTAGTGGCCACATGCCCAGCCCCAAAGTGACAAGCCCCAGGTTCAATGAGAGATCACATCCCAAGGGAATAAGGTAGAAAGCAACAGAGGAGGGCCCCTGACACCCTCCTCTGGCCTACACATGCTTGCACGGCACACACCTGCATGAACATGTTTACACACCCCTCATACGAGCACACACAAACTCTCAGAGGTGAAATGAAAACACCAGAGACTCTCCACATTCCTCCAGCGGGAAAGATCATTAAAGAACCAGAGGAGGCCCTGAGCTGAAGTTGGTGGCCTGGGTGGGTCCAAGTGGTTAGGTAAAGAGGAATGTGAACATTTACAAAGAAACTGGTGGCTGCCAGTGCACAGGGTATCCACTGTTCTGCAGGCCACGCTGCCGAGGGACAGATTGTATACTCACAATGGGGTCATCGCAGTGGCCTCTTCTAAGCAGAGACTGCTGGGGAGGCTTTCGGCTTTTTAGCTGTCACAGATAAGTACACAGTGAATACGCCAAAAAAAGAAAGAACCAAAGGAAAAAAAAACCCGAAATGTGAATTTGCCATTCAAACGCAATTTCATTGCAGGTCTGCAAGCTTATCAGCCTCCTTCAACTAAATTACTACCCCTGTGTGCCTCCTACACAGACATACTGGTGTTGCCAAGGAGCGTGGGTGAACACCCTACCCCGCTGATCTAATCCACTTCAGTGAAATGTGTATGAGATTTCATGCCAACAGCAGGGCAGAATAAGTGATTTTGCAGGCCTAGAAATAAATTATTGGCTGTCTAAACATCTACCAAATTTAGATACCAGCGGAACTAAAGACTTCTTCCTTTTCCTGTTCCTCCTTTCTCTTTTTCCTCTGCCCAGGCCGTCTCCTTCCCCCTCATCCATGCCCCACTGAGCAGTCGGAGCTTCTCTAGCACTGCTTGGCTTCATCCTAAGGAGCAGACCCTCTCCTCTACTGAAGAGGCAGAGCCGCAAAGATGCTGAAGATACTCAGCTTTGGCCACCAGCTCGCTCCAAGGCCTTTCCTTTCCTGAGCCAGACTGATCTGTAAGGGCTGTAAATCACTGCTTCTACATCTGAACAGCTCCATCAGGGGTCAAAGACTGGCTTCTCTTCTGGCTCTACAGGACTAGATGTTCATGATGTGTGAATTCTGACCACAGTCCCTCGACTGCTCCCAAGAGAAAACTGCATAAAGTCTTTATTTCAAGAGTTTTCATGTTCTGTTAAGAAGAAAATAGAAACAAAAAACCAAAAGAAAACCTCATTTTATTTATCTATCGTATCATCTGTTATATCATCTATCAAATCATCTATCTACCATCTATCATCCACCTATCATCCTTATCTGAGGCTCCTTGCTCTCTGATGACTCCAGCTTGGTGAAGCTGATACACAGCCAGCCAGTCCACCCGTGAACACATTCTAAAAGAGCCTCTGTCAGTCTCTGTGGAATAGAACTTCTGGGTGGGGTGTGAACTGGGATATAGCCTTTCTGTAGCCAAAACTAATATTTTAAAAACTTACCGATGAATTTCAGTCTGAAGTCCCCCACTGTGAAGTCAGACAACCAGCCGATCGCCTTCCAGAACACTTCCTTGGACCTGATTTTAGTATTTGTTTTTAAGGACTAGAGCGGAGGCACCCTAAAGAGCCAAGAAACCCTCACCAAATAGAGTCTTAACCTTGACGGATAAAGCTCCTCTCTGACTTTCCTGTGTGTGAAGTCGTCTTCGGAGAAAGAGAAGACTAGCTATGTTTTTTTGTCAAAACATGGAAACAGGACCATCTGGGAATCCATTTTATTCCCCAGTATTTGTTCAAATACTGGACAGCAGAGGAACACCCCTGCTCCTGAAAAGTGGGCGGATGACCACACATGTAAAGCAGTTTGTAGTCTCTTTGGGTCCTCTCCTCATGCTTGCATTTGAAATAAATGTTAAAGCCTAGTCTTTCTTTCTCTCTCTTCCTCTCTTCCTCTCCTGCTTCCTTCCTTTCTTCCTTCCTTCCTTCCTTCCTTTCTTTCTTTCTTTCTTTCTTTCTTCCTTCTTTTCTTTCTTTCTTTTTCTGAGACAGAGTTTCTCTGTATAGCTTTGGTGCCTGTCCTGGAATTCACTCTGTAGACCAGGCTGGCCTCAAACTCACAGAGGTCCACCTGCCTCTGCCTCCCAAGTGCTGGAATTAAAGGTGTGCACCACCACCGCCCAGTTTAAGGCTAGTGTTTCTAAAGTGTCTTATTCTACTTACAAATTTTGTTATCCTAGTTCTCAGTCTAGAAAATTCTAGCATTACTTGTGGAAACTTATATGCAAGTTGATTAAATAACAGTGACTCATAAACATATGGTACAGAACCAATGAATGCAACCTATTTTATTTGCTTTATTAATAATTCTAATAGAACCTTACTAACTATTTAGATTGTTCTTATAAATGTAGTATTTAGTGATTACTCTTACATTATGGTGACTCGTTTGTTTTTGTGTTTTTCAAGACTGGGTATCATTACATAGATCTGGCTGTCAACATGGAGCGCAAACGTCAGTCTAACTCTGGTTGATTCTTTATTGACATGCTATCTATATTCCCAATCTATATTGTCATCTGGAACCTACTTCTGCAAAATCCTCAAGGAGCTGAAGAAACTGGAGGAAGGTGGTAATCATATGGAAGCGTTACTTATAAACAAATACAAAATATGAAAATGATTATTTAATACTAACTAAAGGATGCATACTTTCTGCAAAATAGTGATTCTACATATAGGAAACTCCCTGGGAACATTAAAAATATTATTCAGCCTGCCATAAAACAAATCATACATAATTTTCAGGCTTTAATATGTCTTGTTCTTGTGAAATAATGATCTAGGATTCGTGTTTCTGAGATAAGCCAAATGATAAGAGCCTGCAACAGCCCATGCTTCCTAATATTTACAGTGTTTTCTTGTCAGACACAAAATGAAGGCAGAGATGGCAGGCTTTCAACCTGCTTTTAGCTATTGTGTAGGCCAACTGAGAAGCCAATGCATTTTTAGGAATGGCAGCTTCCAGAAGCCTGTGGAGTTTTTCCCTACAGCGTAGCATAAATCCAGCTGCTTTATGTTACCTTGTAACTTGTTCCTCACCTACCTGTGACTTGCCTCCATGGAAGGCAAGACTCTCGTCTATGGAAACCCTCTGTGGGCATGCGCTGCACATATGTGAGTTCACATGATGGAACAGACAGAATCCCCACACAAAGTCTCCCTGGGTACGGCTCCCGTCACTGCTTACCTTGGCTGATCCACCATGGCAGGCACATGGAACCAAAAGGCCTGTGATGAGAATACCGTCTTGGGATAAATATTCTTTTAGGCTCTCAACAGTATCTACCTATCTCATCTTTCCCAGCTAGGTAGGCAATCCCAACTTTCCTGCAGAATACAGCTCCCCCCGCCTGGTCAAGAACTCCGCTACTTTTTGCTGAGAAAGAGAAACCTTATGGGTCAACCATACTGAAATATATATATAAGATTTGCTGAACAGATAAATGTATAATAATAAACAAAGAAGTTCTTTCTAGACTTTCTTCCGCTGAGTCCTTTCTTTTCCAAAGCCCAGATCTGAGTGAGCATTTTCTTATTTTTCGTTCACTTAGTACAAGTTTGATTTGAGCCGGGCCTTCATCCAGGTCCAGTCAACCAGTAACGACCGTGTTTGCTTTACTTCTAGTACCCCAGCGCACACGCATGGCCTGCATTGCCTTCCCGAGCAGCATCCAGAGACACGGTAGCAGGTGCTCTGGGTGTGGCTTCATCTAACCACGTTAGAATTTCAACTTCCAAGCTGGATTTTTTTCTTAAGTCTACACAAGGTTGGTAGGTGGGAGAAGGGCCCAGAGGCGGGAGGAGGGGGCCAAGGGAAGCCTGGGACTTAGCCTAGTGTTGAAGAGACACGGAACTTTACAAAGGCTTACTGGTATGGAAAAGAAAATCCCAGGGGATGTTAGCAAAAGCATGGAGCCTATAAACACCAGATAATAAGAACCCGTCATCAGGAACGCGAGGGACCTTTTCAGGAGAGAAGCATCGAGAATTCCAGGAAGCACATATTCAAAGCCTGTTTCCTAGGCAGCTGAAGCCACCCACCTTCCCTTGAACAAACGGAGGCCGATTCAGTTCTCAAATGTGCCATTTGCCTCGGCTTTCAAAATAATCCCGAGTGTTCCGCTGGCTTCTCTTGCCTTTTGAAAGCAGCCTGTAGGAGAAGGGCTTCGTGTTGTTCCCTAGCAGACCGTGGACACACTTTAATCACACACCTTGCCCTACAACACAGGCCCCACTTCTATGATGTCTTTAACCTAAGCGGCAGCTCCAGCACCTCCAGAGACAGTGTCTTTCCATTTTTTTTTTTTTTAGCTCCTTTAAAGATGAACAGAGTGAAACATTTATTACTGGTATCTGAAACCCCACAGTAGCTGCTTAAAAAGTCTGGCTTGACTTCAGGGAAATGCAAATTAAAACTGCTTTGAGATTCTGTCTCACCCCAATCCAAATGGCTATTATCAAGAAAATAAAGACCTTCAACCGCCGAGGGAAACAGAAAGCCTTACTCACTGCCGGGGAGGAGTGTAAACTGGTGTAGCCATTGCGGACAGCAGTATGGTGCTTTCTCAAAACGCTTAAAATGGAGCTATTGTATGGCCTTGCTATTCCGATCCTGAGCGCATACATACAGGACTCCATGTCTTTCGGCACTGTGTTCATTGCTTCTCCATCCACAGCAGCAAGGGAAAGGAGTCAGCCCAGATGTTCGTGAACAGATAGTGAAAGTCTGGTGCACAGACACAGCGAAACTTCATTCTGCTACAGAAAGCAGAAAGGTTATGAAAGTTGAAGGAACGTTAGTGAATCTGGAAACTATATTAATAAAGAAAACATGTCCTCTTATATGCAGATAAATGTATGTATATATAAGCCATGGAATTATAAAAGGAGACAAGAGAGAGAGGTGGGGGACAGAGAGAGAGAGAGAGAGAGAGAGAGAGAGAGAGAGAGAGAGAGAGAGAGAGAGAAGTATAGACAAAGATGGGTGGATAATAGAATAGTGTCAAGAAGACAGGAAGGAGGCTGCTGGAAATGGATGGGTACACAGTTGGCAAGGACATGAGAAGGAAGAAGGAGGATCAACAAAAAACAAGTTTCAGATTTAACACACACACACATGGAAATGTGGCTTTAGTTAGATTATGGTACATTTATATGATAAAATATTATATAGCCAGTATTGAACATATTATACAAAAATAATGATATACAGGGAAGTTTAGAACATAGCATTATTGTCATTATTACAGTGATGGGAAAGGATCAACAAATACTCTCCCCCTGAGCTATGCCCCCAGAATACAGAATCAAATAAAAGTAAAAAAAATAAAATAAAATAAAATTAGTCCAGCAAAGTAAAAAGGAGGGTCTGGAAGAAAAGAACCAAAATGTTAATTATTTAAAAAATAACAAAGAGAGCACAACACACAAAACAAACAAGAACTGTACAGTATAAAGCCACAGGACTGGCACGGAGCTCGGCAGGGGCGCACCTGCCTGGCACACTTAGGTGTTAGGTTCAATCCGAAGTTTTAAAGAAAGCACACAGAGTTTTCTGTGATCTCAAACTCTTCTTCCAGATCTCTTCTCTCCACCCAAAGCACCTAGTCTCGTCTTCAGAGGCCAACATCTTATTCTGCCCTAGGTATGTTAGAGCTCTTTGAAGGCATGCCCTGTCCTCAGGACTGTTCTTATTTTCCTCTTGTACACAGACACCCACCTTCGAGGACTAAGCACGGAACTACACACAGCAGGCATAGGATCGGATGCTTCGGCAGCAGGGCCAGAGCAGTGTGAGGCAGGAGGGGATGTTAGGGGTCCAGATAAAGCCATGAGCTCACTCGCTTAAGAGACACAGAAATGCAGAAGGGTGTTTTCATGAGGCTGTGCATTCTCTAGGAGGATGAATGACGCTTTAATTTGAAAACAGTCTCTCCCTCTCTCTCTCTCTCTCTTCTTTTCTCTCGAGTGTCTGTCTGTCTGTCTCTGTGACTATCTTGTCTCTTCCTCTGTGTGTGTGTGTGTGTGTGTGTGTGTGTGTGTGAGAGAGAGAGAGAGAGAGAGAGAGAGAGAGAGAGAGAGAGAGAAAGCAGAGAGAGAGAGACAGAGAGAGAGAGACAGAGAGAGAGAGAGAGAGAGAGAGAGAGGGAGGGAGGGAGGGAGGGAGAGAGAGAGAGAGAGACAGAGACAGAGACAGAGACAGAGACAGAGACAGAGACAGAGAGAGAGAGAGAGAGAGAGAGAGAGAGAACAGTGAAAGAGCTCCTCAATAGGATCCCTTAGCACCGAATGTCGAATTTGGTCATGCTAACTACACTTGGGCTGAACAAAAGCAAACATCCGGTCTCCACCGCACTGTGCCACCACTTCCATCCCAAACTCTAATTGAGGTTAGAGGACACGCGGAGCACAGTCAACCACAGCAACTACAGGATCCTAGTTTGGAGCAGCCTTTAGAAAAAAAAATGTAGGCAGAGAACAAGAGACAGACAGTCCCTTAAAAGTCACCCCCAACACCTTCTATTATAGTTTCCCAGAGAGCCTGGCATAGATGCCCTTCTGTGAGGACACAGCAAATCCAGTCCTTTCCTGCTACGACTGGAATGTCTTACAGGGTGGGGATTTGGAAAAAGGCTTAAGGTAAGCCTTGGCAAAGCCAATCACAGTCCAGCGGCCAGATGTATTTTTGTTTTGACTTGTTTTGGCTTGACTTGGAGTATGTAGTGTTTTATAAACACTGGATTTGCAATGGCTGCTTTTCTATGGCGCAGGTGTGCTCCAGTTTGCCCAGGCCCACCTCGTCCTAGTCATTCTCGTCACACTTCTTGTAACTTAAATTTAGCATCCTCACTGCCGTTAGGAATGCAACCATGGGAACAGAGATTCTCGTAGCAGGAAGACTATAGTGAAAATACTCCTTAGTAGGCAGCATCCAGCGAGTGCTTCTGCTGTACTGGATTCTATCCTGTGAGGTTTGTATATTGACAGTACCTACCGTTCCAAGCAGGCTAAAGCCTACACTGCTGGGATTCTACTCTGGTTCCTTACAACCACTTCTCCTAGGCTGAATGCATCCAAGTCGGGTATTTGGAACTCTTGTTCAGATGACTGCCTTAAAGACAGTAGAACCTTGCAATTTCCTGATCTCCCAAATCCCTTCCCAGCAGTGACATTGGCTACAGGTTGCTTAGCTGGAAAGCTCGCCACACAGAATCAGGCTGGGACTTCATCTGAAACCTTATCTTCAATGGGCTTCTCCTACTGACACATTTGATTATTCATATTTCATGCATAAAGACAGCAAAACCCAGATTCACTCATGCTACAGGTTCCAAAAGGCAAGTTGCAGAGCTAGCTCTATCAGACCTTCTGTGAGATTTCTCATGGTGTGGTAAGACATGAAAGGGAGAGATTTGTTGGGTGATGGTGGCACACACTTTTAATCCCAGCACTCAGGAGGAAGAGGCAGGTGGATCTCTGAGCAAGGCCAGCCTGGTCTACAGAGTGAGTTTCATAACAGCCAGGGCTACACAGAGAAACCCTGTCTCAAAAAACAAAACACAAAATAGACCAAGGGTAAAAGTAACGTGTGAAAAAGAAACTGCATAAATCATTTGTACAATGGCTGTGCTGGTTTATCCAGACATTACTGGGTCTCCCTTCTTCCCTCTCCATTCACTCCCTGTTATCTAAAGGCTCTTACCTTGGGAAATTCTATATTCACAAGAGGATTTTGCTGAGCAGTAAAATCACTAGCGGCCAGTATATGCATTAATAGAAACCTTTGCTAGTAGACACATTGCTCTATGCAGCCAATAAACGTTCCATTCTCACCATATTGACAAAAGAAAAAACACATTCCATAGCTTAGTTAGCAGTTTTACACTGTTGCAATTGTTTTTGAAACAAATATAAAACAGTGAGTTATATTTTCATATTCTTAATACGGATCGCAACCTACCCTGTACAAAGCCCTGTACCCAGATGTGGGACTGCAGTGATGACCAAAGCAGGGCCTCTGCAAAGCTGCACTCTGGGAGTTAGTTATTCCTTGAGGCTACGACCATTGCTTTCCAGAAATATATGTGAAGTATGGTGCTCACCTTCCTCAGGCTCGCTCTGACCAGAGAATGGCAGGACCCTTTCTGGACTGGCCTGCAACATTTTTGGAATCCCATCAGGTTCTGTGCTTTGATATCATCCTTAAAATCCCCCCACAAGCACAGCAACACCATTCTGCATTTTCCTTAAGTTGATTAATTACTTAATTTCTCTGTTTAGACCTGGATTCTTACTGCAGTAGAATATTACTTATATTACAAATATGAGTTAAATAATTATCCAAAATTTTAAAAGGCTAAGATTCCTTTGGAGGTCACCAAAATAAATCACAACAAAACACACACACACACACACGTCGTGTTTGCGGAGGCCTTAAGTGCCTCTCTTCTTTCTTTCTTCCTCCCTTTCTTCCTGTCTTAGAACAAACAAACATCCTAAGTCCTTCATAATTACTTAATCATTTTCCTTCATTCCAAAAACAGCACACAGATCTTAGTCCTTACATTTACTGACCATTTTTGTCTGCCTCCATCTAAGAAATAAAAGGAAATCTTTGTTTTTTTATTTTTATTCTTTTAATGTAAAAGATCATCTTGAAAATTGGTTATAATGCTCAGAACATTTATTCTATTTCCATTATTGAATAATTATAGAAAATGCCCTTATATTTGTTTCATTGGCCAGTAAATTATTTAATAATCAATCAGTTTTGCTTATTGATCAACTTAGTTATAGCCTGATATCAAACAAATTCTATGACTGAAATCTCTAGTGGTCAGTTTAGGTCAGTCTCTTTAACACAAATAACGATAATTGTTCTGAAACCCTAGCTTGTAACCTTACAGAGGCAGGAGACATATCTACAGTTAAATACAGTTAATTGAAGTACCCCGCCCAGAGAACCCCACACCAGGTAAGTGTCAGCATCCAGAGTGGAAAAGGAGAGAGAAACAGGAAATGAGTTGCCGAGAGCTAATGCAGAAAACCAAAGAAATTGCAAAGATAGTTAGCTAAAGATGTTTAACTGAGAAAAAGGTAAAACTGAACTTTGAAAGAGAAACTCTGTGCTTTAATATTCTAGCTATACGGCCTTTCCATGGTCCTCTGCCTCCTTCATATAGCACACTGTCTCCGGGGTCCCAGAGCTTATGAATACTTATGAGTGACAGTCATGGAGAAGCCCCACAGGGGTGACTATCTACTCGACTTTACATCAACCTCTGAATTACCTACCCCCTAGGACTATACTGCTTACATAATTCAGGAAGTCCAGGTAGGATAGACCTAGAAAATGCTAATGTGTATAGTCTGTAAAGGAATCCCCTGTGTTCCTGCCTGCCATAGCAACAGCAAAATTGACTGTTGAAAATGTTTGAAGGATCTCAATCAATGTAGCTAGGGACTTCATGCTTCGCAACACCTTTGCGAACAAGCACCCTCCTATATTATATGGGTCGGTGGCTAAAGTACTTGCCACGTGAGTGTGAGGACTGGAATTCTGACCTTCGGAATCCATTAAAGTTGTATGAGGTGTCACGTGTCTGTAATCCCAGCATGCCTTTGAGGAGACCGCAGGTGGAAAAGCTTGCCAGTTAGCGATGAATGACAGGAGGCCCCACCCCAAACAAGGTAGGAAGGACACCAGCACCCAAGGCTGTCCTCTGACCTTCACCTGTGAGTTGCTCACACATTTCCCCGGTGCGGGACTCCAGACCAGTGGTGGGAGATGCAGAATAAGTAGTTTCTGCGCAGATGGTTCCTAAAACGACTCCTGGGGCTAATGATCTGTTTGTCTTTGAGTTATCATCCCTGTAATCAGACTTTAACACAGCAAAGTTTTACCTTCATTCTTTGGGTTTTGCATCTTAAAGCCTCTGAGTTTCCAGTGATTTGTCACCGTTGTAAAGATGAGCGGAAACGATGTGAAAAATCTCCTCCCTTTAGCCCCTGTGGGAAACTGTATAGACAAATAAGGCCTCCTTCCCAAAGTTATCTATACCTATTCCCTGGTTCTTCTAAATAAGTTGAATCCTATGGCAAGGGGACCTTTACAGGGCTGTGATGCTTTGGGGCATTAAGAAGGAAAGATTCTGAGTTATTCGGTGGACTCGATCTAACCTCATAAACTCATAGGACACCCTATCACCATTTCTGTCCCCCGCCTTCAAGACAACCTTGTCTTAAAATGTTGGAAGGTTTGGCTGGCCCCTCCAGTGACTTTAGATTAAGACGTTGCTCCTTCTGTGGTTTCTTGTTCCCACTTGTTATACTTTTCGGTTTTACCTCAAATTGTATTCATCTGTTTGCCTCTACATGAAAGAAACATTAGGCAACAAGAATCAGGAGAGGCGGGCTCCTTTGAAGAGAGAGGCTCTTCTTGGAATTCCTGAAGCTGTGATACAGAGGAAGCCACAAACCCTGCTGGTCTTTCACATGGCCGAGCATGTGGCCAGGACCTGTCGGGACAGGCTTCTCAGGCAGCACCCTGCCCTGCTTATCAGAATGATACTCGTATTTTTCCTGGATTGCTCACTCACATCTGACCTTTTTCAACAGTTGTAGATCGCTGCCCAAACCTGTGCTGGGTAGGAAGTGGTTTCCACATACAAATGATGACCGTGGTAAACTTGGAAAATAGCAAGGGAGATCAAAACTCGGAATCTCCGAGTGCCTCTGGTTTATAATGCACCATGCTGTAACTCCGGTGCTGCCCTGCCGTTCCTTAGCGTTTGCTCGTCGATGAGAGCTGATGGCGAGCACTGGATCTAGTCACCCCTTCGAAGACAGAGAGCCTCAAACTTCTGTACACCTAATCCACCCGTCTGGGTCAAGTTGTACTGCCATCTTCTTTCCATATGAAGCCAGCGGACTTGCCTTGGACCTATACGGGGAGCAGATATCTGGAGCGCACGTTGTAGAAATGATACCAACACACACAACAAACAGTACATGAATAAGTGGGTGTCAAGTTCAATAACGACTAGACTATGCATAGTCCCAAAGCTCAGATGAAAATATGAGTACAGGTCAGGGCATTTGGGGGTAGCAAGTGACTAGCCAACACCATTTGCTGGAATTTTGAAGCACTATAGAAAAGAGATAATTTGACTTCGTCCGGCTTCTCCGGCCGTGTTTGAAGGACCTGAGCCAAAGCGTAGGGTATTTTCACTGCAAGCATTTCAGATGCTCATCTGAACTAAAAGTACAAACACCTCTGTGGCATCCGAGCCCACTGACCTGGCTGTTCATTGTGCCTGGATTTCCACCAGCCGCTTGGGTCTCTGGCTGTTTAACAAGCCCTTGTGGTCAGATTTTCCAGAAGTCACCACAGCTTCCTTTCAGCTTATCGCAGATAAACCATTCAGTTGTCTAGATTTTAAATTTCAGCACATATAGTATCTTGTATTTGCTTCTCCCAACACCACCCATATGGATTTTTATTGTTTACTCTTTTTAAATGTGTGTCAAGATATATAGTTGCTATAGAATGTTTATTTGCAGCATCTGTTCCAGACTATAAGGGAAAGATTCTCAGGACGGAGGTGAAAAAGAACAGGAAGCACATTTGGACTCTGGGATTCTGGATTTAAATCTCTCTGTGGCACTGGGTGCTGAGTGGTCATAGAATTCCGCTTTATGCATGTCCTCATCTGTAAAATGGGAGCCGTCATAGCTACTCGTGGCAAAGGAGCCTTTGAAGTCTGTGTTCTCACCAGGGTCTCCACCTCCATGTTTTGCTCAGCCAGCCTTTCTCTACCTTTCATCTACCTGCCACCAACTGTTGCTTTTGCTCCATCCAGCCACCCTGCCCTATGCTGCGACCCTCAGCCGCGCCCAGCAGCCTCTTTCTACCAAGGGCATTTGCCCCCTTCTTTCTCCTTACAAAGTCCTCTCCCCAGATACCCACCTAATTTGCTCCCCCGTGTCCTCAGCTGCGTGGTTTAGGCTGAAACCTTTCCTGGCCACCTGCGTTGTGTGGCCAACACTGCCCTGCCATCCCCACAGCACACTCCCTAAAGCTTTCCCTATTGGGTGCTTCATAGTCGCCACCCACTCTTCCAACTGCCTGGCATATCGCGTCTTTATTTCACAGACCACCGTCACCCCCACTGACTGCATGGAGAGTTGGGCTGCCTCTTTTGCTCATTACTGCATCCACAGCACTAGAAAAAATAATAATAGTAATGTTAATGGGATAAAAAAAAGGATAATGGGGGGCTGGAGAGATGGCTCAGAGGTTAAGAGCATTGCCTGCTCTTCCAGCGGTCCTGAGTTCAATTCCCGGCAACCACATGGTGGCTCACAACCAGCTGTAATTGGGTCTGGTGCCCTCTTCTGGCCTGCAGGCATACACACAGACAGAATATTGTATACATAATAAATAAATATTTTTAAAAAAAGGATAATGGGGAGTGAATATGATCAAAATATATTGCCATGCATAAAAATGTCATAACAAAATCCATTGTGATTAATATAGATGCAAATTAAAGTTTTCAAAGAAAAAAAAATGCTGGAAGAATGGCTAAGGAAACTTACGTAAAGTGCTAAAGTCCTGCACAGGTATTAGCTTGTTGCTGCTAAATGCAGACTATTCAAGGGGCAGTCATGGGAAAGAGACGTTATAGTATCTTCCTTGGTGATTTAAAATTTAAACTCACTTTATTACTTAGACCCTCAACTTCGCTCTGAAGCCATGTGTTTTGTACAGTTTAAAGGGTAATCTCAGGAAGCCATGTTTGTAGTTTTTGAATGAGTGCATTTGTTAAGTCAAAGAATACGGAGTGATAGAGAGACAGTAAGACATGGTGAAATGAGGCTCTAAGCAAAGCTCCAGCAGAAACCCACTGAGGGAGCCCCTGACTTAAGGCAGCCAGCTGGGGTTCCCAACTGAGAGGTCTGGACAGAGCAGAGCGTCCCTCCAGGGAGGCTTCCGAGTGAATGAGTAAGGGCAGAGAGGTAGCATCATCAACTGGGGCTTCCACGTTTAGCAGAAATTATTGGGGGATGCCCCTTTAAGGCTGCTAGCTTGCGTTTCCGATTGAGAAGTCCAGGCAGGGCAGAGCTTCTTCATGTGAGCTTTCCTCATAAAACAACAAATAGCAGCAGACAGAGACATCTTCGAGTCAGTGGTTCCCAGCATCCAGCAGACGTGGGCTAAGGAAATCGAGATGAGCAGCTGGAGTTCCTATTGCGTGTTCCCTCCGAGGATGAATTGAGGTTTCTCTTTCATGTTGTAGGCACTTTTACATTACCGGGCAAACTATGGTAACATCTGTTGGAAGTAGTTTACCTTTTAGCTGTTCCCAAAGCTTTTACGGTTTTACTTGGACTTCTTTGCTGTTACCTTGCCTCCCCACCACAGAATTAGTCTATCCCCAGACCTTGGAAGACATTTTGAGACAAACTTGGATCAGAAATGGGAGGGAGAAGGCAATCTTCTGTCCAGAGCCAATTTCTTAGTGATTTACCAATATAACGTACATTATACCATGAAAAAAAGTACTATCTTATATCTAAGGGATCAGACTTCAATCACCTTAAAAGCAGTGACCTTCCTCCCCAGTAACTAACTCAAGGCGGTTCTGTGATTCCAGACAGGGATTACTTCTGAAAGAGTTGATGAGAATGGTAGTGGAGGGGAAGACAGTATTGACTCTCTGAATCACATCCCATAGACTGCTCACTGAATGGGATGCCATAGACTGGTCGCTGTATGGGATGCCATAGACTGCTCACTGAATGGGATGCCATAGATTGCTCACTGTATAGGATGCCATAGACTGCTCACTGTATAGGATGCCATAGACTGCTCACTGTATGGGATGCCATAGACTGCTCACTGTATGGGATGCCATAGACTGGTCACTGTATGGGATGCCATAGACTGGTCGCTGTATGGGATGCCATAGACTGGTCACTGTATGGGATGCCATAGACTGCTCACTGTATGGGATGCCATCACAAGATCTGGATTCACTTCCTTATTCTATTTAATAACTGAGAGGAGTAAAATTTTCCCTTCCTCAATCTCGGGTTCTCTTCCTTTCAGTTCATGTAAAAATAGCCATCGTTTCCCAATGCTTTTGCTTCGTGTGCAAGCCTCATTTCTAAGAAATGAAGCCATGACCCTGAAATTTTGCAAACTCTTCATCTCTACGCCGGGGCGGGAGGTTGTTATTATTGTTTAGTGAGAAGTGTAGACACCACCCGTTCCCTTGACCTCAAACGTATGCCTGCCACTTAATCATTTGTTCAAGATTTTTGCTTCGAGGTGTTAGGTTCTATTTGGCAAGTTTGTTCCCAGTCTGTGACTTTCTTCACTTCAAGCTTTGATAGCTGTCTGGCACGTTCCCTTCCGTAGTCAGATGGGCCTCCAGAGACTCAAGCTGCATCCCAGACGGTTATCTCACTCAGCTATGCAACCTGAGAGACAAGACGAAAAGTCCTGTGACTCTGGTGAACTGGAGGAAAGCAACTTCGGGAAACCCAGGCTGTTTTTGTCCATGTGTCCTCTTATTTCTACAGGCCCGTGCCCTCTGTCTGCCCCCGCCCATCTCTACTAGGAATCCATCTTAGGGTTTCATCCAAGAAACAGAGGAAGGGAAGATGAGTGGGTGGGCTTTCTCAGGGTTTTGTGAAAGACTAAGTGAAATGATATCACTCTTGCTGGCCATCCAAGCAAGGCCTCAGGCTGTCTTCACTACTGGTGGCTTCTCTGCATCATCGACCCAATTACTTCACAAGGAAGACCGTTTGCTCAGACACTTGAGACACTGGAGACCCCTTCGTTTCCATGAGCCTTTTGGCCAGCCCTAAAATTATCAGAGTTAACTATGAATAGCCCTTGCCAGATTCCTATTGGGACCCATAATATTAAGACCAATAATTCTGAAATTATAATAAGAAGAATAATAACCAGTAAAAAACAAATAGCGATTCTGTTTTTGATGATAACATTCCGCTGGGTACTGGAGTGATAGGAACACACTATGAAAAAAGATGTGTTGACTGCTATCACCTTCCAGGAATTAGTATCTGAAACCCAATACATATCAATAGGACAGGGTTTCCTGAAAAAGACTTAGCAACACTTGACCAATAACTAATTCTTTCTCTAAAAACAAAACTTTGGGAGTGTGTAAAATTCAGAAAGCCATGAGTGGTAAATGCCTCCTGAAAGTACTAGGTTATGCTTTTCTAGAATCATTTACTTTATTTTTTTCTGATTTTCTTAGACCTTGGATCTTATTCCCCAGGCAGCAGTAGGCACAGCTTTATCAAAGGCCCCAGCAGTCGGAAAGACAGCACTTCTGGCCCTGCCATTGTCTAGGCCCTTGGATGGCTCCACAGCTCTCTCTGGGTGATCTTCCTCTTTGTAGTGAACACAGCAAGCCTGTTGCTTTGTGAATGGCAGGACTAATACACAAACAGATCAAGATCATATGTAGGCCGTGTGTTAGCGGGAGCCAAACTGTCTTTAAACTACCCAACAATGCCTCAAAGTCCTGCTCACACTTGAGAGAGAGCCTTGGTCTTTCATTCAGCTGACATATATCTTGGAAAAGTATTTTTCTACTCAGCCTGACTGATTTTCTGCTTCACGCTGTACCTCATTTGCTTGCTGAAGAGCATCTCCCTTCCGTCTCATTTCTGCTCCATCCTCATAGTCTGTGAGGCAGCACCCCAACTAACTCCAGAGAGCAACCAACCCAAGTCTATGTTCTATAAGACTTTGGCTAAAAGTTTAGGACAGTGTGAAGTTTTAATATGGTAGCATTACCACAAAGCAGGCCTGGAGGGTGTTGGCAAGAAGTCTCAGTGGGTAAAGGCACTTGCTGTCAAGCTTGACGGCCTAAGTTTAATACCCATGATTACATCTTGGAAGAAGATAACCCAAGTACTGAAAATTGTCTTCTGATCTCTCTGTATATGTCATAGCACATGTATGCCAACACACACAACATACATACATACATACATACATGTAATAATATTCTAGTGGAGAAAAAAGTATGTGTGAACATACTAAGTCCTTAGGCTAACCATCCCCTTCTCCATGACTGTGTTTCCCAGCCTATACCTGACTTTCTCCAGACTCTTTCTGGCTCCCTGGCACCAACAGCTCCAGGTTTCTGTTACCTTCTTGAGCACTGAAGGCTTAGCAATCAGTGTTAACATCTGGTCTTGGTCTTCTTTCCCAATATGTCCAAGCGGGCTGGTTTTTCAAGACAACAAGTTATCTGCTTCAGAGAAGGGTTGCAGTTCTTAGTCCAGAGGCAAAAGTGGCTGCCAGTGGGTCTGGTCTCTAATAACACTGTTTATATCATCTTATTGAACTGTGTTTAAAAACTGTATCTTTATTTTTAAGTTTTTATATTGCAGAAAATGATGGTGTTTAGTACAATATCTTCATACTTTGTTCACCTTCATCTCTCATTCACCTCCCCACTTCCAACTGGTCCTCCTCTTTACCAGCAATCCCCCTTTTACTTTAGAGCAACATGCACACACATGCACACACACACACACACACACAAAATCTATATTTCACATGTGAGAGAAAATGTGACGTTTGTCTTTCTGAGTCTGGCTTATTTAATTTAACATAAACTACAGTTCCATACACATAAATGACATAATTTCGTGTGTGTGTGTGTGTGTGTGTTTGTGTGTATGTATGTATGCACATATGTATGTTTTTGTTCCTTCTACCACATGTGTTCCGGAACCAATTCAGGCTACCAGGCTTGAAGGCAAGCAATTTTATCTGCTAAGCCATCTCTCTGACTCCTTAAGGAATCCTTATTATAGTAAAATCTGACATTTAACACAAGTTCAAGACCTCCCTAAGCTAAAGAGTTAGTTCAAGGTCAACCTGAGTAATTTAATGAGAGTCTGTCTTAAAATAAAAGAGAATCAGGAGTAGGAACATAACTCAGTGGTAAAGAGCCTGGCTCAAATATGTGAGATTATGGTCTCAATTCTTAGTATCTGGGGGGAAAAACCCTCCCTAAATTATGTCTTATGTTTTCTTGCTAAAAATGTGAAACATATTTTGTTAAGATTTTATTTATTTATTATACAGTGTTCTGCCTACATGTCTGCCTGCAGGCCAGCAAAGTGCACCATGTCTCAATATAGACGGTTGTAAGTTACCATGTGGGTGTTGAACTCAGGACCTCTGGAAGAACAGTCAATGCTCTTAACCACTAAGCCATCGCTCCAGCCCACAGATACATGTTTAAGCATTTAAACACACACACAAAATCTAACCAACAAATGGACAAATGAATGGTGTCCATCAAGAGATACTAGCTGAAAAAAACATGTATGTGTGCATGCATACACACATATATACACACAATTGTGTATAGGATACATACATGCACAAATAAAATTGTGCCATTTGCATGGATAGTACTGTAGATCAATGTGTTAAATGAAATAATCCAGGCTCAGGAAGACAAAGGCCACATTTTCTGTCAATATGTGGAATTTACATTTAAGTATAGGCAGCAGGAAGGGAACTCCTCTCAAGCCCCAACCAAATACTCTCTTCAAGAGAAGCTTGGGTTAGGGACGTTATTGCCTTTAAGCCCGGAGCCCAGAGCCCAGAGTTGATCTCAAGGAACTCAAAAGCATGAAGGGCTTTTTTAAAGATGAAAAGGAGGAACGAGGGAATAAGGAGCAAGATTATATATGAAATGGCATCTTCATCATTATCAAAGGCACGTGACTCTTTTATTTATATTTTTCTTTTCTCTGGTCTGTATTTCAAGAGACCATTTTCTACTGGAGAAGGAACCACAAGCACATTCTTTTTCTTTAAGCCAAACACCACAGTGATTTCTATGCTTCAGGACAGCTGCTGCACCAGCTTGAAGAATACGGAGGGGCAAAACTCACTCCGTCATAATTGACATAATCGGCCGGTCACCAGAGCTAGGGGTTAACTTCCTAGTCGTTCACTTGTGGCTCCTTTTAGAATGGAAGATGCTGAGCAAAGGGAAGGAAAGGTCTCACAGGTGTCAAAGGGAGATGACCTAACTCTTCAGAGGGAAGCTAACCGTTGTAACTCTTTAGGGGGAAGCTGTTGGAGAGCCACCCTTAAGACCTCTCAGTTCTGTTGGGGAATATTAATTTCAGGTGTGTGACTTTTGTTTACGCTGCATTTGTTTATCTCTATGAGGTTGTGCTTTTGGGCCTGTCTAAAACACCTTCTCATCCTAATAAAGAACTTAACGGCCAACAGCAAGGCAGGAGCAAGGATAGGCGGGGCTAGCAGACAGAGAGCAATCTGGAAGGAGAGAAGCAATGAGAGAACAAGGGGAGGAGGACATCAGGGGCCAGTCACCCAGCTACACAGCAAGTCATGGAGAAAGAAGCAAAGAAAAGTATACACAAATAGAGAAAGATAAAAAGCCCAGAGGCAAAGGGTGGTCAAGATAAATTAGGTTAAGGAAAGCTGACAAGAAATAAGCCATGCTAAGGCTGGGCATTCATAGCTACTTTGTATGTGATTTATTTGGAAACTTGGTGGTGAGCCCCTGCCCCCGCAAAAGCCAAAGGAGTAAAACAACACAACACAGTTCCAACAACCCACCAGGATCTTTACCATACTGACACTTTTGCCAGCATCTACTCCCAGCTCCACTACCTGGAACAGACTTGCCCCTACATGGGAGTCTCTCTTTTGGGTCCCAGCCTGAGCACCATGTCTTTCTGCTCATCCTTCAGCCCCATTGACCACACAGGTTATACCAGCATTCGCCCTCCTTAGACTTCTTTTTTTCTCCCTTTGTAAAAAACACTTGTATCTCTGATTGTCTGTCGGTCTGTTGTCTCTCTCATCATACCAGGACTTTGAAAATATTTTCAGACGTTGATTATTTGATGTCTGATTTTGATTTTGAAGTGTAGTACCAAACTGGCCTCAAACTCACATGCCCCCATCTCAACTCTCTAGTACTGAGATAATGGGTAGGTGCCAATACATCCAGTTTGCAAATGTTTTCTGGAAAGAGCCAGAGAGTGAAGACTTTCGATTTGTTCCATCCAGCATTTGTTGTAACAACTCAACCCTGCTGCTGGGTGGAAAGTTAGCCATAGCTAGAAACCCTTAATGCTTTTGATAGTATTGACTTTTATACTCCATGTGTGTGTCATGAGATTTTATTCTTCTGTTTTTACTGCATTGTGAAATATAAAAATCAGTCGCAGCTTGCAGGTGACAGATGGCATTTAACCTATGAGCTGTAGTTTAGTGAGTCCTGAGATTGACTGTAAGGTCCAGGAAGGGAAAAATGAATTCAATTCATTCGCTGTTGAGTCTCAAAGACAAAGCACAATGTTTGGCATGTAACGGATGATCTGTGTCATCGAGCTCAAAGCAAAAGACTTATTAACCGATTGGAAGGCCAAAGGAACAAAAAGATGATAGTAAAATTCTGAACTCAGGAAACTTCCCAGGCAAAATCTGAATATAGGCTACTAAATACCTGCACTCAAATATGTGTTGTCTTTAGAAAAACACCTTTCCTCCATAATGTTATGAGGTCCAATAGGCACAGAAAAGTCTTCTGCATGCATTAGTACCTACGAGGGTCAAGAACCTGTGAATCCATGTGGTGAATTGCTATAGAGATTGGCATTGGTATGGATTTTGGTTTATTGATACAAATTTAAGGTCAATTTTGTTATATGTATATTTCTGCTCTTGATTAAGTGTTTGTGCAACTCATTTAAAAATGTAATGTATAATTAAGAAATTTAGGTTAATAGATAATCATCTATAATAGTCAAGCTTGTAGTCATGTTAGTTAGATTTTTCTAGATGTACAGAGATATATTTCAGATGGATAGGCATTCTTCAAACCTTTCAAAGACTACAGAATATAACATTTAAAATGTTTAAGAACTTACAACTTTTTGTGACAATGAGACACATCTGTTCCTGACAGCATCAATCTACTTCAAGAGAATGACAGGTATTAAAGAGGCTCCTTACAGAGTTGGTAGCCATTTGGGCAAGAAACTGCTCTTGAGATTCCTACTTAATAAAAGAACAAAAAGAGTCTGTTAGACATTCTACAGGACACAGAAGAAAGTTACTGACAAACTGCCAATAGGCAGAACTGTCTCTGAGATTTTCTGCTTCATGGAAAAGTCTACTGGATACTATGGGCCTATAGGCTGAAGATGGATGCCCCATGGTACAAAAGAACTTTGGGTAACTGTTCAGGCAGAGAGATGTCTCTGTCAATTCCAGAGTTTTGGAAGCTGCTTACAATGCACTTCCTGTTTACTTAGGTAGTATTATATCCTTTTGGAGTCTTGGTGGAGTTGAAGAATTGATAGTTATAGTTTTCCTTAGTCATTTTATAACAAAATATATGAATATTGTAACTGTAATTCTTGCTTGATAACTCTTTTGTTATATGTAATTTTACTATGTTAAAACCTTCCTTTTTATTTAAACAGAAAACAGGAAGTGATGTGGGATTGGTTAATAAAGAAACTACCTTAGCCTGTGATACAGCAAAAGACTAGAGGTAGGCAGGGAAAACTAAACTGAATGCTGGGAGAAGAAAAAAGGAGGAGACAAGGAGAAGCCATGGAGCCACTGCCAAAGATAGACATACTGAAACCTTGCCAGTAGGACATGAGCCTCATGGTAAAATATAAAATAAAGGAGATGAGTTAATTCTAGATGTAAGAGCTAGCTAGCAATATGCTTAAGTAATTGGTCAAGCAGTGATTTAATTAATACAGTTTCTGTGTGGTTATTTTGGGACTCTGGGCAGCAGGAAATGAACAAGTGGCCTCCTTACTACAGTGAGTTTTACTATTTCCATGGTTTTGAGATGGAAATAATTTATCTGTTGGTAATGGAGAGAGTAGCAGATTCCTACCACTCATTGGGTCTTGTCAAGATTTGGGTAGTTTGAGTGATATTTTTAAAAGGTAGAATTTAGCTATTAGATTAAAATGATTTAATGTTACTGAGGTGTCAGGAGCCATTTTCCCAAAGATTATAGCGGGGACTATTGTCCTAAGGATGTTACAACTATCTTGAGAGCTATCTGTTAGTGGAACCTGCCCCACATTCCAACTATCTAGAGAATTGTTTGTGGTTGAAATCACAAAAGGAACAATTCCTCTTGCATAGAGAACACTAGGTGTGTCAACTTGTGACCATTGTTACCCCAGCAAGTTCCCTTCCTGCCCTTGCCATGCCCCTGCCTCCATCCCAAGCCAAATTCCTCATTCAAGGGCTATATAAGCCACAACCATTTCGCTAGTAAAGTGAGACCTTGACAAATTGAGAACAGAATCTTGTCTGGTTCTGCTTGGTCTCCTTCCTGTCTCCCGCCCATGTCTTTTTCAGATAGCGCCTCTTCGGGACCTTGGAATAACTGACCCGTTAGGCGGGTTACACTGAGGAAGCCAGGAAGATTTGGTCAGTATGGCACTTTTACAACAGCATGAGAGCCTGAGTCTAGATAGATAACCATTGCACATGGAAAGGCCTGGTGTGGTAGCACGTATCTTTAACCCAGTGCTGGGGAGGAGTGGGAGCGAGGACAGGTAAATCCCTGGACATCAGTCATGACCAGCCTAGACCATGCAAAAGCTCCAGGTTCAGTAAAAGATTCTGCCTTGAAAGCTAAGAGAACACTTAGGAAGACACTTGACATTGACCTTTGGCCTGCTTGTGTATCTACACCACTCTATTACCCACTCACAGACACACATACATGAACCATACCCACTCACAGATACACATACATGAACCATGCCCACTCACAGACACACATACATGAACCATGCCCACTCACAGATACACATACATGAACCATGCCCACTCACAGATACACATACATGAACCATGCCCACTCACAGATACACATACATGAACCATGCCCACTCACAGATACACATACATGAACCATACACACTAAAACAAAAAAACAAAGACACGTCCATTCCAAATGTAAATAATTTAAGACTTCTTTTTTTTAAAAAAAAATAATGATCCTAATTTTTAATTTAAGTAGCAGCAACTCACAAGAGAGGCATAAGATTCATGTGTTTGTGTGGTGCATTTTACAACCTCAGGAGCAACTTTTATAAATGACTCTAGTATTTTGATTACTTTGAAGTTGAAATTTTATCATTGCCTAAACCTTGGCCTTGTCCTTGGCCCATCCTTGCTGAAGACTATTGTGTTCACTTCTAATGAGGCTTTTTTTTGTGTTTCCTGTATTTAGGGAGAACTTTTAATTTTCTAATCTCATGTCTTTGGTGAAGAGACTGCCCTCTGAGAAAGAGTCTTTACCTAAAGCCCACTGGGCCTGGGGATAAAAATAGTAGGGACTGTGTTTGGACTCAAGGAAGAAAATCATATTCAATTTCATTATATTCATATTTATTCAATACATATTAGGCATTCCTTCATCTCTAAATATAGCCATCAACATGAACAGTATCTATGACTCTGACTTCAATTAAAATGATAGCTATTTTATATCCCATTACATATACTGAAAAGTACTTTGTGATCATTGCAACTTCACAACTACAATAGTTATTAGATTTCCTGATAAATCACTCCAGGTAATGAATTCAAGGACTGAAGTACAAAGGATTTACTTTTCTAAACCCCCAGACACTGAAATACTTTTATAATTGAATTTTAATACAATTTCTTTTTTGTGATTCTATGCACTTCATTAAAAGAATTTTTTAAGTAATTCTGAGAAAGGAGTCTATGCGCTTCGTCAGGCTACCAACGTGTTCTATGCAGCCAAAAAATTAAAAATTCCTGCCCTAAAATAACACCCATGACTGCTTTTAATTCCTTTTCTCACTTACCTTTTGGGAGAAAGACCATTGTAGTTTAGAATGAAATGTCTCTCTCATTGGTTCCTGCTTTGAATGTTCATTCCTAGCTTATTGGGGCATTTGGGGAGGCTATGCGTCCCAGCCACTAAAAGGATGCTTGTGAAAGTTCCAGCCTAGCCTCAGGCTCTGCCCTGCTCTCTCCTTGGTGGTCAGCTCTGACATAAGAAGTCTTTGGAAAAGGCTCCACCTTCTTACCTTCCACACCATGACAGAAGGAGAGCCTCTGAAACCATGGCCGAAACAAATCCTTCCCACCAGTTGCTTCTGCCTGGGGTTTTGCACAGCGGTGTGAAAGTGACTGAAGCAAACTTGATTAGCTACTTCTCTGTGGCCAGGATGAGATGTTATCGCTAAAACCAACTCAGATGAGAAAGGGGCTTGTTTTAACTTATAGTTTCAGAGTGGGTGCAGTCTGTCATGGCAGGGAAGGCTTGGCAGCACTGAAAAAGGTACTGAGCCAGGTCACATCCTGCTTCTTCGATGATCTTGGAAGGACTGGGAAAAGAGCTTCCTTCTTCCCAGAATACTCCTGTTCTCATCACCATGCCTCTACTTCCTGTCTGGTTGACCCGCCTATACTTCCTGCCTGGCCAATCAGCGTTTATTTAAAACATGATTGACAAAATACAGACAATTCTCCCACACCAATGAAATTATTGAATGGGCAGAGCAAAATGCTTTCAACCCATTCCCTCTTTTATCGGTCCAGTGCAAGCTTGTATTTATTCACTGTGTCTTCTCTTTTCTCCTGTCTTATCTCCTCCCTACTTCTCTCTGCCTGCTCTCTACTTGAAGAAAACTACCTTAAGCAGGTTCTGAGAGTGGGGAGGCCTAGAGCCATCTTGCTCTGCCTGTGGCAAAACAGACAACTTTACCCCTGGAATTTAGTACTAGGAAACTTACTGCAGGCTTAACCTAAACCATGGCCCATCTTTGATGATCAGTAAGGTGATATTTTTACCTTATATTGGCCCGATCTCTCTGTCTACACCTAAACTTGTTCCTAACTTCAAAAGAGAGGGAAAAAAATACATTAATTATGAGTCTCCTAAAATCTACATAGTATTTTTGAAAACATAATTCCAAATTTATCTATTTATCTTCCTTTTTTCTTTCTTCCCTTTTTTTTTCTCCTTTTATTAGCTACAGAACTTTTCAAACTTGGGATCAGTTCAATCTTTTCCTTTTAATTCAATCTACTGCCTTATGCTAAGAAGCATCTAATATGCTTTCCAGTCTTCTGAAAGATTATTTTACTTTAAAATCATAACCTGAAGTTTGTCTTACTATATGCTATGACATGGTGGTCCTCTAAGTGGATTGTTTTCTAACCTCAAACAACTAACAAAAGTAATCAAAGATACATACATGGATATAATACAATAATAGTCTCCATCTTCCATCGCATGGAAATTTTTGCTGCTTGCCTACTAGTCCCAAGTCTAGTGCTTCACAGCATGACTTCAACATGGAACAGACTCACTCCCCTCCTGAGTGTGACTCAAAGTCTGATTTATTAGGTCGATTCATCTTTTCAGGTGTAAGTCCCATAAGAACTTCACTACCATAAACTAATAAGATACATTGATATACATTACAGTTTGGATCAATACGATTTTCTATATAGGAAAACATTTCAACACTTGGTAGCTCAAAACTATAAATAGCCCAGCTTTAAAGTGCTCGTCTGGCAAGATGAATCTGAGTTCAATTCCCAGAACCTGCATTTTTCTTTAAAGCCAGGCAAAGCACCATGCATTCATAATCCCAGTGCTAAGAAGGCGGAGAAAGGTGGCTCCCTGGAGCTCACTAGCCACCCAGCCAGCCTACTTGGAGAGTTTCAGAACAGTAAAAGACCATCTCATGGTTTAAAAAGTGGACAATGGATTGCACCTAGGGAATTATACCCAAGGTCCTCTGGCCTTCACATGCATGCGTGCACATGCGCATGCACACACACACACACTCTAGAGGTACCTGTTAGTCTTCGTGACTGCATAGGCTAGCCAGACATGTGTTCTAATTTGGGCAAAAGAGACAGAGCAGAAAAATCCATAATGACTTGCTTTATTCATGGAACCAATCCCATGAAAGACCCTGTGAGGTACTGTGGTTCTTTATCTTCAGGGAAAGGCCCCTGGGTTTGTTTCTACGGTGTTGTTCTTCAGGTCTATGCAACAACAGGGACAAGTGTCTGTGAACAAGCATTTGTCAAACCCTGCTGTGCCGTATTTCCTTTTATTCTACTGGCCAGAGCTAATCACGTGACCACGTACAGACAGAGTCCCTGTGGGTCTGCAGGGCAAGGATCTATGAGAACCCTTTTTCAAACAAGCTACAACAGTGAGGTCTCTAAAAATGTTCCAGACTTCTGAACCCGTTTCTCCTCTCAGGTATCATTTTAGCCAAAGCGTTAAGGCTTCTGCAAACAGTACCAATGGCATGTTTTGGGATGTGATCAATCTATAAATTAGTAGAGACATGAAAACTGAATTTTATTTAGCACAGCATGCACCCTTATTTAATGAAATCTTTTATTCTTTTGACATTTTTACCCATATCCTCCCTCAGATGTCTAATTATAATGATCCCTATGTATGGTGCATTTTTCTTCCTATCTTCATTATTCTCAATTATGAATTCAGTTGCATTTTGAGTGTATGATAGAAGGGACTAGAAATAAATGCAACGAACCAGTCTCTTCTCCTTCCTGTTCATGCATGTCTATGAAATGGAATAACCCTTCATGCATGTCTATGAAATGGAATAACCCTTCAGTAAGACAGTGGAGCAAGCTTGGCAAACGGTTTGCATCTTCAAGAAGATAGGACAAATGGCCATAAAGAGAAATGTTGGTTTATCTGATTGTTTTCTGCCCTTCTAGACTAAAAATGACCGAGTCTCCATATGTAACGACCTAGAGAGGCAGTAAATAAAGAGTAGTCTACACCGCAGCAGAATCCCTGAGTGGAAAGAAAGAAATGTGTAGTTGGGGAAATGGACACTAACAGGAAGTGACTGTGTGACCACAAGTCAGCCAAGGTGACTGCTCTAGGGTGGGAGGATTAGGGGCAATCTGAGGGTGCCTGGACCTCAGTAAGTGACGGCTGCGTTTCACAAGGCAGTATCAGCGTCTGAGTCAAAGGAGACGTCTGAGCGCAGGCCCGGGTCTACCAGCCAGGTCCAGCGTTGTTCTTCGCTAAAGCCCACTGCCAGCTCTGCCCTGTCTCAGAGAACTGTGCCGTGCTGCAGCATTTCAGGTCATGTGACCTACCTGAGAGGAGCTTCAGGTGTGTCCCTGCCCCACCTGCCAAAGAACTCAGAAAACCAAGCCGGGTCCGTCACGTGTAACTCGGCACGGGTGTGTGGGTTCACGTAGGTTCATGAAATGAAGACTCAAAGACACCTTGAGAACGAGCTTAGCGTCTGCGACTGCGGGGGCGGGGTTACGGGGGAGGGGGATCTGTCTCTGTGAACTGAAGCTCTATCACTTTGTCTCATGGCATCTTTATTTTTTTTCTTTATTTACACTTTAGCTAGTAGGCTTCCACATCGCAAAACAAACTGAATGATGTTCCCGAAAGCACAATGCCAGGTGCAAATTCATGGGGGACCACGGTTTTCCCGGGTTTCCTCCAAACCAAGTTTTGCATAGGCTTTGTATCCAGGGGAAACTCTCAAACAAGTTTCACAGAGGGCAACAAAAGGTATCTGTAACACAAAGGCTGGATTAGGGGCTGGGTGGAAACTCTGGAGCTAGACCAGGTGTAGCCCAGCAGGGTCTCGTGGCTTGTGAGGGTTACTTGCTAACCCTCTGGCGCCCGGCGGGAATGAATTTCTGCCACGGTCTCCTGTTGCTGCCCCACCATTCCCAAATCTATGCCTCTCCCTGCAGACAGGCTTACTCAGAGTCCCAGGTGGGTGTCACGGGTTATGGTGTTACATTACACACACTCACACACACACACACTCACACACTCACGCGCACACACTTGTCAAAAAGAACCATATACCTGCTGTGACAGCCTCCATCACAGGGCCAGCTCAGCCTTTCCTGACTCTCTCTCCTCCTATTCTCCTATTCTCCAACCTTTGGCCCGTTTTCCTGGCTCGAGGCCATCCTCAGTCACTGAACTCATGACTCCTGTGTGCTCCGTGATAATCAAATGACCCCCACGCACCACAGTCTCTTCCGTTCATCTACTTGTTTTTTGTTTGCATCTTGTTTCTGTCTCCCCGGTCCTGTTTTAACAAGTTCTTCGTTGTGCATATCTCTAAGCTGCTATTAACTTCTGAGTCTGAGAAACATATTGCCAGCCTAGAATGTTCCAGGAAATAAATGCAGACCTCAACCCAGAATACTTGAAGAAAGAACCCTACAGGAGGGTAAATGTTGTTCTCTTTGAGTTCCCCCAAATGTTTATCAGGGGGCTCCAGCTGGAGTTTGGGAGAAAGAAAGGCCTTCCCAAAGTCATTTCTTGATTGGATCAGGTCTGATCTAGAGTGTGTAAATCTTAAGGGAGTTTGTGCATCTACTGGAAGTATTGGGGGCGGGGAGGACTCTATATCCCCCATTTGTATTCAACTGCTTAGCACAGGCCTCTACTCTAAGCTTTTTGCCTGCTACCAGCCTTGGCAAGGGAATACACGCAGATAACAATACAGACCATAGCCGGTAGCAAATACCAGGGGAGTTCCTGTAGTGGCTAATCCCCTCCTTTAGCTCTTCCAATTAACACAGGGCTACACCAGACTTCCATCATCCATGGATCCCCTGACTCTAACAGTCAGCTGCATGCGCACGCGCATACACACGCGCACGCACACAATCCAACTGCCTTGAGCCCCTAAATGATGGTTGGGCCCCAAACATCGTCCTTGGACACCACTCTTTTCCTATTGTAGGCATTCTCATTCACTCCAACTGACTGTAGTTAAGAAAAGATAACCCACAGACCAATTAATATCGATGAAATGCCTGATTACCCAATATGGTTTAGAGATTTAACACCATCTCTAGCAAAATTCCATTCTTCACAGAAACAGAAACATTTATATGGAAACACAAAGGGAAGATAAAGTAAAACCACAAAGAAATATCAGCTTACTGTAATTAGACTGATTATTATTTTTAAAGATTTTTTTCAGACTAACGCTTGTAAGAATGCAGAGGAAATTGTAATGTTTAAACACTGTTGGGAAGAATTAAATTAGTACAGCCATTCTGAAGAACTATGTGGAGTTCCTCAAAAAGCTAAGAGCAAATCTATCATATGATCCAACTATTCTACTGATAGATTTAAATCCAAAGAAAATGAAGTCAGTATAAGGAATAGATGCCTGAAGTCCTGTGCTTACTATGAATCTATTTACAATGCCCAAGATGCAGAATTACCCTAGATTATACACTCATGAGAGAATTAGCAAACAAAATTACATATGTATGTGCATGTATGAGTGCTAGTCAATCTTAATAAGAGTGAAATCCTATCATTTGCAAAAGCCCATGATATTGGAGGGCATTATATTGAATGGTATTAGCCAGATAAAATAAAATAAACACTGAACATTCTCTTTTCTGTATGGAGCCTACAGAAGGTTTCCCTGGATGTAGTGTAATGATTACTGGAATTCAGAAATGGGGAGGGAGAGAGGGGTAGAAAGGTTCAGACACTCAATACTATAACACAGCTAAATAGAAGGGGTGGTATGATGTTTCATAACACAGTAGGGTGACTATAGTTCTCAGTATGTTATGATTTATGGCACAGGGGTGACCCTGGCAGGTTCCACTGCAGGTGAGAGAGGCCACGGCAGGTGGGAGACAGACAGATAGACCATGTAGAGAAAGCTTGGGTATAGAGTTTATTTAGTAATTGTTCGGAGGATGTAAGGGTAGGGGAGTTATGGTGAGGGAAAGAGAGAGGGATAGAGAAAGATAGAAGAGGAAAGGGGGAGGAGGAAAAGACAGAAAAAGAGAGGAAAAAGGAAGCCCCCCCCCAGATCAGTTTGCCTGGTAGAAAGGGGGGAGATTGAGAGTGAGCAGAGCTGGTCTCTTAAAGGAACAGGGTACCCAGGTGACAGGGCAGGCCAGCACCATTATAATTATAACAAGCAACCTACTATATATAGACTTTGGGGGGGTCCAGAAAAGAGCTCAATAACTATAAACTAAGAAAATCAAAGAGAAGGAAATTATAATTAGCTCAACTTAATCCCAGCATCTTCTATGAATTAAGTTAAAATTAAGTTACCCTAGAAATATGTACAACTATTACATGTTAATTTGAATAATACTTAATTTAAAATATATACTATAATATTATAGTAATCAAAACAGCATGGCACTGGCATAAAAACAGACATATAAAAAAAGACATATACATAAATGGAAAAGAACAAAGTACCCAGAGATAAACTGATGTTTTACAGTCAAGCAATATTTAATGGAAGCCAAGAACACACAATGGATAAAAATACAATTTCTTGGGTGGTGTTGAAAAATTAGATATCTCCAGGAAGCAAAATGAAATTGGACCTGTTTTATATTACTCACAAAACTGGCTCAAAATGGGTTGGATACTTAAATACAAGACTGAAACCACAAAAATTTCTTTGAAGAAAATGTAAGATAAATTAGTCTTAACAATTACTTTTTTTGAGATAACATCAAATTTTCAGGCCATAGAAGCAAAACTAAACAAGTTGGAGAGCAATGAAGTTTCTGTATAACAACCATTTGCGCCAGCAAAATGTTAGGGCAGTAAACATATTGACAGAAGATATTTGCAAGTCAAATACTAATGAGGGGTCACCATTCAAAATACATGGAAAAGTTATACAACTCAAAGGCAAAATTAAGTCATTATCCAATTAAAACTGAGCATAGTACCTGAATAGACATTTTACCAAAGAAGATGTACAAATGGCCACTTAGGGTGCTCAACATGGCTCACCAGGGAAGTGTGCTAGGAATACACCAATAACCGTGGAATGCCGTAGTTCATATTCTGAGTAGAACAACGTTGAAGCCATATTGACTAACAGAAGTCAAAGGAAAGATCTCACGCAGAATGATCAAGAAGACATGAGGAATGCTGGAGTTTAATTTGGCTTATAATGATGGCCCAACTTGGGAAATATGACTATTAAAAACAACATGTTTACACACACACTTTTTAAAAACACTTTTGCAGGGTTTGGGATCAAACTCAAGAAGTCACTCCTGCTTGGCAACCACTCTACCACTGAAACACATGCTTCGCCCTGAAATGAGACATAAGCCTTGTTTTCATAGACTTGAGGATGGCCCTAGGTAGGGCAATTGAGTTTGTTTTGGAGGACACGAGACAGTATCAATAGATAAAAGTTACAGGGAGGCATTTCACCTCAGTCTGAAAGAATTCTTCCCTAAGAGTCTGAGTGGCTTGAAATAGAACATGATATAGCGTGGAGTAGAGTGACGTTGGAGATGCTCAAATCAGCCACAAAACTTGCTCTCCCGAGGATTCGGCACCGAATAGTGTTATGGAGCAGATAATCGCAGAATGCCCGCTCACACTGATAGCAAAGCTATTGCATCTAGAAGGGAAAGTGGAGAGTGAGGGACAGCCCAGGAGGCCGTCGCTGAACTCCACTGAGGACTGTGACGTTGTGCTTATCAAGCTGGCTGCCATGTGAAGTTGTGGAGTTCTTGGGCCCGCTCTTGTCACATCCTCCCATTAAGGACAATCAGCAAACTGTCATTTCCTTTCAGCCTCACGCATAATTATTAAGAACACATTTCATAATGCTTCCGCCATATGTTAGTTACGTGTACCGCTCTTGTTTATTCCTTCATGCAATAAGACTTCAGTGAGCACAACGAGGAAGAAACAAACCATGCTGACCATATTTGCATTTGCTTCTTGATTTCCCTCCTCTAGGTAAACGCTTCTCTCTATGCTCACGGTGTAACACGCTTGGAACGCTATTTCTAGCCAGATCTGAACAGAGCTTCGTTGGAATGCCAGCTGAGGATGGTTGAACTTCTTACCTTTGTCGTTTGTAGGCAATTCCATTTTTACTCTGTGCAGTAATTACTTTTCGCATTGTTGTGTCAAACTACAAAGGGACTTCAGGGAGGGTGGGCGGTTATTTAGGTTCGTGGTATGAGGCGACACAGTTCTTCAAGACAGGAGTGTGAGGTGAGTGGCCACACTACTTCTAGTCAGGAAACACAGAAATGGGTGTTGTGTTCAGCTTGCCTTCTCTTCTTGTCTTTTTTATTCAGTCTGGGAACCCAGCCCACAGGTAGCATCTGCCACACTCACTGTGGGTCTTCCCTCCTCACTTACAATTCTCTAGAAACGTCCTCACAGAACCCATCCAGGGCTGTGTCTCCAAGGTGATTCAGAATCCAGTCAAGCTTAAAATCAGGGTTAACCACTACAGTCTATTTCTATAATCGTTAAAACTTCTGATTTTGACTGTCTTGATCAAATGATTACTAAAGGTTCCTTCAACCCTTTTGCTACCCAGCCTCCACTTAACAGACAGACAGAAATGGCTCTGGTCTGATCTGCTTGAAGCAGGCAGCTCCTAGCCTGTTAGGGGGACTGACTTCTTCCTGAACCCCTCCCTGTGTGTCTCTGTTCTTGTCTGGGAGAGCACACCGCAGGGTGAAGACAAACAGGGTTGCACGGGTGACCGGGTGACCGAGTGACCTGAGCTTGGGGAGGGCCTTAAGACTGAGTGAGTACTGTTTGCTAATGCTTGCTGTTGCTTTGTCACCCAGACTGCGACCCTGTCCTGTGGGTTTGTTCTCCCAGTCTGAAGAATTCTGAGCACACTACCTACCTACAGGAGACACCCCATAAGCTGCATACGAAGTTATTAATAAATCAGCATATGAAACATGAATCCTGTCCTCAAGATGCTCACCTTGGGAGAAGCAGATATAGCTCACCTTCTGCACCTCTCTACACACACACACACACACACACACACACACACACACAGGTATCCTTCCTGACACACTGTATGTGTTTGATGCCTGTTCAGGAGTATTAATGATTGCCATGTGTGGAAAGACCAATGCTGAGTTAGAGAGACCAATCCTCAAACTCTCCAAACCTACCCTGCCCGAAGAAGGCAAGTAATTGATCACTCACTCTTATGAGGTTCTCGCGAGAGTCACCTACCATCTCCTCAAACCACACAGCTCCTTCCTGCCAAGCCACACTGCCCTCAGGGAGGAGATGCTGGTTAAATATCTCTCTTAGTCTGGTCCCATATCTGGCCATGTGTAAAGCCCCCCATCAATTAGTGCCTCCTGGAAACCTTCTTCTCCCTAAAATATATACCGCTTAATCCCATTGTAGGGCGGGGATGCTCAAGGCTAAGGAGTATGGTAAGTAATGGTTGTGGCCCCTTCCTAGGTAAACAGTGTATTCCTGGCGGTTGGATCGTTCCTATGACAAGGTTTTAGGGACTAGAAGCAAGATCCTTCCATCCCATGCAAGACATAGTTATTTGTGCCTAGGGTTTAATTTACCAGTTATCAAAGTATGCGTGGCATAAGGACACTGCTCTGTGGTAGAGCACTTGCGTAGCACGCACAAGGTTCTGGGTTCAATACCTGGTACTGAAGAAAGAAGTGGTGGAGATGGCTGTTAGTGGAGAGTGGAAAAACCATGGGGGAGGCACATGGAGAAACCACAAGGGATGCTGGTTACAAATAAACATTCCTGTGCTCTCTACACCCAAACTCTCAGATTCAAAACAGCCAGAAATCAGGGTGATGAACATAGCTCCAAGGAGCTCTTTCTTTCTAGACAGGTTTGTACATAGAAAAGGAGGCAATGCTGGCCATCACAAATCTATCAGCATCCTCGGAGCTGAGACAGACAGTCAGTAATTTCCCCTGGGCCTCAGCAGCAAGCAGTGCAGCGGTGGCAAAAGCAGGACCTGTATGTGCTTCTCCGAAGGCCGTGTGACATGCCGTTTGATTGTTTTCTGCAGCACTGCTCCCAGGGGCCAGAAGGCTATGGCCAATTTTCTTTGATCTGACACCAAGGAGATTTCCCACGGCTGCCTTTCTCAGAGCTGAGCCAAAGCTGCACAGGCCCCAGGTACCACCTCTAAAGCGGAACTGCTTTCTAAATAGAACTCCCTGGAGCATCCAGGTTCAAGGGCATTTTGAAGGTCACAACTAAAAAAAAAAAAAGGACTCTGACTAAAACTTCTCCCTCCCCCCAAACTGTTTCTTCTGTATGGAACCTCCATTCTTATTCATTCCCAGATGTCAACATGAGGTTGGCTAAAGGGAAGGACAGGTGTTGGGGAATGCTGTGTTTATAGAGCCAGCTGGAAGGAAAATGTAGACTATACACACCTTCCCTTCCAGGACCTCCTCCCTGGTCCTCGCACAGAGTGTCCAAGGCATAATTGTTCTCATAGCACAGAGACAGGGCATAGCCCAGATACCTGGAAACACAGAACGTGAAGGTGAAAGGCAGTAACTTAAAATGGACTCGTCCTTATGATGTAACGTTCTAGCGAACACTGCAAAGAGGGGAGTTGGAATCCTGCAGGTACCCAAGGGAATGAAGAGGTGGAGACAGAAGAACAGCAGATGCAGAGACCCTGAGAGAGAAACTAAATGAAAACAATCCCAGGGGCCAGAATACAGTGAGCCAAGAACGGGGTAGGGACAGGGACGTCCGGCAAGCAGTGGAGTGACCAGCATGCCTGTTGTAGAGAACCTCAAAGGACACTCCAAGGATGCCACCTCTGGGTTGATATTTAACAGAAGTAATCGTATGCCTTAACTAAGTCAATATGGCTGTTGCCCTGGGACTAGACAGACTGCTCTGTCTAGAGGCCAGAACAAAGGGTGAGAGAGCCCTCTGGGGACAATCAAAACTATCCTAGTGAGACACAGTGAGGGTGCTGAGACCAAGGTGATAACAAGGCAATGACCAGAAAAATGACGGCCACTTGAAAAAAAAAAACCACAGCAAAAGCATAATAACGTGTGGGGAAACTGAGGTCTGAGGTCCGAGTCAGGGTGAAGGGCTCAGGGATCTTTAGCTTCTTCTCTCTACCTTTGCGTATGTTTCAAATCAGTTACAAACACACATGCAAACAAATGGCACTAGTAAATCACTGAGGACGCAAAGCACAGGGAAGGAGCAGAGCGTGACTCTAGGGCACGGGTCAGGCCTTGGCCTTTCCCAACGGGAGAGAATAAAGGATTGGGGGGAACGGTGGTTAGACACGGAGCAGGGGAAAAAGAAATAAAGGAAGGAGGGCCTTCTTAAGTGACCTCAAAATTCTCAGCCAAAGAGGCCAAAATGACCTCCCTCCCCACTTTGAGCCCAAGCAGGGGAATAAACAAGATGTTGGGTTGGTGTTTGAAGAAAAGAAGCTTAGATGCCACCATAGCACAAGAGGCCAGAGAGGCTAAGACGGTGGGGTTGGATGGGGGGGGTCTGACTGGGGTGGGGGTGTGATCAGGCTGCAGGCTCATGCTGCTTCTCAGTGATGTGTTCTGAGACCTCACCACAGTTCTGCCATGCTGTTTCTAGATATTTCAATGCCTCACTCAGAGTGTATACTGCCAGGAAGGCCAAATACCTTTTGAATGGAGGCTAACTTTCCTCTATTCCCTCCTATTCTCCCAGATCCTGGGGACTCTTTCTTATTGCAATCCTCTGAAGCCAGCACCCGGCACTCAGGGAGGTGGTGCCCAAACACTAGGTGTCTTCAGAACCTTAGTCAGTCTGAGGAACATTCACTCTACATGGGCCTTCAAGATTTAGAGAGAGAGAGAGACCTTTAGGATTTGGAGAAATTCATAAGTCAGTCCTAGTGGGGAAGAGGAGAAGAAGAACACATAAGCCAGCTATTTCCATCCAGGAAGAAACAAATATAGAAGACATAACAAAAATCTAAGGCTAGCATCAGCTCACTTCAGTGTCTGACACAGGCATCCAGAAGCACTATCACCTCCCGACATGGGCTCTGAGGCTGGGAGCATCATGGAAATTTACAGCTCCCATGGAAAATTTCCAGGACCACAAACTGCTAGGGTTGTGTCTGCGCTAAGCTGCAGGGCACTTGTCTGGCCATCTGAAAAGGAAAGGCTTGGGAATTAAATGACAAATGTCAGCTAGGGCCCCAGGGAATAAATTAACATACATATGGGAGTGGTGCTGAATATGATAGGGCATCTTTAGAAGACTTTAAAGCCTTGGTATGAGCCCAGCAGGTACCAAGCTCTAGAAAATGTCAGTCCTCTTGTAACTGGTATTTGCTGATTGGAGGGGGATATGAGCAGAGCTTCTCCGGGTCAAGTAACACATTGTTCTTTTACTTAGGTTCTGGATGAAGAGGTGCGCTTGAATTCTGAAAAATCCTCAATCTGTGCTCATAGGATCCCCACACTTTTACTTATGTACTAAGTTTGAATTAAAAGTTGTCCACTTTTTATGGGCTAGACAGGTAGCTCTTCCGTTAAAGGTACGTGCTGGACTAGCACGGTACTGGAGTTCAGATCCCAAGAACCCATGTGACAAGCTGGGCATCCATGCATGCCTATAACTCCACCTCTGAAGGGAAAGAAGACAAGGGAATCACTAAGGCAGAATTCTGGCTTCCAGGGTCAGGGAGAGACACTGCCTCAAAGGAACAGAAGAGGATGCCTGATCCATGCATGCACCCAGGCACCTGTATCTTCCTCATACGTGTGTTCATATGCTCATACAGAGAAGCACATACACAGATAAATAAATAGATCTAAAGTAATTAAATTTTAAAAAATACTGCCTATCACAAGTTAATGATTAGTTCATTAAGTCAGGACTGTCGCTACTTGAGTCAATTAAAATATTTGAAGACGGGTGGTGGTGGTACATGCCTTTAATCACAGAAGTAGGCGGATCTCTATGAGTTTGAGGCCAGCCTGGGCTACAAGAGCAAGTTCCAGGACAGTTAGGGTTGTTACACAGAGAAACCTTGGCTGGGGGAGAAAAAAGAAATAGATAATATAAAATATTTGAAATTTCTAAATTTCAATATTTTTCAAATAGTCATAATTTGACTTTTTGATGTAACCATACTTGTTATGGTTTAAATAAAAATGTTGCAGGTCCCTGAGTGGCTACAATGGGCAGCAGACCATGAGACCATTCGGCAGGTCCCCGAAGTGGAGGCAGGCAGCAGGCAGCGGGTCCCAAGAACAGCCAGTCCCAGGCAGGGATGGCACAGTTCCCCAAGTGGCTGCAGTGGGCCATGAGGGGCAGTGAATCCCAGCCAGGGAGCCACAGCCCCAGTGGGTATGAGACAGAGACAGATAGGCACACCATGCAGAGTGAGTTTGGATATTTATTTAATGGGTTATGGAAGGGAAAAGGGAGAAGGGGAAAAGAGCAGAGAGAGAGAGAAGGAGGGAGAAAAAACAGAGAGGGTAAGGGAAGAAGAAAGAGATAGAAGCTGTCTCTTTGAGAGAGGGAGAGAGAGAGACAGACAGAAAGAGAAGAGACTTGGATTGCAAGCAGGAAGGAAGAGCTGCCTGCCTCAGTAGATGGGAGGAGTGGTGGGGCTTGTCTCTTAAAGGGACAGGACAAACCATTACAATACTTACACAGATAAAACTAGGGAAAATTTCTCAAGCTTATAAGATATCTTATACATTATTATATACTACTTATTATATGTTATATATACATATGTATGTGATATTTTGAATGAATGGCTTTTACCTTTTTAATTTTCCCTCTTTCAACTCTAGTCAATATTGTTTAGGAATTTATTTAGCAAGCAAGTAAAAATAAAAGCAAGAAATCAAAGAATACATTTATACACAGTTGTACACACATATAAAATATAATTCAACATCTATTCTTCCTTGATAACACATTGCAGTTTTAATCATTTAAGTACATGAAATTCGTGTATCTGTTTCCAATCTGCCTCTCCTGATAGATGTGTGCCATGAGAGGCACACAGGATATTCTCATTCCTTATATTCCTTGCAACCAACAGGGTGCTGGAGAATGGTGACAGACCTAAGAGCTGTTAATAAGGTGATTCAACCAATGGGTCCTCTATAATCTGGACTTCCTTTGCCTCCCGCTTTTGTCTAAATAACAGCCTTTAAGAGACCAGCCCATTTTGGGTGTGCTCCTAAAGACTGTTGGCTGAAGGAGTTCCCACAGCAGGGCACCTAGTTCATAGGCAAATACTCAATATTTGTTGAATGAACAAATGGAGAAGTTGAATGGATGCATGAATGTGAAATCTAGCGTTTGTTGTCATTGAGCAAATTCTTTGAACAAGTCCTGGATAAGACAGAAGCTCATGTCCCCATTGCCATAAAAAAAATCCATGATAATATATAGAAACAAAAAGGCCTTTCAAAGAGTCATTCTTTATTGTGTAAATTGTTCAAATAAATGTCAGGGCTTTGTCCTTATTTTTATTACACAAAATTTTTCATCTTAGAAGCACCTTGAAAACAGGTTCCCTTCATTCTCCGTGTATTAATGAATCTTCCCTTTTATACCTTTATGATCAAGTCATAAAGGACCCAAGGGAAAAATAAATGAAATATATAAGTTAAAAGCTGAGCTATTAATATTGATATAAAAGAAATCCCCTATGCCAAGGACAGAGAAACTACAATAGTAAGCACAAAAAAAAGAGAGAGAGAGAGAGAGGAGAAGGGCGCTGTGTCAAAACATGCGGGCACTTCAACAAGAAATGACAGAGCTGAGAGAAAAATGATTCCTGTAACTATCTGAGTGTGTGTGTAGAAAAAGTGCAGAGCCCACTGGGGAAGGCTGCTCGGGTGCAGACCTGAGCAAGCTGGGCTTGAAGCAGAGAAATCCTACCTTCAGAGCAGCACCCTCACCCACCACACACATTCCCACATCCTCACCCACCACAGAGATCCTGCCTTGCTGTTGATCAGCCTCCCCCACCTCCCCACAGAACTGTATTATCTCCTGCCTTGCTGTTGTTCAGCCTCCCTCACCTCCCCACAGAACTGTATTATCAACAACCCTTCTGGGGAGCATCTCTTACTTTTGGACATTTCTCTCTTCAGTCCTCTGTCAAAACAACACAGACCTAAGGCACATCTTGTTTTGTTTTTTCCAGACAGGGTTTCTCTATGTAACAACCCTTGCTGTCCTGGAACTTGGTTTGTAGGCCAGGCTGGTCTTGAACTCACAGAGATCCCGCCCGCCTCTGCCTCTCAAATGCTAGGATTAAAGGCATACACCACCACACCTTGGCCTAAGGCACATTATTTTAGAACCCAGACTCTGTTTGCCTCTTACAATTTTACTGATACTTTATTCTTCATCTTTGAGTAGCAACTGTACAGAGGGAGAATTCACTGGCCATGTTCGTCATTTGTTTAAAGTGGACAGGTCAGTGACTTTAGTATATATTATAACTGAATGATCATCACCGTAATCAGTTCTAGAATAGATTCATGACCCTGAAAATAAACTTCATTACCCAGATATAAGCAACCACTCCCCTGGTTTCTGACTCTAGAGAGACACTTTCTAAGACTGGAACAATATGTGACTTCCCGTTTTTGGCTTCTTCCTCTAAGCCGGAAACTTTCAATGTTTATCCCTGTTATAGTGGGAATCAGTGTCAGTATCTTCTTCCTTATTTCTGAATAACTCTCTGTTGTATGAATAGCCTGCATTGTATTTAAGGATTCCTCAGACGATGGATGTTTGGTTTCTTCCTACTTCTTGGCCACGGTGAATAGTGCTATTGGCCAGTCACAAAGTGTTTAGTGTTCTTTCATGGTGTGTTAGAACCAGAAGTGTAGCAGTTGCCTGGTATAATCTCTGTTTAACCCAGAGCTCTTTTCTACAAGCCCTCAAAATAGGGTTTAGCCTCATTGGAGCCTCTAAAAATGAGTAAGTAACTACCCCTGTGAAATAGAAAGAATACATAGTCCTGCAAAACTCACTATTCCATTCCAGAGCAGGACTGTCACAATGGCAGTGAGCATACAGGTGCTGCTGCTTTTGTGTCTGGACACCATAGTTTCTCTGCAGTCATTCACTGCCTCTGGCTCTTAAGAGCTTTCCGCCTCCTCTTCTGAAAGCACCACAAGCCTCAGGAGGAAGGGTTGGATATAGGTGTCCTGGTTAGTGCTATTAACCCTCTGGGATCCCACTTCCTCATCAACATAATTGGAATATCAATCCACTTCATATCATAGGTAGCTGTGAGAAATAGGCAAACCAAAAACAAGGAAATGGTTAATATTCCCCATCATTGGAAAGAGACTGCCATATGCCCTCCTGTGAGCCATAAATACTAGTTGTTATGGTTAACTGTCACTTTAAGAGATAAGCCACACCCACTCCCCGGGGACCCCTCTCTCGCCATCTTAATACTCGCTGTTCTCTCTTGGTGCGTGTTCTCTCTCTTTCTTGGGCCCTTCTCTGTGTCTCTCCTCTTCTTCTCTTTCTCCCCCCCAAAGTAATAAATATCCAATTCTATTCTTTATGATGTGTCTGTCCATGTGTCTTCCACCCACTCACCTGCCCAGCTGCTTGCCACTGGGAAACTGCACCTTCCAGGGACTCACTGTCACCAGGACCAGCCCAGTGCTGCATGGCTGGGCCCCGCCAGGACTGGCACCTCTCCTGGTCAGGGACCCACTGCTCAGGACCAGGCACTGGAATCTGCTGCAAGCTGCTCGCTGCCTGCTCACACCCCGGGGTTCGCTGGGACCAGCCCACCCGGGACCTGCACCCTCAGGACCAGTAGCCATCTCTGCCTGGGACTGGCTGCTCTGTGGGCCTGCCTGCCTACTGCCACCGGGGATCTTGTAGCATTTTTAACACTAGTTATCAGCACATTAGATGAAAGGTCCCTTGCTTTCCAAGGTACCAACATGGTCCCCACATCAGATTATCTGGACATTCCACATATCTCAGGAAATAATATTGAGCACTATTAATATTCCTAGATATGTTATATTGGCATGTAAATACCACCTTCATGAAACTAACATTCTGGAAGGGAAATGTCTTCCCATATTCTGGCAAATATCATAATCAAATGATCTTTACTTAAGATGAAAGGTTAAATTAGTAATGATTACTAAAGGAGACGCATTACAACCAAATGAGGGTTTCTAAAAATAAAAGCAGTTTATTTAGGATACCACACAAAAAACAAATTTTCCTTTGAAGGGAGGTATCTAATGAAATCATTGTCTTTTGACATCATTGGACATCCCTAATAGCACTGGTAGCTGAAAAGGATCTCTGCTGATTGTAGAGGTAATCCTCCATAGTAAGGCTGTCAATCATAGCCTTCGAATGTCTTCCCCTAGGGAATTTCTGGGCCAGTGTGTCTGCATACAAGTGACTCTGGGCTTTGTTAGCCGCACTTGGATCTTAACAACAGAGGACATGAAATCCCCCGTGAACCCAAAGCAACCATTTGATTCACATTTGGAGGCTTCAGCAACAAGAACATTTGGATGGATAAGGCCTCAAGGGACAAAGAAAACAAAAATAGAAAGCAAAACCAACTATGTAAGAAATGAGATCGCCAAGCAAATGAGGACAGCTTCTGTTCCCGGTCCCTTTCTCAAGCACACCAATTTCTGTCTGTTTGCTCCTGTGCTCCTTCCATGGGACTTCTCTCATTCCTATGGGATTCTGGAAGCTGAGGTAAGTCTCCCCCAAGACAGTGTCTCTATGGAGACAGGAGAAAGTTCTGGAAAGAATGACTATCTAAGAATTAACTCCTACAAAAGGCAGCTCCACCAGGAACAGGGTCAATCCAGTATCCATTTAGCAAATACTGGAATAGCTAAGCGTTTCTCAGGCATGATGGCATGCATTTGCACTATCCATGTGTCAGACATGAAGACAGGCACTGTCAGTCTGTGAGAGCACACGTCTGGCTCTGCCTTCAAGAGGTCATTAGCTGCGGAGACTTCTGGGAAGCGTAAGTCAGAGAGGTAGAGGAGTCTCTGTCATTTTAGAAGGAAACCAGAGAGAAGAATATGAGGGCTCTAGAACTCTCTCATGAATTTCCACACAGTTCCTAGGGGTGAGACAGCAAGAACCCCTCACTCTAGTTTCTTCCTGGGAAATCTGAAGAACACCAGCTCTACCTAGAAGCTTTCTCTACCGACAGCATCTGAAAGGAACTTCAAAGCCTGGAGAACTGGTCACTGAGTCAACCGTGTGAAAGGGACAAACAAATCTGGGCCTTTTCTAACAGGTAGGCACTTCCATTTCACAAAGTCAGCCTTGGAGATCAGGGAGAGCCGGGAACCCAATAGCTCACATTTGTTCGGCACTCTGCACGTCCTAAAAGTCTCTCCGTCCAATTTTGAAACCAATTATGGAGCCCTTAATGGAAGTCAAGCCATCTACTGGGTGCTTTGAGTCTACTAATTTATTGTAATTTTGATAGCTATTATGTTAGTTGATTATTGTGGGAAGTTCATTGGAAATTGATAGCTTGCTCCAAGTTCAAACATCTAGAAAATGGTAACAAGATTGCATTGCTGCTTCTATGAAGTCTCTGTTCACTGTGCCCTCTTCATCTTCCCACCCCAGTCATTCTCTGTCTAGAATAATCATCACTAATAGCTTAAGGGTCATACTACACACTAAGAAAATGGTGGAAAGAATTTACATTGGCTTTATGGACTGAACTATTTCCTGTTGTGGACTCCAAATTTGTCCCTCCAAATGTGTGTGTTGAAATCCTAGTATCCAGGACTTGAGAATACAGGTCTATTTAGAAACAGAGCCTTTAAATAGGCAATCAAGATGAGCTGAGGTCAGCCGGGCGGTGATGGCACACACCTTTAATCCCAGAGGCGGAAACGCGCGGATCTCTGTGAGTTCAAGGCCAGCCTGGTCTAGAAGAGCTAGTTCCAGGACAGAACCAAACACTACGGAGAAACCCTGTCTCGAAAATAAAAAAAAAAAAAAAAAAAAAAAAAGATGAGCTGAGGTCTTATGGGTTGGTTCTAATCTAGTATTTTTGGTGTCTTTATAAGGAACAAGACAGCACATAGTCCAAAGGGTGGCCATGTCCACACATTGTGAGAAGGCAGACCTTTGCAAGTTAAAGAAAAGCGAGAAGCCTCAGAAGGCACCAAACCTTTTGGCTGATAATTCATGGCTCTCTGGCCTCTTGAACTATGGGGAAATGAACTTCCGCCGTTGAAGGTACCCGGTCTGCTGAACTTTGTTTTGGCAATATTGGCAAAGTACTGCTCTGCTCATTTTATTTTTCTGCTGCCTTGGTAGAGGTAAATATGATGTCCACTTTCCACGTGAGTCAAGGAAAAGGGAGCCAGCGAACAGGAGAGGCCAGTCCTACAGATACTACATTCTCTTCCTTTCTGCCCCACCTGGCCTCTCAGGTCACAGTTTTCTAACCCTGAAAGATCTTTCATGCCCAATTCCAAAGCCCCAGGCTTGAAGATTCCCAGCAGATTAGGGGTATTCACAGACAGCTTCGGCACACAACACAAGAGCGTGGGATTGCAAAGGAAAGACTGCCTGGTCAGATAGTTGGTCACTGGTGACTGCGGTATTTGCAGAGGAACATTTAGGAGAACAACTTTCCAGCCTTGGCCTCCGAACCACAAGGGTTTTGTCTTGTTTTGCTCTGTTGTTCTATTTTGACAGTGTTTCACTACAAGGCCCGAGCTGGCCAGAAGCTTGCTATGTAGACCCTGCTGATTTGGAACCCATAGCAATCTTCCAGCTTCCACTTCCTGAGTACTGGGATTACAGGCATGCTCTACCATGGCCAGCTAAAGGAGTGTCTGTGTGTGTGTGTGTCTGTGTGTCTGTCTGTCTGTCTGTGTGTCTGTGTGTTTCTGTGAGTGTGTATGCATCTGTGTATGTGTGTATCTATGCATGTATATAACTGTGTGTGTCTGCGTATGTTCATGTGGGAGACGAAAGCCACGGCCTATTGCATATTAGGCAAGCTCTCTAGCATTGAACTACATCTCTACCTCCCAGCTAAAGAACCCTTCTTTGCAGGAGCATTGACCACATTTTCTGGGTTCACAGGATACAAGGGTTGATAATGGATTTTCAGCTGGACTCTCTCCCAGAGAACTCTGCATCTCTTCATCTCCTCGACAGTCGTACAGGGGGTGAAAATGCTTCATTTGCAGACTCCATGATTCACATGTGCAGAACTAAAAATGTGAGCTCTTCTACTCATCTCTAAGCTCACTCTATTTCAGGCACCAATTTTGTTCTTGTTGGCAGAAAACCTGATCTAGTCAACTGAGATAAAAACAGCAGTCGTATTTAAATGTGGTCCTTTCCATATCCCTAGTCTTTGAGCAGCATCAAGGTTTGCGCGTATTTCTGAGGTCGAGATGATCTGGCGGGAAGCAGGCCCTATGCTAGCTTTCCTTACTCTGTTATCAGAGACATCTGTGGCCACTGGCCCCTCCTGGGACACCTGAGATTCTATCTAGTTTCCAGACTTGGTCCACATTGGTCGCTCCGCGTCTGCTTCTTCCAAACCTCTGGAAACAGAGGCCATCACTTGGATAATTCTTAGCTGCTCTTTACCCTCCAGTAGGGTATTTGGGCCCTCCCAAATCATCTAGGCAGAAGAAGACTGTGTTTAATCCTCTGTGTTGCAATATACACACACATCCACACACAAACACACACACACATGAATGAGTTGGGTGTGGTGGCGCACGGCTGTAATCCCGGAAGACTGTTGAAAGAGCCTGTCTCCTTAAACTCCCTTCCTGGAGCTCCCTCTCCTCCCACTCCACTCCTACAGCAAGGGATGACCTTGGCTCAGACTCCCAGGTCCTAGCCCTCTCCTTTAAATAAAGTAAGGAGGCCTCTTTCTCCAGTGTCCTTTCTCCCCGTACAATCTCTGGGAAAGGCCTGGGGCCCCAACACTGCCCTGAAGAATCTTGGCATTAGTCAGATTTAAATAATACCAACTTTTTTTTTGCTTTCGGTTTCAAGAAATTCTAAGCTCCTGATTTCTTCCCCTTAAAATAAAATAATTATGCTTGCTTTCATAAGGGAAACACAAGTGAAACAACCTATTTGGGGGTCATGAAAGCCCAAATATGCTATGTTTTGTGAAATCCTTGTCCTACATAATCGTGCTACCAAATAGATAGAGAGTAAGTCCAAAGGTGACAAGGAATTGAAAGGGAGAAAACAGATCAGGTGTTTGGTGTTCTGCTCATATGTCACCTCTTCAAGTGACCTCATTCCTGCTCCTTCTCCCACTGTGGCCCCTACCCTATACCCTCATCTTTTAAATCTTCTTAACAGCTTTTTTTAGTTGGTATTACCCATTTATATTGTCTTTCTGTTCTTCTCTATTCATTACCCACTACTCTGCCCCCATAGACACACACACACACACACACACACACACACACACAGAGGGGGGGGAGAGAGAGAGAGAGAGAGAGAGAGAGAGAGAGAGAGAGAGAGAGAGAGAGAGAGAGAATGTAAGCTTGAGGAGCAAGTGGATTTGACCTGGTCACTGAGAAATTCCTAGTGGTTAGAGTACATCATGATAGATTAGGGTATGTCAGTATTAGCTGCAGGAAACAATAAGGGAAGGAGGGAGGCAAAGTGGGAACTATTGTCTGGCCATCACTCTCCCTCCTTAGCTTTCTAAACTTCCCAAGGCACCAAGAGTCTCAAAGACACTCCCCTAAGTTTGTCATCTTTATTCTTATTCTTTCAGGAATCAAGTTTATATTCTTCTCTGCTTTTTTCCCACCCCTTAGCTGACTCTTTACTCAGGAAGTTCTTGAGAGGCCACAGGTCTCCCCTTAGGGGTTTGCTTAGTATGGTACACTCTACAGGGAGAGCCCAGTGTTCCGTAGACATGGTACACCCTACAGGGAGAGCCCAGTGTTCCACAGATATAGTACACCCTACAGGGAGAGCCTAGTGTTCCACAGATATAGTACACCCTACAGGGAGAGCCCAGTGTTCCACAGATATAGTACACCCTACAGGGAGAGCCTAGTGTTCCACAGATATAGTACACCCTACAGGGAGAGCCTAGTGTTCCACAGATATAGTACACCCTACAGGGAGAGCCCAGTGTTCCACAGATATAGTACACCCTACAGGGAGAGCCCAGTGTTTCACAGATATGGTTCACCCTACAGGGAGAGCCCAGTGTTTCACAGATATAGTACACCCTACAGGGAGAGCCCAGTGTTTCACAGATATGGTACACCCTACAGGGAGAGCCCAGTGTTCTGTAGACATGGTACAGCCCACAGGGAGAGCCCAGTGTTCCATAGACATGGTACACCCTACAGGGAGAGCCCAGTGTTCCTTGTCACAAATGCTTCTGGGCCACTGGAAGGACAACCCAAGCCTTTCTCTCCTCTTCTCACTGTTATGATTGTTCGTCACTTTAAGAGACAAGCCACGCCCACTCCCTGCAGCCCCTCCCTCCTCTCGCTATCTTGGCTTCTCTGGCAGTCCCTTTTCCCTCTCTCCACTTCTCCTTTCTCTCTTACTCTGTCCTCTTCTCCTTCTTCCCCCCCTCTTCCCCCTTCTCCCCTCTTTCTTTCCCATTTTATAATTTAACTAAAAAATATCCAATTCTATTTTGTGCAATGTGTCTAGCCATGTCCCTGTCTCCTGCCCACCCTCCAAGTGTCTCCCTGCCTGGGACCAGCCACAGCTCGGGGACTGCCAGGGGGCTGGTGTGAAGCCCTTAACTAAAAAGATTGGTTCTCCTCCTCCCCAAACCCCAGTGCTTGTCACTCTGTATTGTACTTACAAGTTCCCTCCCCTTTCACCCACTTACTGGGAGGTGGGGAAGGGGGAGTTTTGCTATTGGAAACAAAAGCCTCTTCTGGTGTCTGCTGTACCGGCTGTCCCTAGCTTGGGGTCTAATGTGTGGTCATAAAATGAATGTTCAGGCCTTCATTTCTTCATCCCACATGCTAGAGCAGGACTAAAAGTACTAACGCAAAAACATCAGATACCATCTCTGTCCCCAAGGGGGTCTGCATTAAAATTGGCTGAGGTGTAAGCAGAGCAGGCAGCAACCAATCAGATAAATAATGTGCTATTATTACTAAGGTCATTAAGGAATAAATAGTATTTTGATTAACATTAACAGAGGGGTGTAAACAGGAGAAGCACAGGAAAAGAGATGGATGGATGGGTGGATGGATGGATGGGTGGATGGATGGATGGGTGGATGGATGGATGGGTGGATGGATGGATGGGTGGATGGATGGATGGGATAATAAACACAATGAACTTGGGTCCAGAGTACAGCCTAATTTACCCTAGAAGTCTGTAATTTGGGAGAATTTCTGTCTCTCATAACCCAGCTAGCAGCAGAGATTTAAGCTTGGTTTTACAGGCAGATGACAATGTAGGCTAATTTACCCAGAAGTCCCCTTTCTAGTTGCTTGTGTTAGTGGAGCAGTGAGAAGGGAAGGGTTAGGAGTCTGGAAATACAATCAGGCTAAAATGCAGTTACTCCTGAGAGTTCACTGTGCTAAAGCCTAGAGGCAGGCCCTGGAGACAGCAGTAAAGATGCATGGAGTTCCTAGGCCAGCCCCTGGGAGGCAGAGGCGTAAATACCTAATGGTGACTCAACAGAAGAACAGCAACAGGAATCTGTGCACAGAACCACAGAAGCTTGGAGGACGGACAGAGAGCAGAGACGGACGAAGAGAACTGAGACTATTTTGAACTATACTTGTTTGGGAGATTAAAAGAAGGGGCGTGAACAAGAATGGTTCCAACGAATAAGAAAGCAGAAACGAAGGAAGCAGGAAGAGAAACGCAGGCAGAGGCCAGGTGTGTTGGGCGCTGCAGTGAAGAGGCGGCGAAAGAAGGAAAAGGAAGCGGGTGGGTCCCGCCAATCTGGCAACACAGGAATGTCGAGGCCTCAGTCGTCCTTACTGAAGACAGCTTGCCAAAGATCAGGAAATTCACATGCAAATTTAGTGTCGGTATCTCTAGGAAATATCAAGCAATTTGCCCCCACCTTCAGGGCAGCAATTACAGAACAGGTGCTGCCCCCCCTGGGGCTATCCCCCCCACCACCTTAAGGTATACAAACTTCTGGGTGAGGAGTTAGTGGGTGGGGAATGTCTGGGGAAAACTTGGAATTTGGAGGAAGTCAGAATATGAACCGGATACCTGACTCTGTGGAGCACAGATAATAATCTTGAGTTTGGGCCCTAGCAGTTCCTGGAGCTCAACACGACTCGGGAAGTAACCGAGAGAGGTGGGCTGCAGTGCGAAGACCCTCTTGTACCTCCTTCCTGGGGGGTCTGTTTATGAACCTGCCCCTAGAGCAGGTACAGGAACGTGCCAAACCAAGCCTTCAAGAGCAGTCACGTCTCCTGGAACTTCTGACAACCCTGCCTGCACCAGTAAGAATGGCCCCTGTGTTCTCTTACCCCTGGTTTTCCTCTGAGGGGTTCAGACAAAAAGACCTCCTTGCAAGGGGTCTCAGAATGCCACATCTAGTGCCTTGTGGGAAGAGATGGGAAGTAGAGACATACAGTAGGTACAAGATAGTTTTCCAGTAGGTAAGCCTGAGAATAAACGCACAGCATGTGTCTGTGTGCCGGAGCCTGGGTACACATATAAGCACCGAGCCTTCATGTGTAAACATTGGTTAGATTATACTACACAAGCAAAACCATTTTTCTTCTGAGTTGATGTTGCATTTTGCCCTGGGCTTTCTCAGTGGGGATCCCGATTCTGCAACTCTTGTAAGGGAGGTCTGGGGAAAGCCATTAGCAGATTTTCTTCTGGAGGATTCAGAAGAATTGACTGCTTTCTTTGTCAGTCTGGATCCTAACAGAGGGAGGCTTAGGAGGGAGCACTTAGTGGGGGGGGAGGCGGCGGCTAGGGAGGCGCCCACGGCTAGGGAGGCGCCCACGCAGCAGCTCACACCTCGGAACGTAGTTGATCATTAGCTCACCCACACGCAGATCACAGAGAACAGGTGCACACAGGGTTGTGAGCCCGGCCCAGCCCTGCCCAGCCATTCACAGAGGGCTCCTGTCTTTACTTCCTCATGGAATTCCCTGTATCACGAATCTGGGCCCTCCCTCCTCCCACCCCCTCCCACTATGACCCCACCCCTGTCTTGCAGCATCTTTTAGTCTCCGGTTGCAGCTTCCAGTCTCGGAGATCCCCAGCTGTGCTGAGCTCTCCCTGGATCAGCGCTCTGCTCTCTGACCCCTTGAGCTCAACTCTCTTCACATTCTGTGGCTGGGTCCCCATCCACGTCACTGCATCATGGAATGGGCAGCATGGGACAGGAAGGAGAGCCGGCCATTAGAGCTTTGCTTTCAAAAAATAGAAAGCAGAAGACTAAGAAAGAGAAGACAAGGCATAAAAGGAACCAAGGGAAAAAAAAGAGGAGATAATGGGAAAATGCCCTGTCAGTGAAAAGGTGAAGAGAACCAGATAGGACAGAGCCTACAGCTTGCTAGACGTGAGCTAGGGCTGCCCTCCGCGCCCTGGGCTAAAGACTGAAGATGAGGAGGTTGGGGAGCCAAAAGGGAAAGATGGATTGGAAAAGGCAGGTATAAGAGAGAGTTTAAGCAATCCAGGACTTGTTTTGGGACAGTGGTCTTCAACATCAGTGAATATAAAAATTGCTTGGGATGCTTGTTAAAACGCAGATGACCACAGTGGGGATGTCACTGGGTAGCCACAGTGCTTGCCTAGCTTACACAAAGTCTTGGACTCAAACTTCAACAGGTCATACAGTAGACATGGTGCATAGAATTTTGAAGGTTGAGACGAATGGATTAGAAGTTTTAGGTCATCCTCTTACAGAGCAAGCTGAAGGCCAGTCTGGGCTATAGTGAGTGCATTGAAAACATCCTTAGAAGGAGTGATGTGGCGTGTGAATTACCCCAAATCTGAAACTTAAAAGGCTCTACTTCGAGATTTATCTACTTTCTTCAGCCATAGATGCAAAAACTGGGCTCAGAGGTATCCATTTCCGCTTACCCGGTGCCTGCCTGAGTCTGATGGCGGGCAGGTGCTTGCTGACAACCACTTTCTTGGCTGTGACGTCAGAGGTAAGGTTAGAGGAACTAGACCCTTTTGTTGGAAACACTCCAGAAATTTCTAAAACTTGGTACCCATCTTGGTCTACTTTGACAGATTCTTCTATTCTGAAGTTAAACCCTAACCAAATGCTTACCCTTGGCCTGATTCTCAAGGTCACTCAGAATCTTGTCTCCAGTGGCCTCCTGCTCAGCTCACTGCTGCACTGACCCTTCGTGTGGCTCCCTAACTCTGCCTCTTGGTTTTTGTTCACACCCATCATCCACATCCAGAGTTTTCTTCTGCCTTTAAATCCCATTCCATTCAAAAGTTACACAGAGCACATCCCGCGGTTTCCACAGAGCGCATCCCTCTCCTCCAGGTAGGAACCAGGGCAGACACTGCGTCCTATCAGGTTCTCACGTAACCTGCCGCCTAATTTCTACCCAGTTCCCTGTTAGTTTTCACACCTGTTAACCTTTTTTTCCCCCTATGAATAATGTAAAAGTTTGAAGACGATGTCTGGGTGTTCCTGCTTCATCCAAAGGACCCCTTTAAAGAGACACTGAACTGGACACAAGGCCAAATGAACAGCGCACTGGGTTCTTACAGGCATTCACCCAGGGGTGGCATAACAAAATACCACAGGCAGGTTGGGTTAAAAAACAGAAATTTATTTCTTACTGTACTGGAGGTTCGAAGTTCAAGCTAAAACTGCCAGCAGGTTTGGTTTCTTTTGAGGCCTCTCTGTGTGGCTTGCAGAGAGGCACCTTCTCCATCCACTTTCCTTTCCTTCTAGAGACCAGTCGGAACAGATGAAGGGCTGCCTTCCTCATTTTAACGTCATCAGCTCTGGAGAGGCCTGATCTGCAGATACGTATCATATCATAAAGAAGTGGGAGTTGGGGATTGAATTTATTAAATTAAAGGGTGGAGTATGACCCCATCGCCCCAAAGCATTCCAGTCCCCTAGGTTGGGTACTAATCTACCACGGGGCTCTATGTAAAAGCTTTGTTCAACAAGATAACAATGGTAATTGCCTAGGGAAGTTACTTTCTTTCTAAAGAACTTGAAAAGGAAAAGACGAAGAAAAGCAGTTCAGGGGAAAGACAGAAGTGTTGACAGTGGTGCTCTTCATCCCTTCTCCCATTTGCCCTTGAGTGTCATATCCCCATTGAGTATGGTTCGGTGGAGACTCATTCCATCAGAGCGCTACATTGCCAGCATAAGTTTACCTTTGGGCTCTAGTGGCACTTGGCCTCGTCTCTAAGCACCTCGTCCTTGCTTCTCTCTGCTTTACTCAAAATCAAAGTGTTCCACATTGACTTTCAAAAACAGCTTCTGTAGCAAACGATGGTGGTTCACCCTTGTATTCCCAGTGCCTGTGAGATAAAGGTCGATCAAAAATTCAAGGTCACCCTCAGCTTGGCTCCATTGGGAGTCTGAGGCTAGCCTATTAGGGCTAGGGAGGTGGTTTAATGGTTAAGAGCACTTGTTTTTGCTTTTCTTACGGAGTACCTGGGCTTCTCACAACCATTTATAATCCCAGTTCCAGGGGATCCAATGCTCCTTTCTGACTTTGATGGGATTATTGGTGGTAGGAGAGTGGGATCTTGCGAAGGATCACTATTCAGAGTGGGGGTCCATAGGGACTCTTGGCTAAAAGGACCTCAGCTAGGGCAGTCCATGGAACTCCTTCATATTGTCTCTCTATATAGCTATGTAGGCTGCAAAGAGACGAGCCTACATGTTAAGAACCAGAATCTCAGGGGAACTAGTAGGATATGTTACCTTAGCTTTCAATAGAGCTTCATTTCTGCTGTAATTCCACATGTACTTGGTTCCAAGGAGAGGGGTATGAACTGTGTCCCTCAAAGACAGAGTCAAGATCACATTGAAATTAAAAAAAAGAAAAAAAAAGGTATTGCCGTGGCTATAACAGGACAGGAAAGTACAGTTGTTTAGTCAAGGGTTTATCTCTCCTGCTAAATTCATGCCTCTGAGACTACCAAATCTTACTCTATCACGGCATCAGGCCTTTCTTTAAATCAAACACCTCAGATACAGAAATTTGAGTTCCCTTCCTCCAAACAGTGGGCTGAAGTTACTGAACACACACATCCAATCATCCAATAGTCTGACACAGCTATGCTGGACACTCCTGTTCATAAAGGAAGGAAGCAAGAGGTGCCTAGCAGTCACGGGTCCAGACATCTTCCCAGAACATAGAGGGGCGTAGACTGCCCGGTGTCCATTAAGGCTCTTGGTCTGCTGCTTGTCCTGGAGCTCTTGGCACTGCCCCAAGGGGCCTGGCTCCATCACTGAGTAGTTTCCTCAGCCAGCTTATTACACGGAGCGAGGGGTCCAAAAGTCCCATTTCATTCGTGCTGGGTAAGTTGATACAATCCTTTTTAAAACCTTGTGAGTCTGGGGGGTTATCAATTTATAATTTATTTGGTCTAACTTTAAAAGGTCAGACCCCACATCTTGTGACCAGCTTTTATTTCTTCACTTTGGGCTCCCTGTGATATTGGGGTGATAACATCCCGAAGGCTCTTGCTCCTTTTTTCTTTTAACTGCAGTTATTTGAGGGGGTACACTTGTGCCGGGGTGCTTGTGTGTTGGTCAGGGGACAGATAGCAGGCTTCAGTTCCACCATGTGGGTCCCAAGGCCGAACAAAGCTCATCTGGCTTGGTGGTAAGGGCCTTCACCTGCTGGTCCACCCTACCAGCACCCCAGCCCTTTTCTTTCTTTTTCTTTTTTCCTTAAGAGTCTTCCTTGGGCTGGAGAGATGACTCAGTGGTTAAGAGCATTGTCTGCTCTTCCAAAGATCCTGAGTTCAATTCCCAGCAACCACATGGTGGCTCACAACCATCTGTAATGAGGTCTGGTGCCCTCTTCTGGCCTGAAGGCAAACACACAGACAAAATACTGTATACATAATAAATTTAAATTTTTTAAAAAAAAAATCTGAAAAAAAAGGAGTCTTCCTAAATAACCTTCAAGGTGACTTTGAACTCATGATACTCCTGCGTTAGCCTCAAACATACTGGGATTGTAGGCATGGGTCACTACCACCAACTCCCCTATTATCCTTACAAGCCCTATTGCCCAACAGAAGGGGGAGTCAGATGTTAACTGTCTTTCTGAGGCATCTCAAACAATAGGGAGGCAGGGAAGCTACATGGAAGGTCTACATCCTAAGCTACACAGAAGGCTAGACATCCATTTGAAACACTCAAAGGCAAACCTTTTTTGGAAAAAGCCTTTACCGAGGCTGAGCCACAGGACTCTCAGATCATTAAACTCAAGTTGTGAATCACAGAAAATAATCCAGCATACAAAATGTCAAAACACTAGTGACAATGCTTCTAGACAACTAACAATTGCAAATATTAAAACTAGCAAATTTTTAAAAATGAGACACATAGCCCAGTCTGACCTCCAACTTGCTACCTATCCATACCTCCAGAGTGCTTCGATTACAGGAACATGGTGCTATAGTCAGCTCTTTTCTTTCATATATATTTTTTAATGCTAGGTCTCAAATGCAGGGCCTTTTGCATATGAGACAGACATTCTACCAACTGAGCTCCATCTCTGACCCAGAAAATGAAATTTTCATAAATAAAATATTTCACGATGGGTAGCTTCAAATAAGAAAGCTCAGCATACAAGGAACCAGCAATGGTGGAAAACCATTGGCTGTCACCCCACAAATGGATTCTCTCCTAAAAGCAGGAGGAAGGGAAATGGAGAAACGTGGTCTGCTGTGCTGGCTGTGCCTCCCACTGGGATGCACTGGGGACGATCCAAGGTCACATACGCAGAATTGCTGCCCAAAATTATTAACCAGAATCAGACCTTGAAGAAACGCCTAGAAGAATACTAATTGAAGAAGCAGTTTGGCGTGGGCTCTTCAGAACTTCAAGACTAGAGAAAGTTTTGCAAGTGGAGCTCAGGAAATGCCCTTGGCTGTCCTACTTCGCCTTCCTATTGCTGTAATAAAGCGCTGACCTAAAGCAACTCGGGGAGGAAAGGGTTATTTCAGCCAGCAGTGACAGTCCAGGGTTGAGGGAAGTCAGGGCAGAAACTCAGGCAAGAGCCCACAAGCAGGAACTAGAGGAGAGCTGTTTCCTGGCCTGCTTTCCATGACTAACTGAGGACTCAAAGGAGGACACAGTGGACTGACCCTCCCACATCAACCACAGATCAAGAAATACCCCACACACATGCCCGCTGGAGGCAATTCCTCAATTGTGCTCCCTCTTCCCAGGTAATTCTAGGTTTTGCCAAGTTGACAAACAAAAGAAGGTAGAAATTTATCTAGATAGATGGGTGGATGAATAGAGAGAGAGAGAGAGAGAGAGAGAGAGAGAGAGAGAGAGAGAGAGAGAGAGAGAGAGAGTGAATTACTGGAGTCAGGGCCTTGGGAGATGGCTCATTGGGTAAAGCCCTTTCCTTGCAAGCATGAGGATTTGAGTTCTTATGGCCAGAGATAGTTCCAGGACAGGCCCCAAAGCTACAGAAAAACCTTGAAAGAAAGAAAGAGAAAAGAAAAAAAGGCGTGTTCACCACCCCCTGGCTGCCAGTCAGGAATTTCTAACAAGACTCTACTTCAAATAATAGTAATAGTAATAATATTAATACAAAGAGATTGTCCTATCTTCCCGCTCCCTCCCCCACTCATCCCACACATGACAATCTCTATGGCAACACAGAGCGGAAAGGAAAGCTGAGTCATTACTACCTTCAGAGAGGGACTTGAGCACACAGTGATGTGCGCAATGCGGCTGGGGTCAACGTCCCTCTACCGTTGATGCAAGAAGCACAACTCTTACCTCAAAGGGGATTTAAAAATCAGTTATTCTGGAGCCAACTATGAGAGACTATGGCCTGGGAACACAGATTCAGATTGCCCAAAGTTCCATGTTCTGATGCGGTAGCAGTTTCATGAGGTTTTTATAGGAACAGACCAAAGGACGTCATAAATCAATACACTTCCCAATACACTGGCAGGAACATCAGGTAACCAGGTTACAATAAACCAGAGAAACCTCTGCTCTAGGCCCCAAATGCTAATGACATTTTTAGCTCTGGGGTTGGGAGCTGGAGATCCGTCAGTACGTTCCAAAAGGTCTGTCTAATAGGCACAGCGCGTTAGGTCCCAGGGAAGGGGGCATGAGGTGGCTGTTGGGAGATAAAGACAGCCCAAGATAAAATGCAATATTCCAGCCACTCACATCATTAAAATCCAAGAGTCCATCAGCCTTGGTAGTCGTACCTTCTTCCCAGGATCTTCTATTCATATTATCCAGTCAGAGTAAAGAAAAAAAAAATGTGTGTACTATTATCAATATTACTAAGTAGGGAGACAGCTCAGTAGCTAAAATGCTTGCCTCTCAGGCAGGAGGACCTGGGTAACCCCCAGCACTCAGGTCAAAGAATTGAGTGTGGCACCACATGCTTGTAATCCCAGTGCTGGAGAAACAGAGATAGGTGGACCCAGGCCTGGGCTTGCTCAACAGCCAGATTCACCTACTTGGCAAGTTTGAGGCTAGGTAGAGACCCTGTATTTTAAAAAAATCAAATTATACTAAATTTGACATTTGTTTAAAAGTGGACAGATAACACCCTAGGTTGTTATCTGACCTCCACACATACAAGCATATATTCAGTCACACCCCATGAACATGCACGTACAAACACGTACAGTTAAGTTCATCATTTTATATTAACTTCAAAATTTAGAAATTTCATCTTCTGTGGTTTACAACATAGGTTGGGGACACAAAAATAACAGTCCCTCCTTCCAAATGACTTCTGGTAGCATGGAGATAATCCTTCCTAAAACCACAGAACCTTTAGACAGGGGGAGAACAATCCAGGAAGCGAGAAGATAAATCATGAAGGACCACCCCCCAGGGAGGATGAGAAGAGAGGTCCAGACTCAGGCCAGAGAAGGAAGAGGACAGATGACCTGTGGTACAGTCCACAGCAAGACCGTCAACATCAACGTTCCGAGGTGAGAATAGAATGACTTCGAGTCATGATGAGTTTATAATCTCAGAAACCTTCCAAACGAATGACCTAGATTAAGGGAAAAGCAGTAAAATTTGAGAATCGTCAGATTAAGGATCCATAGGGAAACTACTTCTTTCTAGTACTAGTGGTTTGCGTCGTCTTTCTCTGGGTATGCTTTCTGTTACGTTTGGCGATTAATGCCTCTAACGTTCACATTTCAGACAAAAGCCGAACGTTTCATGCTAAGTGAAAAAAGCCAGGCATAAGGAGATAAATCCTATAAGATCGTATTGCCATGAGAATCCTTCAGTCTAACTCACAGAAGCAGAAGAGAATGGAGGTTACCAAAAGTGAATTGTTGGGGGAACAAACATGTTGGTCAAAAAACATAAAGTTCAATGAGATTAGAGGAATAAGTTAAAGACATTTACTGTACATCATGGTGACTCTAATTGATGATAACATATCTGACGTTAAAATTGCTAACTGTGTAGGTTTTAACTGTTCTCAACACACACATAAAACACAGGTGTGTAAGTGAAGTATAAGTAAAATAGCTTGATTTATAAGTTAAATAGCTTGATATAAAATGCTCATATATCAAAATATTGTCTTATATCTCATAAATATGTGTGGTTGCATGTCAGTTAACATTTAGAATATTTTAATTAAAAAATAAATATTGAAAATATGCTAGTAACATTCAATATTTTTTAACACATAAATAATTATATATTAATATAAGGCAACAAGATCTTTATGCTCTTTTCAAAATATAAACATAGAGACAAACCTAGAGAATAGATTTAAGAAATAGAAGCACCTGGGTCGAACACCTTCCATCAGTGTTGTCTAGTTCTAACTATGATTTAGTTGAGGAGACCTGGGCTACATCCAAGTGAGCTCCACGCCTGAGGGGACATCTCGGAAGTACTGGATTTAACATCTCGGGAGTACTGGATTTAACATCTCAGAAGTACTGGATTTAACATCTCAGAAGTACTGGATTTAACATCTCGGGAGTACTGGATTTAACATCTCGGGAGTACTGGATTTAACATCTCAGGAGTACTGGATTTAACATCTCAGAAGTACTGGATTTAACATCTCGGGAGTACTGGATTTAACATCTCAGGAGTACTGGATTTAACATCTCAGAAGTACTGGATTTAACATCTCGGGAGTACTGGATTTCCCTCACGTGTTTAGAAGTTTTGACTCCGTTACGTCAGTGCCATGTCAATCACTGTCCCTAGAATTAAGGTACGGGCAGGCTCTAGCACTGTCAGTCCCAGAGAAGCCCCTCTTCCTGGGACAAGCTTTAGGGAAGTACATAGAATCTAGACACAGACAGGCAGTGTCACTCCCAAACTGTCCCACCCACAAGAGATTATTTGGGGTAACTAAATTTTCTTCTTCTTTCGTATCCCCTTTGACGCCTTCTCCCTTCCAGACGGCTAACACGTGAGCATTTTCCTGTCCCTCAGAAGTACATAGGGCATTCTGACCAGGGAACTCTGTCTCTGGTAGTAAGTGTCTGCTCGAAAATCCTCTACTGAGCAGGTCACATTAAAAGGCTGTTAGTTTATTTGTTCACAAACCTACATAGCCAGCGTGGGTGGCAAGCCTGGTACACTCTTGGGCATCCCACGAAGCCTAGCGTTCTCGGTTGGGTCACAGCTCTGTGACTTACCTGGGTGGGTCACGGCCTCCTAAACTCTCCCTGCCCTGGTTTCCTCATCTTTGAGATGAGGGGAGGTGGTGATAACAGCTCTTTGGTGTGGTCTTTAAATATGATTATGTGTGGAGGAGACAGAAGCACCTGAAGCGTCTGGCTGGAGGGGAGTCCCTAGGCGTCTGGCCAGTCTAAGAGGAGCCCTAGAGAACTGTCCTCGATTGTCCCAGCCGCACAGGAGAAGCTTGGTCCTGCTGCCTGACCAGCAGCCCCAGCAGTTACTTGTCAAATATCAGGCAGGTTAAGTCTATCACTCCTGCCTTACAAGAAGGTAGGTACTTAAAATTATCCATATCTTTTGGAGTTAGGCGGTCATTTTCTATTCAAATTAAAAGTGAAGCGGGGGGGGGGGGGGGGGGGGGGAGTGCATGCCTTTAATCCCAGCACTCGGGAGGCAGAGGCAGGCGGACCTCTGTGAGTTCAAGACCAGCCTGGTCTACAAGAGCTAGTTCCAGGACAGGCTCCAAAATCACAGAGAAACCCTGTCTCAAAAAAAAAAAAAAATTAAAAGTGAATTCTTCCTACAGTCTTACCTGCTGGATCAAATAAAATGAAGACAACACAGATTTGCACTTCTTTTAAAACGCTCTGTTAAATATTTACTGAAAACCTACAGGCCCATAACATTATGAAGCACACTGATGAAGGGCCTCCTACAACATTTTGGTTATTAGAAATTCATGCAAGGCTTTGTTTTAGATTTAGGGCTTTCTGCAATATTAAATATGTATCAGCTTAGATAAATAAAATCAATAACCCTAATTTTTATGAGAAACTGGTTAGAGAATACATGCTTATTATTTTCCTCTGACTGTTCTTATTAATTACAATGTTTTTGTTGAACCTCAACAGGTGGTGCTTATAATATGCTGTCACACCCAGGGGAGGCACAGTAAACTCCTTCTTGAAGAAGTATACTGGCCTTGGCAAAATGGTGACCCTGAAGGAAACCTATCAACCCAATATAAACAGGAGGCGACAGCTTGCTGCACAGACTGGTTTCAAGGAGATAGACTGTTCCCGATACCAAGTTCACAGTTCCCAAATCCGCTGCTAACTTGCAACTTCAGGTTGCTGTAAAATAGGGAGCTAACCACACTCACTCTGCTGGGATGGTAAGCATGATCAAGCCAGGTGTGGTCAACATCCGGCAGATACTCAGTTTGCCGTGGGCTCCTTTTCCTTGCTTGGATTTCACCGCCTGCCATGTGTACTCAGTTCTGCAGAGAACACAAAGACCAGTTCCTGCCAACTGTCAGACATTGTCAAACATTGGGCAAAATCTTTATTTGCTTTGTTACTTAAGCAACTTGGTGCCGTAGATTTCTTAATCCTTTCTTCAAAGAAGGGAACTGAGACTCAGGTGGTTTTTGTGTAGTTTCACAAACCTAGAAAGTCCTTTCTCTAGAGAAAATAAGGAAAAGGTGCTGTTTTCAACCAAGCTCTTGTAACAGACTAACCCTGGAAACTCATAAACATGATAAGTTCATTTCCCTGTTTGGAAGTCAGCAAGTCTGAAAGCAAAGCTCTGGCCTTTTTGATGTCTGGTGACAGCCTGGCTCATAGGTGGTCATCCTTCTGTGTCTCTGCACAGTAGAGAGGATGAGGAACTGTGTGGGGTCTCTTTAATAAGGGGTTAATCTACTGACAAGACCTCCACTCTCAAGCACTGGGTACCTCCTGGAGGCACAGTTCTAAGGACCATCAGGTTGAAAGTTAAGTTTCAACCTATGATTGGAGCGGAGAGGCACAAGCATTCTCTCTATTGTCTATCTATATTTAAATGTCTCCATAACTATGTATTTACCTAACACATATAAGCCAAATAAATTCTATTGAAATATTTATGAGCTCCAGTGTTGGTCAGAGTATGACTCCCATAAAATTAGTAACTATAAAAACATGGAATTTAGCCGGGCGGTGGTGGCGCACGCCTTTAATCCCAGCACTCGGGAGGCAGAGGAAGGCAGATCTCTGTGAGTTCGAGACCAGCCTGGTCTACAAGAGCTAGTTCCAGGACAGGCTCCAAAACCACAGAGAAACCCTGTCTCGAAAAACCAAAAAAAAACCAAAAAAAACAAAAAAAAAAAACCATGGAATTTGTATGCTTTTTAACCCAAGACCTATATCTGATACCCTACATCTATTGGGAAAAATATGACAGGATGAAAGTCCCATGATAGGGAGCTGGAAAGACAACTCAGTAGTTGAGAGAGTTGAGCTCTTGCAGATGACCTAGGGTCAGTTCCCAGCACCCATTGGGAGGCTCACAACCACCTAAAACTCCAGCTCCAGGAGATCAAATGCCCCCATTCTAGCCTCTGTGGGCACCTATAGGCACATGGTATACACCCATACACTCCAGGTATACAAACATTAAAATAAATCTAAACAAAATGTTTACAATATCATGAGATTCATTACAATGAATTATAGCATCTTTTGATTACAACACAAAAGCCTTTCAGCATGGAACTAAACAGACCATGTAATGCAGATAATAAGATATAGTCGAACCTTTAAAAGAAAGATGTAGCTGTTCAGAAAAGCATTATCCAAGATATATATCTCCTGTGCAATTGTAATCTTACCTTGAACAGAAAATATCTCTATAGGTAGGCAGTTTCTAAGAAGAAAGGGGGTTTATCTGTCAGATGAAAAGGAGAATTGCTTAGGACAATGTGAAAAGACGAGAAAATTTACCAGGGTAGAATGACGGTTGACTAGGCAACCACGGTGGAAATACCCACAGTTGTGGCTTCAGACCCCTACCTGTGGAATGACCCCCTGGAACTACCCAAGATCTCCACCAACTGTCCCCAGACTGCAGCCAAGGGGAAACTTCTCTTGTGAGACTGTGACTTGGCTCTCGGACTCTGGTTCACTGAGCCTGATAAATTCCGGATGCCCACTGAACTGGGAAGAGCTGAAGTGCCATGTCCACTTTAGTGCCTAGATACTTTGTTTTACTTTCTTTCTTACACGTTTTTTCAGAGAATTGAACTTTGATCATTTTATGCAGCTCTTTAGTCCTGGCATGAAGAAACTAAGAATCAGAAATTGTTTCAAACTTACTTGCCAATGCAAATTTTTTTTTCACTTTTTGTTGTAATTGTTGTTTTTGGGGGGGAGGGTTGTTTATTTGGGTCTTCCTTCCTTCCTCCCTCCCTCCCTCCCTCCCTCCCTCCCTCCCTCCCTCCCTTCCTTCCTTCCTTCCTTCCTTCCTTCCTTCCTTTCTGAGACAAGTTTCTCTTTGTAGCCTTGGTTGCCCTTGAACTCTCAGAGATCTGCTTGCCTCTGCCTTTTAAATGCTGGGATTAAAGATGTGTGCGCGCCACCACCGCCTGGCACCAATGCAAATATTTAGAATTAATTTTAAAGGCTTGGCTTAGGTTCCTGCGACGTGGCTAAACGCACCAAGAAGGTCTGGATCGTCAGGAAATATGGGACCCGCTATGGTGCCTCCCTCCGGAAAATGGTGAAGAAAATTGAAATTAGCCAGCACGCCAAGTACACGTGCTCCTTCTGTGGCAAGACCAAGATGAAGAGACGAGCCGTCGGCATCTGGCACTGTGGTTCCTGCATGAAGTCAGTGGCTGGCGGGACTTCAGCAGTCACAGTGAAGTCTGCCATCAGAAGACTGAAGGAACTGAAAGACCAGTAAAAGTGCTACCATTTGATATCCTACTCAATAGTGCACAGCCAACTAAATAAATGGGTTAATTTACATGACAAAAAATAATTTTAAATTAATTAATGTGCTATACCTGTCTGTAGGCATGCTCTTGTGCACACACGGAGGCCAGGCAGGGATCGTGTGTACCCGTCTATCACACCCCACCTACTCTTCTGAACCAAAGTGAACCCGAGGTTCCAATTTCATTGGCTGTAAGTCCCAGGGATTCCCCTGTCTCAGAGCTGAGTTTGCAGGCCTGTGGGATGCTCATCTTGTTAAATGGGTGCTGGGATCTGAACTTGGTTGCACAGTAAGTACTCTCAACTGCTGAGTCATCTCTCCAATCCATTTTTTTTTAAAAAAAAAACATTTATTTAACTTTATTTTATATGCATTGGCATCAGATCTCCTGGAGCTGGAGTTATAGACAGGTATGAATTATCATATGAGTGCTGGGAATTGAACCCTGGGTCCTCTGGAAGAGCAGCCAATGCTCTCAACAACTGGGCCATCTCTCCAGCCTTCCTTTTTTTTTTTATTTAAATTTACTATTAGTAGTTTACAGATTGTTTCTTTATAGGATATTTAATTGTTTTTGTTTTGTTTTTCAAGACAGGGTTTCTCTGTAGCGTTGGAGCCTATCCTGGAACTACTCGCTCTGTAGACCAGGCTGGCCTCGAACTCACAGAGATCCGCGTGTTTCTGCCTTTGGGATTAAAGGTGTGCGCCACCACCGCCCAGAAGGATATCTAATTTTAAGTTCATTGTTTGGTAGGCCTCTAACTGGTACCAAGGAAGGGTCCATTCACCGCTTCTTTGCATTATCTAAATTTTTAAAAATATCTAAATTATTTTGCAATTACAGATACAATCGCATTTGAAAAGAGCTTGTGTTCCTGGAAAGGAAAACATTTACAACCATAGCTTGAGAATCTGGCTAACTAAATCCTAGAAGAGATCCATTGGGTTACTTAAAATGTCTCCTCCCGCATGTAATTAAGACAAACAGAACAAAAAACCCCTATACAACTCTGTATTTGCTACTGATGAAGAAAACACAGCCATTTACTAGTAAAGAACTATGCAAGGGGCTAGGGGAATAGGCGGATCAGTAGTCCTTAAGATGTTTCCATGAGGAGATCAGTTGCATCCCCAGAAGCCATATGTTTTTAAAAAGTCAAATGTGATAGCATAGACTTGTGATCCCAGCACTGGGAATGCAGCAACCGAGGGCTCCCTGGAGCCCACTGTCCATCCAGCCAACCTAACCTAATCAGCCAGAGAGAGACCTTTTCCCAAACTCAAGGTAGACAGCTCCCCAAGGTTGGCCTCTGGCCCTCACACACACGCACACACGTGGACATACACTCTCAAGAATTTTGTGAGCAATGACTTGAACCAAAAAATGCATAAAAAATTCTTAAGTTTCCCCCTCACCAAACCCATGTCTGGAAAGCATCACGGGGAAATGACTTGAACAGAGGACACACTAGAAAGAAAATGGACTCTGGAGTCAGGTAGGGCTGGGTGTGAAAGGCAATATGACCGTCACCATAACGCACAGGAAGCAATACCTGCTTCACAAATCTATTTAAGAATGGGCCATAAGCCGGGCGGTGGTGGCGCATGCCTTTAATCCCAGCACTTGGGAAGCAGAGGCAGGCGGATCTCTGTGAGTTCGAGACCAGCCTGGTCTACAAGAGCTAGTTCCAGGACAGGCTCCAAAACCACAGAGAAACCCTGTCTCAAAAAACCAAAAAAAAAAAAAAAAAAAAAAAAAAGAATGGGCCACAATAGATTTGCCTGGAATAGAGGTATCAAAATTGGTGATTATTGATAGATGAACCACTTAGCTCTGAACCCAGCTTCCTTACATATTAAAGGAAGAAAGTGGCGGAATAGAATGCCCTGGGTTCAATCCACAGTATGCTGTGGAGGGTGGGGGGAAGCTACTAAAAGGGAGAAGAGATATGAAAATTGTTCACTAGCTTTAAACTCTCTAAAGAGTTAAGATTATTGACAGTTGGAAAAATAGCATACAAAAACATAGAGCATTGATGAATACAAAAGTTACACAAAGTTCTCTGAAAATACAGCAGGCCAGGGCTTTGGGAGAGAAGGGACAGGGAGGACTGAAGGGTCAAAGATGGTGTAAGGATGGGCCTAGCACAGGGAAGACTCAATGCACATGAACCTTCCAGCGAGTGAACCTCAGCTGGAAGGGTGCTCAGATACAGAAAGGCTGGACCCAAAGCCCTATGGGCATGCGAGGGTTCTATACGGGACTGAAGGTTTGGAGGCCAGTGTGCCTAGACAGACCAGCATATGTGATATGTGTATGATGGGATTCAACCATACAGAAACGTCTTTAACTTAGGCATTTGCTCTCAGTGAGGACCATGTCAGTTTTGAGTAAGAGACCTGATACCATTTCTGAAGAATTGCTGGTTCTATAATACCCAGTGACAAAGGCAGAAGAAGGAAGAAAGATAAAGCAAAAGCCAGGAATCTAGGTGGCCCATACGGGGCAAAAGCCGAATGAAAGGGAATTTGAAAGAAAATGGCACAACTCTGAAATGAGCTGATTAACTTTTTCGTTTTTTGTGAAAGGGTCTCATTACATAGGTCAGTTCAGTGCTGAATCTGCTTCATCATCACTGAGTCAGTAAAGCGATTGGATGAAAACGTCCAGGCACTTCCCAACCTCACCAACTCCACATGGCTCCCAGGGTTACCTTTCTGAAGAGCAGATCCAATCAGTGTTTGCCCCCACCCACAGCGTGCAGAATCCCCTTACTCATCCTGGTTTGTCTCTCCAGGCCCATTTCCTTTCACTCCCTCCCTCTGACTGTCTGACACACAACCACCTTCAGCTACAACACCCTCTCTCTGTGGAACTCCTCTTCCTCGTTCACAGCCCAAATCTAATAACTACCGTGAAATCACATCGCCTTCCCGGACCTCATTCAAAGCTGAAGGAACTCTTTCGCCTCCACGAACTTAAGCTTAATGTACACAGTTCCATGATTTCTCGACAGAAATATAATTATGAACCCATAAGCCTTAAAGTCAGGGTCTACAGGGAGTAACTGCAAGCTTTAGAATTAGATTAATGTGAGTTAAAACACACGCTCTCACCTGCCATATATAACTCGAAGCAAGTTATTTGATTTCTCCATACTCCATTTCTTGTAAAGATAATAATTCCTCCTTTATAGCATTGTGTCAAGAATAAATGAGATAATTTCAGTAAATGATCCAGTATAGGACCTAACCCACAATAACTCACCTAGAAGTATTAATCCCTTCTGGACTTCAAGATTCTTTAGGCCATAGAATGTTTTATTTATACTATGAACATTCTTTCATGGACTGATCCCAGAGGTTTTATAGATATTGGACAAGTGTTGAGCTAAACGAATAGGCTCTGTCTTCTCAGAAATATTTATTAATGCATTTTAAAAGTACAACCACAGAGAGGTTGAAAAATAATTGTGAGTGTGTGTGTGTGTGTTTGTGTTTGCACTGGGCGGGGGGGGGAGGTGGTTAGGCATTGCCCAGAAGAGGGTATCATTGTGCTGGAACTAAAATTAAAGACAACTGTGAGCTCCCAGACACAGGTGCCGAGAACCAAACTCCCATTCTGGAGGAGCAGCAAGAGCTCTGAACTAGGGCCTCATCCCAGGAGAGCCACTTTGAAGAAGTGGTCGGTGACATAAGGAGCATCCTGTGGCACATGGACAGAAGAGCCCCGATTTTCCATCTTCAGGAAGAGTCCATCGGTCTTTGGGAATCTTTCTTCCTTTTTGCCTTCTGTTACACTGCACTGTTTCTCAATACCTCCTCAGCTGTTCTCCCACTGCCTGGGCTTCTTTATCCTTCTTCTTCTTCTGCCATTTTCCACTGCGCACCATATGGTTCTTCCTGCTCTGCCTTGAGCTTGGAACTTCACAACTTTCTCCAGATCTACCAGGGCAGCCAGGCGTCCCTGACCCACCAACTACCCCCTCCAACTAGCAGTGCTGTCTGGAGCTCATGGTGAACCAGCCCTGGTCCCAATGAGACCCACATGACAAAGACCTTCTGTGTCTGCTGTCACCACTTGACTAAGAGACTAGAATGCTGTGAGCAGCCATCGCCCCTCTAAACACAAAAGAATCATGTTTATTCCTAGATTATCAAAAGACTACAGGGCATAATTATTCCTTTCCAACCTCATACACTGTCAAATGGTGCTTTAGTTGGAGCATGGACACATGCTTGTACCCAAGCTCTGTGACTTCTTACGAGATCTCATATGTTTACTCTTTTCTGGAGACTACTTTCCACATTGGTGAGACTGAGGTCATGGGCGTCTATCATAGAGATAATTGCAAACGTGTGCTAGTTATGTGTCCAGTCGTAACAAGTCAGTCCAAGTCTGGGGCTCAAAGACAAGATTTTTTTTTCTAGCTCTTGTAATTCATGATTTTTCCAGGCCAGGCATCTGAGAGTAGCTGAGATGGTTTGATTCGGGGCTCTCATGAGAGTCAGGCAACTGGTGGCCAGAAATAGGGCCAATTTCAAACACATCTGCCTTTGATGGGATAAAAGTATTTAATTCTCATGTAAGGGAGAATTAAAAGAATAAAACAGAGAGACAAAAATAATGTTGGCACTTACTGATCACTTGCTGTGTGCCATGCTCAGTGTTAAACGCTTAACATCCATTGTCTATTTTAATCCTCAGAACAAGCCCTCACTGGCCTCTTTTCTGAAGGAGAACTTGAGTCTACAAATACTAGATCGATTATCCAGGATTAGAGAACTAGTAAAGACATAAACAAGAATAAAAACAGGTGACCAGACCTGCGATCCTTTGAGCCTAATCACTGTGTACCCTACAAAGACCACCTTTGCTAGGAGACAAACAGCTGAGAAACCTCTGACTTAATCTAGCCCCCTCCACTTCTCAGTTTTTCTAATTTGAGAGGTGGGATAGCTCCATGGGCCAATGAAAAGGAACCTAAAAATCTAAGATGCCGTTAAATCCAGGAAGAGAAATACCAAGACATTATGGCCTATGAAGGACAAGAAGAGGGAGTGGAGAGTTCTACCCACACTACCTGTTATGATTTTGTGGGTCCCAAGCTGGTCCCACAGACAGTGAGTCCCCAGAAAGTGCAAGTTCCTGGCTAAGGTACAAGTTCCCAGTGGTGAGCTGTGAGGGCAGGAGGCAGGTGGGAGGCACATGGACAGACACATCGTACAGAATAGAATTGGATATTTATTAGTTGAGTTGTGGAGGGGAAGGAAAAAGGGGAGAAGGAGGTGTGAGAGAGAAAGAGGGAGAGAAAGAAAGAAAAGAGAAGAGGACAGAGAGAGAGAAAGAAGGAGGGGAGAGGGGAAAGGGAACAGAGAGAAAGCCAAGATGGCGAGGGAGGGAGGGGCTGCAGGGAGTGGGCATGGCTTGTCTCTTAAAGTGACAAACAATCATAACACTACCAGGCAGTAGGGATTCAGGGTGCTGGTCTCATCTGGTCCCTCACTGGCTCTCCTCACCTGCTTAGCACACTGCCAGTGGCCAATACCTAGCCAGACTCCCTTCCCCATCACTGTGCCAGCTTCTCTAGCTCAAGCATGCCTGCCACCAGGAATTAGCACCAAGGATTTCCCCCATGGCTTCTCTTCCAGGAAGCAGAAACTATCTCCCTTTGGAGAGACAGGAATCCTGGGATTGAGCAGGGGTGTAGGAAAATCTTGCTATTGGATTCACCTTCATAGCCTATTTCAAATGCGAGCATTGAGGTAAAGTACAGTTCTTGCCAAGGTAAGTCAGGAGTTCCTGGTCTAGACCCTGACCCACAGAGGTTAATGCTAAAGCAATAACAAAACGGAGTCTCTGCACAGTTCCTGAGACACAGTTCCTGAGAATGGATGCACTGCCTCTTGCTTCAAGTTGACCCAACTCTGCTCCTTCATGCCCCCCTTTCCTTGGGTGCCCTCTGACACCTCCCTGGTGGTTTTGGCCCCCCTGTCTTCATCTTTTTCCTCTCTGTTCCTGTGTGTTTCAGTCTGCATTTCTCTTGCCTTGGGTTTTCCACTCACCAGCTGTGGTGAAGCATTCAAAACCATCCTACTTCAATGTCTACAAAGTCAGCCATTAAAAAAAATATTTAAGGAGAATACACACCATGTGCAGACATGTTCTAATGCTGGAATAAGAAAAGAGGAGGGTGGGAGCGGTCTCCAGTCCCTGAGCTTAGAAGGAGCTCTCACAGAAGGAGAGTTTACCTTTGACCAGAAAATGACCTAAGCGGGTAGGGGTAAGTCAAGAAGGACTTTCTCACAATAATATCTGCAATGTCCTTTCACATCTCCCTGAAAGCATGGGCTCCCAAGGCCCAGGAAGCTCTGGAAATAACGCAGTGCCCTTGGCACTGAGCTGTGGTCTGCAGGACATCACTAGGACTCTCAGCATGGTGACAGGCTTTTGACCTGTATGGCCTGAGAATGAAGTCATCCCGACGCTGCCTATGGCAGGAATGTCATCAGTGTTCAGCTCCCAGCAGTTACCCGGAGTTTCCAGCTGGAGAATTCAGAGGTAAGGAAGTTGCTACATCCACCCAAGGTATTTCCCTTGCTTTGACCTCTTCCGTTTTGGCCACAGCGATCCTTTTCAAGTTCTGCCCACAGACTGCTTCTGGAAGCAAGTGCGGGCCAGTTGGCATCATGTGGGGTAAAACCTTGCCAGGGATGGATGCAGTGTCACTTTCAATAGAAAAAAACTTTTCACCATAAAAGGAGTTAAATAATTTAAAGGGTAAGGTTTTTTTTAAATGAATTTTACATTAAGAAAAAGATATTTTAGAAACCAGAATAAAATTTTCACATGAATTTCAAAGTTAAAGACACACGAAATCAAATAAATTCAGCTTTTGGGCTGGCAGTTTCAGATACCCACCCCTACACACACACACACACACACACACACACACACACACACACACACACACACTTCCTCACTCCCCAGCACCACCCTGCCAGATGGCTGAAAGGCTCTGGTGAGAGCAAAGCCCTCTGCAGTCCTCTCCTGCCCTTACCCTGTGTCTCCCAGCTCTTCCCCATGCAGAGAGGGGTGAGCAGGTGAGCCGGACAGACAAACAGGGACAGCTGCTTCTCCAGGTGTTTATTTGCTTTCACAATAGTAGCCCAACAAGAAGAACCCTCAGCAGCTGGGCAGACAGTTCTCTATTGCAACAGCAGTTTCCAAAGGAGAAAAGTTCCACATAAGAGACCGGCTCAGAAAGGGCGCCAAGGACCCGGCTTCTCCTCGTTTGCTCTCTCTGCTGTTCTGAGTTTGCTGACATTTGATCTCACAACATCAAGATAGCTGCTATGGTTCCCACCGTAGTCTATTTGCATAATGGCGTGTGGAAACAGAGCAACAGGGGACATTCCCACCTTGCATTCCTTTCCAAGGAGTAAGGAGGACTTTGCTAACAGCTTCCTCTCACTAGCAGACCTCCCCTCAGACCCGAAAGGAATAGAATTACAGCAAAAACCCATAGATAAGAGGAATGATGTGTCTGTGGGGAGAGTATCTGGTCCTGGGGCAAGACAGGGACCTAGCTTTCCCTGAAGAAAGTGGTCACCAGTACCTGAACCAAATGAGGGTTCTAGCTGCATCTCGGAACACCTATCTCCCCCTTACCCAGCAGTAGAGACAGCTCTGTGAGAGATGGGGTAATTAATTGGGAAAAAGGAATGTTCAGTGTACCACACTTCTGAAATGGAAGGACTTTGGTTCTGGTTTTGCTTTTAGTAGTGTGACTCACGGGTCACCAGGTGAATCTAGCAGGTGTTCTCCAAGTGCGAAGACTTTTCAGTGTGGAAGGAAGGAAGAAACCAGCCTCAGAGTGAAGCAGGTCTTTCACAGAGCCAGCTTGCGAGCCTCTGCTTAGCAAAACCATACACCTGCATCCCCAGGATGGTGTCAGACATGTTAGGAGCCCTGAACATGAATGCTGGTCTTATTGGTAACTCACTCTCTTATATTATGCACCTTGTTACAGAACTCGGAAGGCAAACGCAGACAGGACAGGGTTTCCCAAGCCCAGACATCAGTGAGACAACGGCAGTAAGGGAGCCCAGTAACTTAGTCAAAGAGTCATTTTCTTTTGTTTGTTTCTTCTTCTCCTCCTCCCTCATCCATCTTCCTTCTTTCTTCTTTATCTCCTTCTCCTCTCTATCAATAGATAGATAGATCGTGTGTGTGTGTGTGTGTGTGTGTGTGTGTGTGTGTGTGTGTGTGTGTGTGCAGAGTAGAAGACAACCTCAAGTGTATCCTCAGGAACAGCACTCACCTCCTTCAAGACAGGGTCTCATGTTAGCATGGAACTCAACACCAGTTAAGCTAGGCTGGCTGGCCAGTGAGTCCCAGGGATCCTCCTCGGTCTCCCAGGGGCCAGGATTAAAAGGGTGTTCCTCCACACACCATTCTTACATGGTTTCTGAGACTCAAGTCCCCAGGCTTGCAAGGCAAGAGTTTTGCCAAATGAACTTCCTCTTCAGGCCCGCAGAGAGCCCTTTGACAGGCAAGCCCAACAGTACTGGCAAATAAACAGACACATAACACAGACCAGAGAACAGAGGCTAAGGTTGCCGGTGGGGGAAGGAAACTGGGAGTGGTCTTCCTGACAAGAAAGTGGGTCTATTTAACCCTCTAGTTGAATACAATGAGCCAGTTCATTCTAAATCGATAAACATCAAAGGAAGGGGGAAAAAGCAAAACTTAAGCATTTAATAATCCAGGTAAAAATAAAACCAAAGCTTGACTAGGACAAGTGAATGGAGGTTTCAACTACAAAAAGAGAAGCTGCCTTGTGGCTTGCTGATCTCCCGCACACCTATTCAGGACTAGGAAACATCCCCTCGGCTCCAAGAGCCTCCTTTGGAAATCCTACTCTTCATCAGATCAAGCATTGAAGATGCAATTGCTCATACATTTAAAATAAACCCTGTAAAATCCCAGTTATATTGATGCTGACTGATGGAAAAAAAAAACTGTAACTGACATTAAGTTCTTATTTACCTTTTAGACAGGTAGGGTTTGTGTTTTGCATTTACAGGCTTGCCACATCTCAAATATTGAAAGAACTCTCAAAAAGTTCTGACCGAGCCCTGTGTTTATTGCATCGAATGAATGACATAAGAAATGAAGGAGTTTTAGAGGCTGTGAAGCCACACAGTAGCAGCAGCTGAGCCCCAGAGGGATTCCCAACACTCAGCTCCTTGGTGAGTCTACCTTGGGTGGCTGATCCATTCGCATAATACTTTGTAAATGGCCCAACCCTTTCATGTTACTTGATTTCTTTTGAACAGCTTAAAATATAAACATTTAAATTCATTTTATTAATTTTAAAAGACTTTTCTGCTAGGAAATTGGTACCCAGAATACACAAGAAACTCACAAAACAAAAATCAAGATGATAAATGACCCAATTAAAACACGTGCTATGGATCTGCACAGAAAGTTATCAAAGGAAGAAATAAAGATGGCTAGGATCTCTCTGTAAAAGTGTTTCATACACTTAAAACTACTTTAAAATGTCATCTCATCCCAGAAAGAATAGGTAAAAAAAAGAAAGGAAGAAAGAAAGAAAGAAAGAAAGAAAGAAAGAAAGGAAGGAAGAAAGAAAGAAAGAAAGAAAGAAAGAAAGAAAGAAAGAAAGAAAATAGCTGCCAGGCTTGGTGGTGAATCCCCTTACAGTAGGTAGGTCTTTATGAGTTTGATAGTCAGTTCCAGGCCAACTGGAGCTACATAGTGAGCCCTGTCAAAACAAATAAACAAACAAACAAACCCAACAGCAATGCAGGAAAAGATGCAAAAAGAAAGGGGCACCTTCATCCACTGATGGTAGCATTGCAAACTCTGTAATTCCGTGTGGAGAATCTCAAAGAACTGAAAGTAGATCTATTCTATGATCCAGCTGCCCCCTTCCTTAGCACATGCCCCTCAAAGACTTGTTATCTCTCTTACTCCACAGACATTTGCTCAGCCATGTTCATTGCTGCTCTATCCACAATAGCTACTAAATGGAAATAACATAACTGTTCTTTAACTGATGGGAGGATAATGAAATGTAACAAATGCTTCATTAACACAATGGAATTCTATTCAGCTATAAAGAAGAATGGAATCATGAAATTTGCAAATAAACAAATAGAGCTAGAAAATGTTATATTAAGTGAGGCAACCCAGACTCAGAAAGATGAACACTGTATGTCCTCTCCTATCTGTGAACCCTAACTTCAAATCTTCAGCTCTGAGTGTACCACAGAAACCCAGAAAGTAAAAAGGGATCGTGAAGAGAGAACTCTAGGAAGGGGAATAGCAGGACGGGGGTGCTATAAAGGGGAAATGGAGAAAACGAGGTAAGGGGATTTCAACTGTAAAGGGGAGATAGCAGGCAATACAAATGGAAAGGAAAGGAGGGAAGATAAAATAAGGATGGTTGGAAAGTCATAAGGAAATATTTTATGTTTATGTAAATGACACATATATAGTAAACATGTATATGTATACTTGAGTTTAAATAGAGCTAGACCACATGGGGTGACAATACTCCCCATAAGAGTCACACACTGTTTTATAAAAACACCAGTGCCAAGCATGGGAAACCTCCTATCAAGAAATGTTGTTCAGAAACTCCCCAAAGAGTACGATCTATTGTCATTGCCCTTGGTTGTCCACCAGGACTTGAACATAAGACCCTGCTGCTGAAGACACTATACACATCAGACATAGGACTTGGAAGAATCAAGGTGGAATTGACCTAGAAGCCTCTTCCCTCAGGACTAGCTTCCATAGTATCTGAATTTGCTAGGCAGGCCATCAAGGGAGAAAAATCAATCAGCAGTCCTACCCAATAGTTAAGTCTGTGCACCACAATGAGTACCCAGGCAAGATACTCCCAGTGGTGCAATAGTGGCACGTATGTCTCTGGGATAACCAATAGTTGTCTGATTGGACTTATAGCCCTCTAAAGGACAAAATTTATGCCTTGCACTATAAACCTAGCCAATGACCTGTACCTAAAGAGGTCATAGACCCTGGAGAAGAACCTACTACTGCCACTTTCTTGAACCAGTATACCTTTTAACCACCTGCTCATGGGATTGTCTTGCAGTATGTTGTTACTTTGTTACTCCAGTTCGACTACCTAAAATCCTCATTTTTCCATTCTACAGCTGCTATACGTAAGACTGATAGATTATTCATGAATCGCTCACTTGTCCCCTTGACTCCGTGAGCTTGTGAAAAGTTACTCAATCTCTGAACGACTCATAATTGTTAAGCGAGGTACTATATGGAAATCTAGTGCTCCATGAATGTTACTGAAATGACTGGTAGTGTTGCATTGTTGTTTATAGTGAACTCCAGGAAGGGAAGGATTTGACCTTGTCTATTCTTATGTCCTAGGAGCTTGATTCAACACTCGTTCCAGCAAACTACTCAATAAAAATGTGCTGAATTGGGTTCAATTCCCCTGGTGCTTGGAGTCAGCACCATTTAGAGCTATTTGTCATTCAGCTGCTTGCTTTGATTTCTAGCATGCAGGGCACTTCACTTCAACTGAACCTTGTTCTATGCATGTGTATGATCTTTGTCACCTTTGGATGCCCCATGCCCTCTGCCTGCCTCATAGTAGGTATTTAATAACTCTTCATAGTCTCAAACCAACTTCATTTCTTAGTCTTGACAACAAGGAAATCTCATGGAATGTGTGTAAGAGCAGATGGCATGCATAACTTATACCCCAGCAACACTGTAATTTAAGAGTGGGAAGAAATGTCCATATTATCAGGGCATAAAAATTGGGGTTGACAGACAGGAGTGGGAAGAGAGGGGGCTGCCTGAAGGCTGGCCTGTGCCATAGACTGTATGCTTCTCATTGAAATGATCATATTTCCTTGTTTCTCAAGTACCTGCTGCAGTGTCTGACACACACTGTGCCCAATGACTGGTCTAGAAACTCATAAACTATATGTTTTGGTCCACAACCCCAGTGGCGGAGGTGTTCTTATCAGCATTCCCCTGTGCCTGGGTACAAGGCTCCTCCCATCTTACTTCCACTACTACCAGATATTCCAGCTCTCTCTCTAGGTCTTCGCCTCAAGCACAACTTGGCAAGATTAGAATCCTACTCAGAGGTAGTGCTTAAGCAAACCAACCCCAAGCAACTCATACACATTCAAATTTCGTCTTGCAGTCCATATCAACAGGGAGTCCTACCTCCCTTCAGAGGAGGAAGTTCTTTTACACCCCTTATATGGACTCTCCCTGAACCAGAGCAGCCCTTTAGAAATAGTTCTTTCTTAAGAACCAGACATTTGGAGAATTCTGATGGAGAATTAGGAGAAAGATCAACCAGAACCACCAATCAGATATGGTTGCTTTTTTTTTTCTTCTCATTTGTGAGAGAAAAAGGAGTCTTCAATTTGGCTTCGCCAACCAACATTAACTTTGCAAACAAAAGCCCTGTCACTGCCAGGTATTTTGTGCAGAAATGATTTTAGAATAGCAGCTTTAGAAAAGAAAAAGATTTAAACCATGTTTGCATAATGGGAAGTCTTGAGCTAGAGCTTCACGTCTTGAATCAAAGCAGGGCTCGTTGACATAGAAACAGCACAAACCCACTCTACCTTGCAGTTCTTTCTGCGCCCCAAGGCCTGCTCTGAGCCAAGTCTTTCATACTGACAAAGAGTCTGATGAGGAAAAGGGGATGTCCGCACTTTGTGTCTCTATCAGATGCCTCTTTAGCCAATTCACGTGAACTATCTGTGACAGCAGCCATTAGGCAGTGGAAGACCACCGTTGTTAGCCTGGACCGATGAAGATGTTCCTGCGATCATATGGAAGTCAAACTTTTTAAAAGGACTTGCACCTTTAGAGGGCAACTGAATTCAGGTCTTAATAACAAAAAAGAAAGGACGGAAGTAGTTTCCCGGTAGGTAACCAACAGTGTCTGCCATAAACAAGATTGACTAGATTACTTTCAGTGGGCAATGAGCAAAATTAGAGTAACTTCAGGCTTGGGAATATCAAATGTAATATAATCATATTAGTTACTCAGAGCTATCGCCACCTGGTTGAAGAGCTAACGCCCTCCAGAAAGCATTAGGTCAAGATGGCTTCACAGCCATTGTGTGACAGAAAGAGAAGGAAGGCTCTGGCAAGGTCTTCCATTCACCGGTGAACAAAAGAGAAAAATTCTCTTGCGATGGCAGGCAGGTCATGAGGCCTGCCGTGCCCCACATAAAGGTAAAGACGAAGATGGCTGCGTTTGGAGTCAGCCCTAGTCTGGGTCACAGATAGGCTCCCAGGAACAATGTGAGCTTGCTTCCCACTGGAGATCCCAGGGCAGGCTATTTAAAGATTCTTTTGGAAAGATTTGAAGACTTCCATTTCCTTGTGGGGGGAAAAAAAACACAGACATATGTATGAGAACTGTTGGATCTCGAAGACATGTTTATCAGTTTCCTTTGCTAAGATTTATATTAAGAACAAAATATGAGGATCAGGTTGCTGCCTTACTGAGGACTCTTTATTCCTCACTGAGCCTTAGGCTCTCTGGTCTCCTTCCTGTTTACACTCTCAGGAGAGCTGGCAGAAGCCCAGGTGCTGGAGGCCTGGATCTCTACCTCTGAGTGTCCTTTGGGGAGCTCCAAGACAATATCTCCCTCCAATACTTATGCCTAATGTACGTGTCCTCTGTACCTCAGAATGTGACTTCTCTGGAGACAGAACCCTCCAAGAGGCAATTAGGTCTAAAAAGGGGGTTTCTGGGGTATACCCTAATTCATCTTGACTGACATCCTTACAAAAAGAGAAAATCAGAGTGAGTGAGAAAGAGGGAGGGAGGGGGAGAGAGAGAAAGAGAGAGGCACACTTGTACAGAGGAAAGACTTTGTACAGATACAAACAAAAAGCAGGTAGCCATCTGCAAACCAACCAAAGATCCCCCAGAAAAGACGAAGCCCAAAGCATCCTTGGTCTTGGACTTTTGACTTCTGGTGCTGTGTTTAAATCACCTGTCTATGGAATTTTGTTGTGGTAGCCTTAGCAAACCTTGGGAGCTTGCTCTGATTTCCCCACCTCCTCCCTCTGTGGGAAGTCCCACACTCTGCTGTCCCCAGCTGCAGGGCCCTCCACCCACAAGATGAATGCAAACTGACAGTCAGATTCTTCAGTGATGAGCAGCATACTGTTCCCATTGTGAAATCTCTTCCTCCTCGGACTTCTCTCCAGAGCTGATGAAGATGTGTTCTCGGATCAGACATGGAAGTGCTCTCTGTGATCCTATAGGATTAACCTGCACAGAAAACTCACCTGAGAAAAGCCACGAGAATTGTTTTTCAGCCAACTGGTTAGTTCCCTAAGCAAGTCATGTCGGTGCGCTGCCTGAAAGAGCGAGGCTCTGTGGTTAGCAGAAACTGGCTGAAAGCAGAGGCAACAGGTTGTAAACTGTCCGCAGGACAGAGTTTCAGATGTGGGTCCTTGCCAGACTGGATTATATGTACTCAAGCAGTCGTACCTGGAAGTCTCAGCATCAACTATATATGCCCATTGTTCACAGAATAGCAGTGCAAATACTTGCTTCTCAGCTCAGAGCTGGAGGTGAAGCTGAGAGGAGGGGACAAGACTGGCCTGTGTTTAAAGATTAAGACATGGTTAAGGTTTTTAGTTCCTGCTCTGATGCTTACTAACTACATGGCTTGCGCACATTGTTCAACTCTCTAAACCACCATCCACTCACCACTAAAGTGAGATCTCATAAAACAGCTGGGTGGAATTAAGATAAAATAGCAAAGTATTAGGTATAAGGAGGTCTAGAGTAACAGCAACAATAGCAACACTAATAAGCAAACGACCAAGCAGATGCAGTATTTAATAAGCCCTAATGTGGGACTTAGCTCTCACTTCTTGATTGGTTATAGAAGCAGAAATGGAGGACAGAAAGACGAAGGTGAAAAGCTGGGGGCCAGATCGAGGGCTCCTTTTGGGATGAAGAAGCACTGGATAAGGCAATGTTAGATGGGATCTTAAAATCGAGGGAGATGCTATGGGAAAACATCCCTGTGGTTCCAGAGTTTACCACTTCTTTGGAGCAATTATGTTCATCAAAGTGAGCTAATGGTTTTTCCCACTAGAAATAGTCCAAGAGTTAAGCTACCTCGTCTTAGACACAATCTTCCCCAAGAGCCATTCCACTTAGAACTACAAGCCCTCTTCAGTTATATCCCAGGGCAACAGCCACGGGCATGCAACTCTGCCATTGTGGGAGAGCCAGCTATTTTAAGAAGTATATTGAAATGTAGAAACCCCTCTAAATTAGGTCAACAACCAGCCTCGTGTCACAGTGCCCTTCCAGCCAAAAAAGACGGTCCAACAAGCAAGCTCGGGATGCTGGCTGCTTCTCAGATGGCAAGCTGGGCATAACTAGGGCATTCCACTTTCACTACAGGAGAAAGGAAAAGTTCTAGGAAGCTGAGGGAAACAGGAAAGGGTTTTTTCCCACCATCATTCCTTCAGCAGAATATTCACACAGACTTTGGTATCTGTAAGCATGAATAGCCACCAATAAAAGCATGGTCAAATCATTTGCTAGGTGAAAAATTTGAATTTGATCCTCATTCTAGTTATATAAAATTATTTTCTAGGTAGATCATGGAACTGATACTTATTTTAAAAAAAACAGAAGGAAGAGGACAAGGAGAAGGATGAGGAAGACAAGAAATAAGGGGAAAATAAAAGCTAAGGCTGGAGAGATGGCTCTGTGGTTAAGAGCACTGGCTGCTCTTCCAGAAGCCCCACATTCAAATCCCAGCACCAACGTGACAGATCATAACTGCCTACAACTCTAGCTTCAGAAGATCCGGTGCCCTCTTTTGGCCTCTGAAGGCACTAGACATGTACATAGTGCATACACATTCATGTAGACACTCAAACATACACATAAAGCAAAAATAAGTAAATATTCTTTTGTTATGAATGTAACCTAATGGAGGGGAGCAGAGAAAATGCATAGCTCAATCAAAACAATAAGAAAGGAAATAAACTAAAGAGAACAGACATGTGCACTTGAGATCATATGAGAAGGTGCACATTCTATAACATACATACCTTCAGCTTGCATGTGTGTCGGCTTGAAACTGCTATCAGCAAGAAAATAGCTAACCCAAGCCTGTGTTATAGAATGGCTTCCAGTTGACACTTTATTTTCTGGAATGTTCCCCTTTGGACTCTGTGAGAATTCTATCTATCTCCAGACTGCCATGCTACGTGGACCACATACAATAGTTGGTAGGAAGTCTTTTCCAATGGAGCATTCTGGCTATCCCTCAAAGGCCTGAGGCACAAATGATTCCATTTTGCATTGTTTAAAGTGGCCCCGACATAAACTGAGCATCATGCAATGGTTTCTGCCAACACCATATGATTCACAAAAACCACCAGCTAAGACATACCTAAGTCCCTTACCTGCAAAAATCAAAATGAGGATGTATAATAAAATAGCTGTCGTTTTGTAATATTTCATTCAATTTTGAGGCTGCTTGATATGATAATGGATAACTGAACCAATATAGTCCAGAGGTTTGGCAGGAATCCCAAGGCAAGATCGCGGTAATAAACTTGAATTTGTAAACTACTCCATCAGGTAGCAACACAAACAAAATTTAAAAGGTGATGATGAACTAGAGAGATGCTCTTAAAACTGTGTACAAGAAAGAAAGAAACAATGGAAAACCTGCGGAGAACAAAACTCAGTTCTCAGAATAAACTTGAAAAGGTAGAAAAGAGGGTAGATATCTTGCGCTATTAGCAGCATAATGGATGCAAATTAGGTAATGAGATAGCTTTTCTTGCTGCAGAATTTGCAAGGAGTCTAAAAATGGTCACAATCGTACCTCCAAGCCGACAGTGGAGGCCGGGAGCTTTTTTCACTGCGTGCGAGGAACTGGAGCAACCTTTGAGGAGTTTGGTTTGATGATGTAAATTAAATACCCCTTGTTCAAGTGATCATAATTCTAGAAACGAAGGAAACCCAGTCAAATATGGCTTCTGTTCTATTCACACAATTATTTATAGCTAATGAAAAATGGTAACCAGACTCGACAGTGGAATTGTTGCTGAATTTTGCATCATGCAGTGCAAGAAGCTGACTATAGCATGTTTTCCAAAATACTCAAAGCCAGGAAGATACATTTCTGGTGGAACTGAATGGCAGTGCTGGAACAGAAATGGGAGAAAAGTAGTTTTAAAGGTAGTTAAAAAGTTCACAGGAAAAGAGGCAGGAGGATGGAGAGAGTTCCAGACCAGTCTGAACTTCAGAATGAGTTCAAGATCAGCAAGTTGACCTTGTTGGACTCTAGTGTCCAAACACCGAGAAGGAGTCGCCCCCAGAGACCATCTCATACACCACAGCCGATGTAAAAGCATGAGGATTTTATCAATTCTGTCATGACAGGGTCCCCCAGCATTCGGGAAGCCGAGGGACCTCAAATAGCTGGTACAGTCTACTTTTAAAGGGGCCACAGAAGCAAGGGGGGTTGTTCTTTGACTATTCTGATTGGCTTATTCGAAAGGGCTATTACCAATAATTGACTGGAGAGCTGTTGCCAGATCAGATGAGGTAAGAGGTCATTTTGACCCCGTTTCCCAGGGGACTGAACCAAAACATATGTATATGGGTAATTGTTCAGGAACTAAGTACGTGCGAGTGTAGCTGTTAGGTCCTTGGTTCCCAGGGGAGGAGGGGAAGCACTATGGCACAGAGGCTGAGAGGATTCAGAATTGTCAAAAATGGCTTCAGGATTGTCTTAAAGTCTTATAACCTACACAGTAACCCTGTGTCTGGAGGGAGGGAGAGAGAGACAGAGACAGAGAGAGAGAAAAAAATGAAATGGAAAGAAAGCACATAAAAAATTGTCATGGGGCCTAGAAAAACGGCTCTGTACTTAGGAGTACTTGCTGGTCTTCCAGGAGACCAGTTCATTCCCAGTATCTACATGAGGAGGCTCACAACTGGCTGTGACTCCAGTTCCAAGAGATCTGATGCCATTTTCTGTCCCCCTTGGGCACCCACACACGTGACATGTGGCATATACAGAAAGACATAGAGATGCACACACAAATCAATATAGATTTTTTTAAGTTGGTCATAGTGCCACGCCTTCATCTCAGCACTCAGGAGGCAGAGGCAGGCAGATCTCTGAGTTCAAGGCCAGCCTTTTCTATAAAGAGAGTTCCAAGATAGCCAGAGCTACCCAGAGAAATCCTACCTAAAAATAAATAAACAAATAAATACATAGTACCCATAGATGGACAAATAGTTTTTAAAAATAAACAGTGGACAGAGACTTTTTAAAAATACGTGGAGGAGACAGAGAGATGGCTCTGTGGTTAAAAGCACTTGCGACTCCTCCAGAGTACCTGAGTTAAGCTCCCAGCACCCACATGGCTGGCAATCTTGTGCAAATCCTGTTCCAGAGGATATGATGTCCTCTTCTGACATGACGGGGCTCTGTATACACAGCACACATACATACATGCAGGCAAAACACTCAGCCACATAAAAATAAATAAATTAAATAAAAATACACCACAGTTTTAACAATGATATGTGAATAAAGGGTCCAAGGAAAAAATATGTTCTTCTTTCTCTTAGGGCTTAGAAGGAAAACCCATAATTCATTGCATTTCCCATCAGGTCCAATCAGGGCCAAGCATACATCCTGACGGACCTCCAGCCTGTGAACCTCCCGCCCATATGTGATCAAGTACATCCAGCTCATATGGGTCAAACAAACTTGTTTAGGGAATGAAAATGTATGACTTGTTATCTCCCATAAATGATACTCTCTGGCATTTCAGGAACTATCTGTCATTGGGCAAGGGGCTTACAGATCAAAGACATTTTAGTTTCACGGATCTCTTAAGCATAATTAGTAAAACTCAAAATGCAACTTTGTTGTCACACTTATCTTCTCTAGGTACATCACAAGGTTTGACCCACTTCCAAATATGGCTTAGTGGGCTGGGCTGAATGGGCAGGTGTGCTTAGTCACACACTTGCCACCCCCATCGTCCATCATTTCCACTAGGGTTTCTCCTAGTTATCACCCAGCTCTCCCTGCATCTATCTATCTACCTACCTATGATGTGGGAGTGTCATATATCAATCTGTTGATTTCATTAGCTAAGCAATAAAGAAACTGCTAGGCCCATTGGATAGGCCCACCCTTAGGTGGGTGGAGTAAACAGAACAGAACGCCCAGAGGAAGAAGAAGTGAGGTCAGACTCCGCAGCTCTGCTCTCCGGAGCAGACGCAGGAGAGACGCCATGCTGCCTGCTCCAGGGAAGACGCACACCATGCCCCAGCTCCGACCCAGGATGGACTTAGGCTAGAATCTTCCCGGTAAGCGCACCTAGGGGCGCTACATAGATTATTAGAAATGGGCCAGAGCAGTGTTTAAAAGAATACAGTGTCCGTGTAATTATTTGGGGCATAAGCTAGCCGAGCCGGGCAAGCGGCTGGGGTTTTGGGGACACAGCCCCGCCGCCGCCCTTATTACTACATACCTACCTACCTACCTACCTACCTACCACCTACCTATCATCAGTCTTATCCATCCATCCTCCATCTGTCCATCCATCCAACCATCCATCCATCCATCCATCCATCCATCCATCTATATTTCCGCCTAGCATCTATAAAGCATTTGAAGTTTCTGCTCTCATACGAAGTAGCTTCCTTTTGTCTTATACCAGGGAAGCTGCATTAACAGAGTGACACCATGCTGTGATCTGTCATGAAAATATATACCACCAGCCGGATGGTGGTGGCGCACGCCTTTAATCCCAGCACTCGGGAGGCAGAGGCAGGCGGATTTCTGTGAGTTCGAGGCCAACCTGGTCTACAAGAGCTAGTTCCAGGACAGGCTCCAAAGCTACAGAGAAACCCTGTCTCGAAAAAACAATATATGTGTGTGTGTGTGTGTGTGTGTGTGTGTGTGTATACATATATCTATATATCACCTTAAGTCTGGAAGTCTGGAAAACAAGGACCTAGAACTCTATGCTACCCTGCCCCAGTTTCTGACTGCCCAACATCCTAGTTGAAGGTCTGCCTAGGCCTACTCCTCATCACAAGATGCCTGACCACTTACCAAAGCCAGTTAGACCTAAGACGGCTGCCAGCCTAACAACAGACAACACTACAATGTCCTTTACAGGCTAAATATCCTTCTGGTCCCAGGGCCAGGAAGATAGCTGGGAAGAGGTATGATGTGAGCAAACAGCAAAACAAACACGGGCCACAGTCAGAATACCTGGAATTCTTTGTCTTTTCACTGGAGGGACACAGTATTCTTCTGCCCTCATTAGCCCGGCCCTTGCCTCAGCCCTGTTATCTGAAATCTGAAACTGCCCAGCCCCAAACAGATTGGGGAAGTTGCTAGGCAAGCTTATCTCCCTTGGCTCCTATTTTGGGCCAAGAACAAAAGTTTTCCGTGCTGCTCATGAGTCTTGTTATCCAGCCTACAACTTTAAAAGAAGATGGACCCAGTTTGGGATCAGAAACTGCAAACAACCACAGCAAGTGGTGAAATCTCTTGCAACTCAGAAAGGCCTGAGTTAAGATGTCCCCACCTGTCCTTGGACAGATTAACTCTAAGTCCTCGGGTGCGCTTAAAAAAAACAGCCACAAGCTCTTCGAGCAGATGAGGGAGGGGGACTTGATCGGGGGAGGGGGAGGGAAATGGGAAGCGGTTGCGGGGAGGAGGCAGAAATCCTTAATAAATAAATAAATTAAAAAAAAAAACAGCCACAAGGGCTGGAGAGATGGCTCAGAGGTTAAGAGCACTGGCTGCTCTTCCAGAGGTCCTGAGTTCAATTCCCAGCAACCACATGGTGGCTCACAACCATCTGTACTGACATCTGGTGCCCTCCTCTGGCATGCAGGCAGAAGCAGAATGTTGTATACATAATAAATAAATACATCTTTAAAAAAAAACAGCCACAATAATACATAACTCAGTCGACTGTGTGCTCACCTTCTTGAAGACGTGCTCACTAATACCTCTCCTGTAACGGAGCGATGCCCTCCCCCACCCCCACAGCCAACAGCTTGTACTACACGAATTGGCTCCCACTGGAGTCTTACACACGTTTATCATTACGGAAGCGTGGCTATCACTTTGCTAAACACCTTACAGAACGATCTTGCAATCTTCTCAAATAATCTCCCAAAGCAGGCTCCTACTTGTACCCTGCTCTTCTTTCAAAGGAGGAGTTTGAGGCCAGAGCGACTGGGTTACTTAAGGCATCCTCCAATAGGTTCAGGCTCTTGATTCTGCACGATTGTTTTTCTACAGCCTCTTGCAGGTTTGGGCTTCCACACAACTTCGTAGAATTTTCCTTCCCGGACTCTGTCCTAGGACCAGCTGGCTTTTCTCTCTAGGCTGGGATTAAGTTGGGAGTGGTAACTTCCGGCCAGCCTTGCTTCACAGCCTTCCCTCCACTGATTCACCTTCTCTCCTGGGAATGCGAAATCTCTTTGGGGGTGATCCTGTGACTCAGGGTCCTCCACACAGCTCCTTGTTTGAAATATTTCAGATGCTATTGTAATGGCTTAAGTAAAATGCTGCAGTTCCCTGAGGGGCACAGCGGCAGAAACGTTGCAGGTCCCCTAGTGGCTGCAGTGGGCAGAGGTCCAGAGACCATGGCAGGCCAGGTAGGCAGCAGGGTCCCAGGCAGGAAGCTGTGTGGTGGGTAAGAGACAGAGACAGATAGGTAGCCATGCAGAGTGAAGTTGGACATTTATTTAGTGGGTTATAGAAGGGAAGGAGAGAAGGGGGAAGAGCAGAGCAGAGAAAGAAGGAGAGAGAGAGAGAGAGAGAGGGGAAGGGGGAGGGAGGGAGGGAGGAAGAGAGAGAGAGAGAGAGAGAGAGAGAGAGAGAGAGAGAGAGAGGTGGGGAGAGGAGAAGTGGGGAGAAAGGAGAGACAAAAGCTACCTCTTCAAGAAAGAAACAGAAAAGGAAAAGACTCATGCTGGAAGCTGAAGATCAGCTTGCCTCAGCAGACAGGGGAGTGGGCGTGGCTTGTCTCTTAAAGGGACAGGACAGATTGTTCAAACTGAGTCCCATACAGAGAATATCATCTTTATTGGGGTTATCTTCCTATGGTAGCTTTGTTGGCATCTCTTCCATGAGCGAGGTTCTTTCCTTGGCACTACCTTATGTTGGCAAAGAGAAAGAAGGAAAAACAACCAACAGGTTGAATGTAACATCATCTTTCCCTGAGGATTGGTTGCTGGCCAGCTGTTTGGGGTTGTCATTTACCAGGACATGAAGACACTCAAAAACAGTGTGCCACTTGAAGAGTGTCCAGGACCTTCCCTGGAAACGAGAAAAGAGAAAGGTTTCAGGCCTGGTGTCTCATGAGGCCCAGTTCTTACATCTCAACCATACATATTTGAATAAGGTCATAAACTTTTCCTAGGTCTGCTTTGCTCGTTTTGTAACATGTAATTGGCGATCATACCCTCCTTCCAGGGTCTTTGAAGGAAGCGGATGAGATGAGACAGGCCAGGTGCCTGCCACAGTACCTCACATGCAAGGAGCACTTGGCAACATTGCCCTTATAGTCCTTTGGGTTTCTAATAGGCCAGGGGGAGCATGGAGTGATGATGGTGGTTTTTTAATTATCTTCAGAATCATCAGAGGAAACTTCAAAGGAAGTTTGTCTCCAATAAAAAATTATATGTTTCAGATTTTCTGGCTTTGAACAGTTGAAGATTAAACCAGCCAGGCATGGTGGCGCATGCCATTAATCTCTGTTCTTCTGAGGCAGAAACAGGTGGATCTATATGAGTTTGAGAGGCCACCCTGATCTACATAGTAAATTGCAGGCTAACCAAGGCTATTGAGATCCTATCCCAAAAAAGAAAACAAAAGGAAGGAAGAAAAAAGGAAAAAATGAACTGTGTTTTCCAATTAAGTTAGTATATAACTGTAGAAATGCTTTCTTCTCAATTTGATGGTTTTAAATCTTTTGTTTTATTTTTGCAGCTCTTGAAATTAAACCCTGCTAGCTAAGTAGTCTACTGCTAAACTATACCTCAGCTTCTTAACTATTCTGTTCCTGTTTTGGGTTGCGGGGGGGTTGCTTGTTTGTTTTTTAAACAAGAAGTATTTCTTCACTTTTCTAGCTTTGCAATTTGACCAACATTATAACATTATTTACCTTTTAAAATACAGTCTGTTTCCTTAGCTGTTAAATTAGGCTCTTGGTCACCCATAATAACACACACAATGATACTTTAATAAACAGGAAACCACCCTCAAAACACTAAATTTTAGTGGCTCCAGTATAGGTCATATCTATGTTATCTGCTTAGGAGAGTCATAAGAAAAAGAAATACTCCCAATCTGAAAGGAGTAACAACCGAATTTCTCCTTCTGCACATGACTACCCCAGACTCCATCTCCCAGACCGTGGGTCTCTTAGATCCTAGACAGTGAACTATCACTGAGTCAACAGTGAAAACACACTGGTTTTATCTTACTGCCGCCTCCTTCCCACCTTCCTGCTCCAAAATTCCCTAAGTATCTGTGGACAAAGTCTGGTCCCACCTTCCAGTGTCTTCTTTATCAGTAAATGACAAGGTTCCCATGACCCTTCTCTAGCTGGTCTCCAGGTCACGTGAGGATCTGGCCCACTCCCAGCATCACTCGCACCATTGCTTCTCCTGTCAGTATTTCCTGTATGCTCTCCTCTAGTTTAATCCTGCCTCTCCCTGTTCCTGTACCTGTTTGTTGTCTCGGTGTCTGCATTTGTTATTTAAATCTTCATTGTCAGGAGTCTCGGGCTCCCAGGACACACACACACACACACACACACACACACACACACACACACCCTCAAGTAGCTTTGGCTCTTCAGCTCAGATTACTTCTGCACCAAAAGGAGCTCTTAAGTTCCCTGTACCTGAGTATCTGTCCCCTACTGGGCTGTTCTTGCTGGAGAACCAGAATTATTCTGCCTTCCTTTCTTGTGTATTGTGTTTTGTTTGTTCTGTGACTCTGCAGAAATATTTGAAGGCAGTTTGCCATAAGGATATCACACACACACACACACACACACACACACACACACACACACACACACACACGGAAATCTGTGTAATTGAAAAAGACAAAGAAAAGAAGCATTCGATAAGTATGTGCATTCTGTTTTCGTCCAGTTTCTCTCAATCGCAGTTTCTAAAGATTCACAGACTATGAAGACTCAGAGACCCAATATCCACATTGGAGCCTGAGTTAACAGGAACAGAGCAGTGACAGGGTGTGGCATAGACCCTCCATTAAAAAATAAAAATAGTTAAACATATACTATGTTTGTTAAATGTAAGTTACATAAAGGCATTGTTTTGGTCCGACCTCCTGCACTCAGCAAGAGATCAGGCCAAAAATAAAAAAGTTCTTATTCACAGCAAAGTCCCATATCACCAAACCACATTGACTAAGTTAATGTTATTAACGTTCTGAGAAATCAGAAGAGGTAGAGAGCAAATTCCTCAAATCATTCTTTGTTTTAACATTTAGAAAAGGCGACCTGCAGTAGCCCCACACTGACCTCACCCAGTATTTCTGGATTGTCTATCACTCTGCCTCACGAGAAAGGCACTCTGAAACGACCAAGCCGCTTGTTCTTCGTTGCTTTATTTTTCAATCTTTCTTTGATTATAAAGCAACTTCTCCTTTTGCTCAGTGCATCAGAATAGTTTTGTTTTGTTTTGGTTTGGTTTTTTGCTTTTCGAGACAGGGTTTCTGTAGTTTTGGAGCCTGTCCTGGAACTAGCTCTTATAGACCAGGCTAGCCTAGAACTCACAAAGATCTGCATGCCTCTGCCTCCCGAGTGCTGGGATTAAAGACAAATGGAGATTTGCTCTCTTCTGAAGTTGAAAACAAAGTGAGCTAAGACCTTGGCACTAATGTAGCTCTAGCCGTATTCTTTTACAATCACATGCCACACACTACTTGCATAGCACACTACTCCCATAACCAAAGTTTCCGTCACCCATCTGACCTTATTTGTTAAATAATAAAATTAAAATTGAAGGGGAGAATTCAAATCGTATTCCTTCCCTACCAACATACAGCAAATTTGAAGAAAGAAAAAAAGGTAGATTTACGTAAGTCACATGGGACTGATAGAATCTAAAACCAGTTGACAGTTCAAACAATCTTAGAAGATGCTTAGGGAGTTGTTGCAATGACTTAGCTGTTACCTTAATGACATCTAGAATCAACTACAATCTAAAGTGCTCGGCATGCCTGGGAAGGTATTACCTACTCAGATTATCTGAGATGGAGAGACCCACCCTAAACCTGGGCTATACCTTCTGATGGCAGTCCACACACATGCCCATAGACACAACGACATTGGAGAAGGAATCTTTTGCTTTCTGCCTGCTTGCCCTTTCTGCCATTGGCAAGTCTATCTATCCTGTTGCTTATATTGGAACTACCTCCCTTTGCCTGTATTAGAACTCACTTCTTTGGGATTCAGCATAGACTGAAGACCAGTGGCTCTCTAGGGACCTTCTGAGACTCCAGCACCGGGGGGGGGGGGGGGGGGGGGGGGTGGCCTGCTGAGACATCCAGCCTTGGACACTGAACAACTACCAAGCTTTATTTGCGAAACACCCCTTGTTGGACTACCTGGACCGCAGCCTGTAAATCCATCTAATAAATCCTGTATACATATACATTATCTAATAAGTCCCATGAATAGCTGGTTCTGTTCCCTTAGAAAACCCTCACCAACACAAGAGTTGGTTTTTTTTTGGTTCGCTCGCAGACAAAGGGCCCACCCTGCTTGCTGCAGGCGGGCTATGGGGACAAAGAAGCCCCCGAGCTCCCCTTTACCCTACGCTTGGGGTTAGGACCCAGCGCCCAAGCAGGCAGAGCAGGGAGGTTCTCTGCCACCAGGGAAGGGAGGGGGAAGAGAAACAGAGGGTGGGGGGATCTGGATGTAAGCTGGATGGGATAGGAAGAGAGAGGAGGTACCGGGCAGTGTAGCCCTGTAGGTTGATCAGGAAGTGTAGGCGGGAGTTGGTTTTTTTTTTTAACTTAAAAAAAGTTATATGGAAATTTTCATTATGCAGCGAGTTAATAGATTAATAATCAGGAAATGTAAAAATTATTCATCTTCATTGGTGATCTAGTGATTAAAATGTGACACCATTTTGAGGACGATGTAGCATTAAAATGGCGTGTTACCATATGTCCACTAAAGTGTCAAAAGTGAAACATGTTTACAGCATTGAATACAGGAGAGGAGGGAGAATAAACAGGGGCCTGCCCAGTGTGTAAATCACTACAAATGCCAACAAAGGCCAAGACTGATTTTGTATGTATGGTGTGTGTGCATTTGTATTTGTGTATTTGTCTGTGTATTTGTGGAAGGCAGAAGAGGATGCTGGGTACCCTGCTTTAGTGCTCTCCAGCTTATTCTCTTAAGGCAGGGTCTCTCACTCTCTCACTGACCCTGCAGCTAGGCTGACAACCAGCAATCCTCGGTTACCCTCCTGTCGTCACCTCTCCTTACCCTGTGGCATTGGGGTTATAGGCAAGCAAGAGCACGCCCAGCTTCCCCGCCCTCCCCACCCCCAGTTTTTGTGGTTTTATTTCAACAGAAATAAAACACACACGCGAGCTACCTCCTCATTTTCTTCACTGTGCAGCCTGGTACTGGGATTAGTGACACAGGACCGGCTGCGCTGCTCTTTCTGTAATGGCTTTGTGGCTCTTGGATGAACCGTTGTGAGCGATCACAGCGCACAGTAAATGGCATTTCTAGCTCCTTGACACTGAGGACCAGAAACTTCCAGAAGGCACCAGGTAACATGTACTTGGTTTTCTTGCTGCTCCAGCAACTGTTTTGCCCAAATCCACAAAGTCCCCCAAAAGCCAACAAGGAGACCGAGTCCCGTATGTAAAAGCAAAGAGCCTTTATTTTATGCAAGTTTGCAAACTCGGTTTCTTTGCATGTCCAATGTATTGGAATAAACAAAGAGCCCTGAGCTCATTTAGAGTTGGGTTTTTATAGTAGTAAAGGTGAGGGTGAGGGGTCTTAGAGTTTCAGGACCCCTGATTGGCTGACATTTGTCTAGGGGTGTCCTGGTGAGTATGTGCTGGCAGGTGATCCTATCTACAGTGGTTGGAACTTTAGGTATTTCCTTTGGATGGCCTGTTCTTGGGTGGTGCTCAATAATTTTAGTTTATGGTCCTTCTTGCAACCAGGCATTGCTTCAGGGTAAACTACTGAGACCCAGGCCTCCATTAAACTTATCAATGGCTGAGTCCTACTCTGGCAGGAGATAATGGTTGGAAGTAAGGAACTTCCTTTGGGTGGTCTGTTTATATTTCGCTTTTCATGGCTGGCTCCTACACAACCAATGTTGGCCATGAGGATCTGACCCTTGAATCTTCTCAGCCCATTGTCTGTACCTCTGGGTTTCAGTCAGTTTTGCTTAGTTTTGACATGCCAGCTTCACTGTTTCCCAATGAACTTGTTGGTTCTCTTTTTGATAATCTCTTCTCCAGAGGCAGGAGGGCAACCTTGATGCCTCGAAAAAGATGGCAGCCACCTCAAAGGCCAAGGAAGGAGGAAGGGACAGTAGTACACCAAGGACAATAGGACCCTCACAGGCTTTTTAATGCGGATTCTAGGGATTTGAACTCAGGCCCTCATGCTTACACAAGTGTTTTTATTTGCTGAGTCATTCTTCAATTCCTAGAGCAACTACTTTGGTAAACATCTTAGCCGTTTCTTAAAAAGCTAAAACATAGATCTACCTCATAATCTAGTAATTCTATGCCTATCTATTTATCCAAGAAAAAAATGAATAATTTGTCTATAGAAGCCCATGAATACAAGGGTTCATTGTGGCCCCATTTATATCCAAATCCAGGGCAGCAAGACGGCTCAGAGGATAAAGGGACTTGCAGCCAAGCCTCGGGATCACATGATGAAAGGAGAAAACAGATTCCCAGAGGCTGTCATCTGACTTCCACATGTACGCTCACAAATACACACACACCTACAATAAATAAATATAATAATAATAATTTTTAAGTCCTTAAATTTTTTTAGTTTTATTTTTTGTCTGTCTAGTATGTGAATGTACCATGTGTAAGTACCACAGGTGCAGGTGTACATTGGTGTGTATATGTGTGTGTGTGTACGTGTGTGTGTGTGTGTGCACGCACGCATGCACAATGCTTATAGATGCCAGAAGAGGGCATCAGATGCCCTGGAACTGTAGTTAGATATGGTTGTGAACTGCCATGTGACTACAAAGAACTGAACTCCTGCCTTCTGCAACAGCAGCAAACGCTCTTAACAGCTGAACTATCGCTCCTTAGTTTAAAACAAACAAATGGCCACAATAGCAACAACCCAGACTGCCCTCTTACCCAGCTGTTGCTCTGTGAGCCTTGGAAACGATCGGCCTGACAAGATATACCTATAGGTGCAATATATTTATAGAAGCAACCAACTACTTTCTGATCAGATTTGAGACAAGATCCACGGGAAGAAATACACGACTGGTATAGAAAATCTGACCAAGAATCCATGGTTGAGTAGCTTACAGGCCCTGGTGGTAAACCTACTATACTACTATTATTTTACTAAATTGGGATTGTATCAAAATATTCTCTAAGCTCCTGTCTTTATATCCATGTATTCCTCAGACCTCATCAGAGAAGTTTCTTTGTACAATGGATGGCAGTTAAAGCAGAAACTCACAACTGATCAAAGTATAAAGTACCATGTGTCTGTGGACTATTCACCCAAACATGGGATAACTACATCATATTCCTTCCCCCAAGGGCCTTCACAGAGAAGGTATGGGGAAAACGTAAGAGCCAGAGGTTGGGCAGGACCAGTGCACAGCATGTCTTCTACACACGACAGGGCCACTGCACTCATGAGTCCCTGTGGTTTCTGTGGTCAAACCAACATTCTAGCATAGAGGGCAGAAGGGTTCAGGAGTCCCAACCATAACCGAAGAACCATTGCCCTTTCATGGCTTCTTAGGGAAGGAAAGTCAGTTTTTAAGGGTGTTGTCCCTGGTAGAGTGACCACGCTCCGGGGATGACTCCACACCCTTGAGTATATAAACGGCACCAACTGGACTCGGTGTGTTATAAATAGAAAAGATGACACAAAGCCAGGGGCAGGATTAAAATTTATTCTAAGTATGTATGTATGTATGAAATTTTTAAAGAATTAATAAATACGTTTAAAAATTATAGATTCAAATCTAGAAACAGGAAAATGCTAAACTTGCTATGGTATGCTTATGTTGTATAAAAGCATTCAGCAATACAATGTAACGAACTCTTAACATGGCTAAGTTTCGAAAGATTATAAATGTAGCACATTTCATTTATTTGAAGGAATTATAGTAATGGGCATCAGGTCTCTGCTTGCTCCGCTGAGGGGAGAATTGATGGGGAATAGTCACAGGGAAACATTCTGGAATGACTAAATGTCCCACTTTTTGAAAATACCCAGAAAAACTTTCCTAAAGCCTAGTCCCTACACCGCTTTCAGTCGTATATTCACAAACAGATACACTACAAAAGCTACTGCCTGGAGAATATTTTGAACCTAGATTGTGTTGTTATCTGTACAGTGTCTGACTGCAGGAAACTCGCCGAGCTGTTCCCTAACAGTGAGTGGATTTCACGACTTGTCAATTATATCTCAACTATAAACTGGAGTGCAAAGATAGCACACATGAGATTGCAAAGAGAGATAATCACTCGCGGATTTGGGGTACATCACTTCTTCAGGGAAATTTGGGGACATGTGTCAAGACACTTAAAGTAAGTGTGCCTTCTGGCCAAGCGATTCCACTTCAGAAACTTTTTGACAGGAAAGCATCAGAGGACATGCACAGAGAGTTCTTCTGACAGGTGTATGTGCAAGGGCCATTTGTTAATAGATGAAACTTGAAAGCAATTTAACATCTGCCAGGAGCATGCCAGTAAAATATGTATGAATGTATGTGCACATACAGATATAAAAGAATACTGTCAACTAATAATAATCAATATTAAAAGTTATGCACAAGACTTTGAAAAACTGCATGTTTGTAAAATATATAGAAAACAGTATGAGTAGTCTTATTCCATATTGCACAGGGCCTTTAGTATTCTGCTGTGTTATTATTGCATATATACTAATAGCACACCTAACCAGAATATATTGTAGAGATACACAGCAGAGTGATGAAGTGGGGGCCATGGTAGGGTTAAGACCATGCACTTCAGGGGATCTAATGCCATCTTCTGTCTTCCAGCACCAGGAATGCAGGCGGTGTGCAGACATACATGCAGGTAAAATAGCCCATACTCATAAAAAAAAATGAAATCCCATCAACAGTCATTAGAACTGTTGTTCACGTGTGGCAAATATGATACCATGGGGTGAAGAGACTCACATACTACATGACTTTAATGGGTTCTGACAATCTGGTCCGGCGCGTGTCAACTGAGTCACGGCGTCCCTGTCACTGCCGCCAATATGGTTCTACCAGGAAAGGAGTCCTTTCAGTGTTCCTATGACCTGTGTGTCTGTCTTTACTGTTCACCACGCATCCACATTCAGATGATGTCAGAAAGCACACATATGGGTGTATACACACCTAAGTGCTTGTATATGTGGAGGTCAGAGGTCAAGTCAAGCGCTTTTGAATCCAAACGCAGGTTTTTACTCTCATGTGGCAAGCACTGGCTAAGCCATCCCAGCCCCAGAAGTCACGCATAACTGTTGTGGGTCTGTATAATATGGATTAAATTCTTAACCTCAATCACGTTAAGAAAGCCTGGCTCTATGAAATGGTTTTTCCCTTTCCAGTTTCACGGGGAAACTGCTCTAAGAACCACTTGAAAGACATCAGTTCAAATGCTTCAAGAATTTGGCTGACTGGGAATATAGCTCAGTTGGTAGAGAGCTTGCTTCGTATGGACAAAGTCCTGGGTTCGGCCCCCAGGAGTGCACAGACTAGATGCACTGGTGCACGCCTAGCATCCTGGCACTCTGCAGGTAGAGTCAGGAGAATCAGGAGGAATTCAGGGTAGTCTTTGACTATGTTGTGAGTTTGAGGCTTTGGCTGCAGGAGACCCTGCTTCAAAAAAAGAGAAAGAAAAAGCAATCGGCCTGCTTACTGGGGGTACTAAAACGTGCATGTGGCTACCCTGTCAGACTATGGACAAACAGCAAAACTGCTTACAGGTCCAAGAACCAAGGAAACACACACGACTGGTGGCAACAGACTCCCACAGCATTCCATCCAGACGGGAACGCACCTGGGGCTTGCCTTTCTCTTGGCTACTTGTGCTTTGACCAAGGTCACCTCGGCCGGGTGCTAAGCCCTCTGCTGAGTCAAACTGGAGCCCAAAGTCAGCCCAAGGTCAGGAGTACAGATGTGATTTGGGTCCTTTGTCTCCTGTGCCGTCTAAAGCTCTAGTCGGAGGACAGTGTGGTTTGAGGCAAAACTTCAGGACGGGAAATCAGGAACCCAGCGGGTTGGCGTTGCTTTTGTCTCTAGCTGGCCACATATTCTGGTGCAGCCTTCCCCCTGTTATTGGCTATGCCTCCTTACCCAGAACATTTTTATTTATTTATTAAAGATTTCTGCCTCCTCCCCGCCACCGCCTCCCATTTCCCTCCCCCTCCCCCTCCCCCAGTCAAGTCCCCCTCCCTCGTCAGCCCAAAGAGCAATCAGGGTTCCCTGCCCTGTGGGAAGTCCAAGGACCACCCACCTCCATCCAGGTCTAGTAAGGTGAGCATCCAAACTGCCTAGGCTCCCACAAAGCCAGTATGTGCAGTAGGATCAAAAACCCATTGCCATTGTTCTTGAGTTCTCAGTAGTCCTCATTGTCTGCTATGTTCAGCAAGTCCGGTTTTATCCCATGCTTTTTCAGACCCAGGCCAGCTGGCCTTGGTGAGTTCCCGATAGAACATCCCCATTGTCTCAGTGTGTGGGTGCACCCCTCGTGGTCCTGAGTTCCTTGCTCGTGCTCTCTCTCCTCTAGAGATACCCTATCATACAACAAAAGTATATGCTCAACTATGTTCATAGCAGCATTGTTTGTAATAGCCAGAACCTGAAAACAACCTAGATGCCCTTCAATGGAAGAATGGATGAAGAAAGTATGGAATATATACATATTAGAGTACTACTCAGCAGTAAAAAACAAGGACTTCTTGAATTTTGCATGCAAATGGACAGAAATAGAAAACACTATCCTGAGTGAGGTAAGCCAGACCCAAAAAGAGGAACATGGGGTGTACTCACTCATATTTGGTTTTTAGCCATAAATAAAGGGCATTGACCCTATAATTCGTGATCCTAGAGAAGCTAAATAAGAAGGTGAACCCAAAGAAAAACATATAGGCATCCTCCTGAATATTAACCTTCATCAGGCAATGAAAGGAGACAGAGACAGAGACCCACATTGGAGCACCGGACTGAAATCTCAAGGTCCAAATCAGAACATTTTTAAGGCCCCTTCAGGTCAGACACTCTATGGCTTTCAGAAAACCATGCCTTTCCCTGACCCCCTCAGATCTAGTTCCAGCAGGCATCGGTGCCCTCTGTACCCTTCCCCATACCTGGTTCTCTTGGGCACACCTGTGTCTCCTTCAGGCTCTGCAAGGTCAAAGGAATTTCTTATGAACTGCTTAAGGGAGTGTTGAAACTTTTTCTACCACTGACAAATCTTTTTAGTTAGAGCTGTGTTTAGTTGTTTTCCTACAAACTGGATTATCTGGACATGCATATGTCTGTAGACAAATACTATTTATTGAACATGCTCTGCAGAGTAAATAGAAGGTTTCTCTTCCTTATATGGACACTAAGTGCCTGTGAATGTATACAGCCAAGAAGAATGGTGTTGTCAGGGGACTAGCCTCTCCGCAGGGTAGGGCTGTTCAGGTTCTGACCTAGACACAAGCAGGAATGAATGCCCCAAACAGAGGGGCTTGCCACATTCATCCAGATCAAAATATGACCCAAGCCAAAGAGAGGCAGAGGGATCTGGATTGTGTTACTAATTCAATTTTCAATGCCAGTTAGCTTGATTGGCCTGACAAGGCCGAGGCATTGCCAAAGTCAATACAGCCTATCCGTGTGCCTCAGGCAAGCTTTGGTGCTAATGGAGGCTTTTATCCCAGACGGTCTGTCCTTTGAACGTTAGCTAGTGTCCCTTTTAGTCCCTAGTTTCTACATGTAGTTATGAATTTCATATTGAAGTTCACACATTGAATTCTGAGTGTTGAAGCCAAACTTTTAGGAAGGGTCTTCTCTCCTAGAGTCCTTCACACTGTTTACAAAGCTGCATGTAAACTTTATGAGTTTTTAAATATTGTAATACACCATGATTTTTTAAAAAAAATTAGCAAGCATTTCCAGACAGGATGCTATTAAAATCATTCACTTCCTAGACAGATTAAACTGTTTTTAATCACTAAGAAAATTTCCTACCATTTCTTATCAAAATACTCTTGTGCCCATATGTGTGTGTGTGTCACACGCGTGGCAGTGCCCATGGAGGCCAGAGGCAATGGGTCCTCTGGAGTGGGAGTTCCAAGCGGTTGTGAGCCAGTGCTCACAACTGTGATGCCGAGAACGGAACGCTTGTGCTTCTGGAAGACCAGAACAGGCTCCTCACCACCGAGCCGTCTCTCCAGCCCTTATCAAAATATCTTACTCTAGTGTTTATGTTTCCAGTGAGTATCTCTCTAAGCTGCGAAGACCTGCGATCAGACTGCCTCCTTCTCGAGGAGAGGAAGGGAAATACTTTTATGGCTGAACAAGATTTCATTTCACGGTCTCAGTGTAAACAGAGGCACACTCTACAATTTCACCACGAGCTAAATCCCTGGGCCAGGAAGCCATAGACTTCAAATTCTGGTCTCAGGCGTCTTGACACTTGGAGAAGACCATGATTCTGGTCGCTGAGTATGTATTGATGGCCAGGCTTAATAGTTAAAGCAATGTTTGTTTGTTTGTTTTAAAAAAGATGAAAATTGGGAGTATAGTAAGTTTCGGCTTCATCAAGGCACGGCATAGTTTACCATCTGGGGCACGTGACCTCGGCAATCGGCCTCATCTGGGAGTGGTATATAATAATTACATACATGGTTATTATTTTTCTTTGGCCTTCCTGCCTTGAATGACTGACTTAATAAATGCCTATCTGTCCATCTGGTGTAGTTTAGCTATAGGAAACCTACTAGGTTAACTGGCATGATTTCTCTGGTTTTGCAAACACTGAGGTCCAGACAGATTTATCTCCCCATGTTGGCTGAAGGGCAGCTTTTAATAACTCAGGGGACACTAGAAGCCAGTCTCTGCGCCCAGAACTGATCAGGTCCCTTTGTGCTGAGAGCCTGGTGTACACTTGGATTCTGTACTTTGCCTTCAACATATTCATATAAAAGTTAAACTTTAAATCTATAAAAAGGCCAATGTTCACCAACAATAAATCTCACCTATTTTTCAATTTCCCTTTCACAATGTGCTTATTCATTTCAGTCCTCTTTCTAAAGAAAGATTATTTAAGATTTCAATTTTTGCTGAAGCTATCCTGTAACTGATTTGATAAACTTAAGTTTTCTTTATAATATGGGTTTGCTAATCTTCCCAGAGGGGAGTCATTGTAAGTAAGATACACAGGATGAATTCTGTAAACTAAGAGACATTTGTCTACCTATACTAACCACATCAGCATTTTAAAAGTGGCTTCTTTCCTAGGCAGCTTTTAAAAAAAAAATATTACTGACAAACCCACCAAAAATTCTGTCATCAAAACATTTGCTTTCATGTATAGATATAGGTATCTTGCTTTATGCCTTTTAAATATCGTACTTTTTCTTCAAAAGTTACATTTCTTTCTTTCCTTCTTTCTTTTCTTCCTTTCTCTCTCTCCCTTCGTTCCTTCTTTTTTTCCTTCCTTCCTTCCTTCTTTTTCTTTCTTTCTTTTGTTTTTTGAGTCAGGGTTTCTCTGTATAGTTTTGGAGCTTGTCCTGGATCTCACTCTGTAGACCAGACTGACCTCAAACTCACAGAGATCCCCCTGCCTCTACCTCCCGAGTGCTGGGATTAAAGGAATGCACCACCATCACACAGCTAAAAGTTACATTTCTTAAAGCAATGTATTAGGACACACCTATGATCCCAGCATGGACGTTTGATTACCTGTCTCTACCTCCTGAGTGCTACAGACAGGTATTACAGGGGATTTCATCTTTTTGTTAAGATGCTAGGGATGGGATCTAGGGCTTTGTATATGACACAGGTAAGTGCTCTACCAACTGAGATACCTCCCAGCCCTTAAGGTCTTTTGTACACACGAATGTTCTTAATTTTGGACATTTGGTTTTACTAGTTTTAGGCAATCAGGGCCTAAGACCAGTCAGTTGGAACCTGTCAACCAGAAGAACAGCACATACTACTTTGATCAGGAAAATTAAAATATTTTCCAAGAAAGTCTATTTGTAAAACATTTTCCAAAGGGAAGTCCAGTGCAGAAATATTTTTGGCAACTAAGCAGCAGGGGGCTGAGAAGCCAGTCTGTACCAGTTTTGCTAACTCCAGTGACCAGAGCTGGAAGATCTGACCTAGAGAATGATATACTGAAACGCACAGGGCTCATCCCCTGTAAGAAATGACATGTGTGTGCTAGGCAGCAGCACTTTAGCCACTAGAGTTAGCTCCTCGTCATCCAGGGTATGCAATGTTGTGACATTGAATGGGACACAAGGAAGGTGGGGCACTTAGGCAAGAAGGGATACTGAGGCTCAAGATAAGCATGTCTACACCTAGTAAATCTGAATAACATATGCACCTGTCTGAATTACAGTATCCTAAGGTCCAAATGGAATGCTTCGGAACCTCTGTGAATGAGATGGCAGGAGTGTCTGGGGCATAGGGCTGGCTGATGGCCTTAAGTCTGGCAGGGGGACAGGAGGAGCTACAGGAAAATATCCATATAGATCTGGATCTCAAAATAACTGTGCCAAGGGAAAACCAGGTGCTTTTAAAATGAGTTTATACTTGATGATTACATTTATATCAAACTCAAGCAAGGGCAAGCTAATCTATACTGACAGAAAGCAGATGCCTGTTTGTATGAGTGAGATAGAGGAAAAAAGTTACAAAATGGCCTGAAGTAACTTAGAAACTGTGGGGTGACAGGTATGTTCACCCTGTTGATCGTAGTGAGGGATCATATGTGTTTACATAAAAAAATCTTATCAAATTATATAGTTCAGATATGAGAGATGTCTTGTAAGTGTATTTATCCGCAAAAAAGAGGTTAGAATGCACATTTGGTCTCCAGTAATTATGATTCTAGAGGTTCAGGGTGGGACCTGGGCACCATCACAATCTTTAACTTTTACCCAGATGATTTGGGATGTCCAGCCAAGTTTCAGATATAGCACCTTCTGAGGCACAACTTTATATTGTGTGAACCACAATGTAGAATATTCCTTTACACTATGTGAATATATGTCACTGTGATTGGTTTAATAAAGAAGCTGACTGGCCAATAGTTGGACAGAATAAGATTAGGGGGAGAGTCAAAAAGAGAATACTAGGAAGAAGGGCAAAGTCAGAGGAGTATGGAGCAGACACAGAGAGAAGCAAGACATACATGCTGTTCTGAGAAAACGTACCAAGCATAAAGCATAGATAAAAATAAGAGTTAGCTGAAAATGTAAGAGTCAGTTAGTAATAAGCCTGAGCTATTAGCCAAGCATTTATAATTCACATTTACATCTGCCTAATGAGGACATTGATTACTATGTGTGGTGAGATTGAAGGGCCTTGAATGCATCATTGCAGAACTCTGAGTCAAATACCTCTCCTGCCAAGTACAGTTCCTTTTGAGAGCACAGGCCCCTTACATGATTACAAGCGCTAATTGAGACTTTTGTGAATTCTGCTCAAAAGAGTCAGGAACATCCTTTCTACGCTGAGGAGCATCACAGAGTCCTGTCACTCCACGCATTCAATTCTCTTACTGAGTCTATTGTGGCATTGCGGTAGGTGGGGCTTTTATATTCTGGGAAATCTATCATGCCTGGGCATGGTCTGGTTTTTTTTTGCTGTCTGTTTGTTCTGCCAGGCAGCTTCCAACTGTCCAGCCAATCAAGGTGGCTTCTGTGACATTATTTGCAGGGTCAAGTTCCCAGGTGCTCACCAACACACACCTCCACCATGTTCTCCTTCACTTACCCTTTCAAGCTAAGTCAAGCAAGACCCAACAGAATATCACGTTCAGTTCCTCAGAGGGACAAACACAAAAGAAGGCAAACCACTGTCAAAGTCAACTCTGCTTATTATTAGCAAGAAGATGTACTGATGCTGGGCATTCGCACACGCCTTTAACCACAGCACTGGAAAGGCAGAGGCAGGAGGATCTCTGTGAGCTTGAAGGCCAGCCTGGTCTACAGAGTAAGTTCCAGCACAGCCACAGCTACATAGTGAGGCCCTGTCTCAGAGAGAGAGGAGAGAGAGGGAGAGGAAGGAAGGAAGGGACTCTGGAGGGAGGGAGGGAAAGAGGGAGGGAGGGAGGGAGGAAAGGAAGGAGAAAGGAAAACAGAAACAGAAATTTCACATATTTGCTGTTTTGTGTATTTGTTATTTTTTAAAACTGAGGCCTACAAAAGACACTTAAGGTCATGCTCAACTTCCTTAGTGATCAGGGAAATGCAAATCAAGACAACTTTAAGATACCATCTTACACCTGTCAGAATGGCTAAAATAAAAAACACCAATGATAGCCTTTGCTGGAGAGGTTGTGAAGAAAGGGGTACACTCATCCATTGCTGGTGGGAATGCAAACTTGTGCAACCACTCTGGAAAGCAGTGTGGCTGTTTCTCAGGAAATTCGGGATCAACCTACCCCTGGACCCAGCAATACCACTCTTGGGAATATACCCAAGAGATGCCCTATCATACAACAAAAGTATATGCTCAACTATGTTCATAGCAGCATTGTTTGTAATAGCCAGAACCTGAAAACAACCTAGATGCCCTTCAATGGAAGAATGGGTGAAGAAAGTATGGAATATATACATATTAGAGTACTACTCAGCAGTAAAAAACAAGGACTTCTTGAATTTTGCATGCAAATGGACAGAAATAGATAACACTATCCTGAGTGAGGTAAGCCAGACCCCAAAAAAGGAACATGGGGTGTACTCACTCATATTTGGTTTTTAGCCATAAATAAAGGGCATTGACCCTATAATTCGTGATCCTAGAGAAGCTAAATAAGAAGGTGAACCCAAAGAAAAACATATAGTCATCCTCCTGGATATTAACCTTCATCAGGCAATGAAAGGAGACAGAGACAGAGACCCACATTGGAGCACCGGACTGAAATCTCAAGGTCCAAATCAGGAGCAGAAGGAGAGAAAGCACGAGCAAGGAACTCAGGACCGCGAGGGGTGCACCCATACACTGAGACAATGGGGATGTTCTATCGGGAACTCACCAAGGCCAGCTGGCCTGGGTCTGAAAAAGCCTGGGATAAAACTGGACTCGCTGAACATAGTGGATAATGAGGACTACTGAGAACTCAAGAACAATGGCAATGGATTTTTGATCCTACTGCACGTACTGGCTTTGTGGGAGCCTAGGCAGTTTGGATGCTCACCTTACTAGACCTGGATGGAGGTGGGTGGTCCATGGACTTCCCACAGGGCAGGGAACCCTGATTGCTCTTTGGGCTGACGAGGGAGGGGGACTTGATTGGGGGAGGGGGAAGGAAATGGGAGGTGGTGGAGGGGAGGAGGCAGAAATCTTAAATAATAAACAAACAAACAAACAAACTGAGGCCTATTGGAGTAATAGTTATATACTTATAGTTTAAAATATTTTGAGTTCTTATTAAGTTTACCAGAATGCATCAGATAATTTCAGGAAGCAATACTTACATATTTAAGGATCTAATGTATATAACTATTGAAGTACATTGGAAAGTTTTGTTTGCTAGTAAAAACATGGATGTATTCTTTAGTTCACAGATACGGATATATAATATGAAGATGGATAACAGGTTTAGCTGCTTTAAAGCATTGCACTTTATTCATCGGCCTTTTACAAGGAACCATTAAGCTCTGATCGACTAAAAATGCAATTACACATAAAAGCAAAATGAAAATAACACTTCAGTGATTTTTACTTTAATGTTGCCTGTTAATTTGGGGAGGGTTTTGGTTTGGTTTCAGTTTTGGGGACAAGTTCTTGCTATGTAACTTAGACTGGTCTCAGACTGGGAAGTCTGGGTGCTGGGATTATAGGCATGTGTCAACATGCCAGGCCAGACTCTGTGTGTGTGTGTGTGTGTGTGTGTGCAAGCTCACATGTGTGAGTACACACGTTGGAAAACTGAGGCTGGCATCAGTGGTCTTCCTCCATCATTCCCCACCTTATTCAATGAGGCAGGGTCTCTCAGTTGAACCAAGAGTTGCTGATATGGGTAGTCCAGCTAGCCACCTTGCTGTGGGCATCCCCTGTATCCACCTGGAATTACAAGCAGCTGCTGCATCCATCCAGTGTTTATGATAGTACTAGGGATCTGAAGTCTGGTCCTCACACTTGCCTGACAAGCACTATCCAACGAGCCATCTTTCCAGGCCCAGCCTATTCATTTTTAATCTAAAGGTAAACCTCTGAATAGTTTTTTTCTACATTCAAGAAGCATCTTGAATTATATTTAGAAGTGTCTGTTAACATACGGAATTGCTACTGTGGGTCCCAAATGTTGTGAAGGGGAAAGATGAAACCCTGTATGGAACAGGCAGGAAGGGTAGGATGTGGGGATGGTCAAGAGAGTCCTTAAGGGCTAGAAACAGGTAAACCAAGAGCAGGCTGTGGTAACTGAGCCACAGAGTTCGGCCACTCAACACGGATGAATTCAGTGGAAGAGGAAGCAGGACTCTGTCCTTCCTCCTCAGAGTCCAAGGCCAGAAGCTATAGGAGAACTTGGCCTCTCAGAGGAACAGAAAGCTCTTTAGTGTGACTTCAGTCCATGTACAAAGCGAAGGGGAGATGTGCTGTCTGGGTGGCTGTTTCGGGGACCTGGAAAAGTGGATCCAGTGTCTTGTGGCAGAGGACCAGAAGACCCTTGGTAAAGCCCCCTTTTACAACACCTCCCTTGGCTCAGTTGTCTTGGGGCAGGGGAGGAATCAGATACCTTTTCAGAAAACAAAAATTAGCTACTCAAATAACCAGGGCTTTAGTCCAGTGTACCTAAGCCTAAATGGACAGGAAGCCACTGGGCAGCAAAACCCTAACTAAGGTCATGGAACTCAGGAACAGTATGATATGTTTACGGCAAGTAACATTGCGGATCTACGGGAGATCATGTCTTTTGGTGTTGCTATGGGGACTGCTGGTTGGGTTAACTGTTCTGTGGATAATGACTCTTAAAGAGAAAATAACCTCTATATTCCAAAGACTAAATAGTGGAGCAGGTAAATAGAAATCTGAGGAGGACAAGAAGTGGGGAGCCATTGGTAGTCTGAGCCCTACAGCAGGAGCAGTCCGATGAGGGGACTACCGTCATTCCAACCTACCCCCAAGGGCGCAATTTACACCAGAGGATGTGAGCTTTTCTCAGATAACATCTTTTATACATAAAAAAAATAGATCTGAGATTTGTAAAACTCACTTTTGATTCCATAAGCTACAGCCTTCAAATAGCTCTGAGCTATTCCACGTGTCTCTTAGATCAGGCATAAGCCAGAGGAAGGGAGACCCAAGAAGCATTCCCTTCAAAGGATTTAGGAGCACTCTGAAACAAAACCATCTATGACAATTCACACGTGTGTGTGAAGGAATTTCCATCCAAAGTTATGAGGAAACCTAGGCCTCGCATCCCTGGGTTTGCCTGCTAGCTGTCTTGCTGTAAGGACTTTGAACCTTATCACCAAATCTCCATAAAACAGTTGTCCATGTATGGTCTGTCAATAGTTAAGTGAAAATGTCTGTGATGTTCCCAGGCTTAGCTGATCACCCACGTGACACTGAACAACGCTAGAGGATTGGGACATAGTAGCTCAGCCCTGACATCTGCCCAAGGCCAGCAGCGAGAGTTTTAGGAGTTCCACGAACTATCATGTCCATCCAGCCTGCCATCTGTCACTGGTTTACCATGACACCTTGGGTTAATGACTTCCCAACGCTGTGCCATCTGTGAAATGTGCATGACAACACACCACATCCGTTGTCCCTCCTTTGTCCGCCTCTCTCTCTCTCTCTCTCTCTCTCTCTCTCTCTCTCTCTCTCTCTCTCTCTCTCCTGAGAGAGATAGTGTGTCTGTAAAGTGCTTTGAGCTCCTTGGAGATAGAAGCTCTATAAATATAAGCTGTTATCACTGTCACCATGGAAACACCCAGAGAGAACTGTGCTCCGTTCCTGCATGTGTTCGGCATAACTCTGACCTTCTTGCTTGCCGGCTGTTGAACATCCGTGGTTCTCCAAAGCTGTGTGGCCAGGCAGAGGTCGGGACCCAGGATTGACCTCGTTTACTGCTCGGTCCTTCTCCATGACGCTGTTTCTGTTTGCTAAGATAGTGGTCTAAGGCCGGCAGAAGGATACAACTGTGACTGCCTTAGTTGGCAGAAAACTGACCCTAGGACCTGAGTGGGAAACCAGGCTCACTCAGGGAGCAATTCCAATGAGCTTCAGCTATAATGCCCCACATATTTTAAAAATTTGTACCCAATCCTGAGTCTTTGACTTCCAGACTAAGGTTAGGAAAACCTGGTGATGACAACGATTACAAGTCTGCACCTTGCTGCCAAGGTCTGGCCCTCTGGACGGCAGAGCTATGCCACTGTTCCATGGGGCCTAGCACAGGGCCTGGCATGGAGCAGACGCTCTGTAGAGGTTTGCCAACAAGGTACATATCTGAATGACTTAGAGCCCACCCTTTCCCCTTCTGTAGCTGAAAATGGAGCTGAGTACGACAGATGCATCCACTGCCAATCCAGACTGAAGGAGCTGGAGTGCGTCATCTCTCCTGGAGGCTTAGCTGACCCCCAGCCTGCTGTCGACTTCAGGAACAGTGCCCCCCTTGTGGTCTCAGGAGCAGCGCTGGGAGAGCCAAAGGCCTTATACAGGATGACTTAGAATAAAAACTTTTCAGGGAGCTGGCTTCTCAAGTGATAACTGTGTATTGAACAGTCCCAGCACAGGCACCCCCAGGCCTTGTTTAGCGCTCAGTTATCATCCTCCTGGGCTTTAAAATAATGTAGCAAGCACCTCACATTTTCATTCTGCACCATGTAGCAGGGCTTGAGTGGTTTTTCTTCCTTCACATCCTGTAATCCTGCTCCATCAAGGGACAGAATCACACCGTCTTATTCTGGTGGCCTGCAGGCTCAAGTCAGTGCAATATTCAACATAGATAACTTTCTTCACACGTAGTGGCGAGCCAATACAACCGAATGCATGTGCGTTCACCCTTCCACGAGCTGTTCTTTGTCTACTTGCTGTACTAAATCTATGTCCTTCAGACACAGCGTGACCGTGGGCCTTCATGAGGAAGAGTTGTTGAGCGACCTGTGTGTGTGTCACCCACAACCCTGTTGGCGAGATAAGCAGAACAATAGTGCAGGCTAAGTCTGAGGCAATGGTACCGCAGCTGTTAGCATTTCCTCAGAGAAGCAGGAGGCAACCCCCTCAGTCACTACAGAGATCCTACTCGCTGCTTTCCCTTGGCCCTCAGCTGTGTGTGGTCTTGGGAAGCTGAGGGAGTTGCTCTAGAAAGTTCTCCAAGAAGTAGAAGGTAGATTCGATGGGGTTGTTGCCATGGTGATGGGCATTAGTGAACCACTGTCATGCTGGTGTAAGGCTTTTTTTTTTTTTTTTTTGGGTGATGCCATTGCCTTTGAGTCATCCATGCTCTTGTAAGTGATGCCAAGAACGTTACTGGTCCACCAAGCTAGACTTGGGTGGAATCTTTTTTTTTTTCCCTGTACTGCTGGCTTCCTTGCTGGGATGAATAGGTGTTTTTCTTACATCTCTCCAAGAAAAGCCATACAATTCTATGAGTTTCAATGAAATAATGGGGCCATTGCAATCTCATGACATTCTGTACTCAGAAGGTCCTGAAGAAGGAAGGGTGGGAGGGAAGGGGCCAATCACCCACTGACTGGCTATTATAGACTATGATAGGGCGGAAAGCCCTGGTGCTTTCCATCTTCAAATTAACCAAAAAGCAATTAACAGAGAAAAACAAAGATTAAGTAACTGCCCAGGCCACTAATAACTACGAGGTAGGAGTCAGAATCTGTTTATCTGTTTTTTTTTTTTTAAAGTTTGGGCTCAAAGGTTAATTTCAGTATATTTATAGGTAAAGAACCTTAAGTTAGCACCATTCATTGTTAGACCTCAGCAAAACAGAAAAGTCACAACATGGTCTGTTTCGATTATATTCTTTCTTTGTAGACGGAGAGTGGAAGAGGCAGGGGGACCACCACGAACAAATTTAATCATTTATCAAGAGAAGACTTTGGTTGACATCAGGAGAATTCATTGTCTTCCCCCAGCTTTGTTTTAATACTAGATAAAAAGAAACAAAGAGATTGCTGCCTGTGTTTGGAGGGCTTAGCAAGGTGGAACGCAGGTGTGCTAATGGCGCTGTTTGCTGTGCAAAGGAGGCCACCACCAGAGGAGCTTGGGAGAGTGACCCCTGAGAGGACAAGGACCCTCACTTCTAGGCTGTTATGCAAAGGAAATACTCTTTCTCTTGGAGGCACAGTATGTTTGAATCTCTGTGACCTCAGCTTAGTTTCATCAACACAAGAACTACAGGCCAGTTCACAAATGACACCGCCTGTGAGCCGTTGTCCAGCCAGTCCACTCTGCCATCTGAGGCACCCTGATCACAACTGCAGTTCAGACAGACTTCTAGAAATATCTAGAGATCATGCGGTGAGGGGGGTAGCTGAAGAATCATTTAACCCAAGAATCTGCTGCTACGGATCCCAAAAACCAAAAACTCCTCTGCCTAGAGAGCATGGCCTCTGCCATATCCTAAAATTTCCAACATGCTCCACGCTGTGGTGCAAGCCATTTGGTCGCACATGTTACATTCTAATGGCAGCACAGGGGAGTTTTCCTTGCACCTTTAACCTCAGGACTTGTTAAAATGGATTGGTACCCTTTACCTCCGAGACAGGAGAGCTCAGGTCCAAGAATGCACACTTCTAATAAACACCTAGGAGCTTCTGTCGCTGCTGCTGCTGGTGGTAACTTTGAGAGTCTCTGGCACACAGTATGCATCTTCTGTCTGCAGAACATGACACAAAGTCTGAATGCCAGATGCTAATGGCTACTCGATGGTAGTGTATTTTAGTACATTCAAAATACTGGGATGCATCTTCACTCTGTAGCATGGTAAGCAAACAGACACATCATTTGTTTAACAAATCTTGTCGGTGCTTGGTTGGAGTCAGGCATTGAGAAGCAGTAGTCACAGAACACACAGAAATGCTGGACTTCAAGGACTTTAAGTGTGAGTGGGAACATTGTTTGCCAAATTTCCGCTAAGCCCTTTTACATCGAAGAGCTCAGGCTTGCACAAGAACAAAACAACATGACTGTCCTGCGCATTTCTGAGATGAAAATGTGGAGCACTCAATGCCTGCGTCCCTAATGCCCATGTGCTTCCCGCAGCACCACAGAGAACACCTATGGGTAAATCTAGAAAGAGGACTTTTCCGTGAAATACCCTGCATTCTGTCCGCTAAGGATTTCTTTTCCGTAGCCATAACCGGGAGAGCTCCCTAACGGATCTTTCATTTTACGATCCCAAGGACTGAACTGGTAGGATCCTGACCTGCAAGGAGACAGAGGGTAGTTTACCGAAGGCCTGGCCAGATGATTCCTTAGTCAGAGCTTTTGTATTAAGAGGGTTACTTTGAGCGACAACCTGGCCTTTACTCAGCAGGTCCCCGGTTGAGAGTGACGACCCCTTTCTTCCTGCTGGCATGCTTTTGATAAATGTTGCCTAGAGTTCCTGGGTTCCAGGCTGTGCTCTACACTAGGACATTCCCAGGTGAATGGGACTGTCCCGGCTCTCTCTCAGTGAGCTCAGGATTGAGGCTTAGCTGCCTCTTCCTGGTTGTCCTCCAGGTGCTGCCTGTGAGCCTCTTTGGGGTTGGTTCTAGTTTCTCTGCTACTGGGATGAGACACCTGACCAAAAGCAATTAGGGGTGGAGTTGGAGTAGTAAATTAAAAAAAAAATTTACAGGTTATAGGTCATCATCCGGGGAAAGCTGAGTCAGGGACTGGGAGGCAAAAACTGAACCAGAGATTAGGAAGATTGTTGCTCTAGAGAATAAGATGCTCACCTCATAGTTACACAGGCACACTTGCCTTTGTCCTCACTGCACACACGCGTGCATAAAACACTCCCTACACACGATATAAAAATTAAAATAGAAAGAGAAATGACAATGATTATCTGAGATCTTGGCTTCGGTTTTTGGTTTGCTTTTTACCTTTATGTAGTGTGTATACAGGTATGGATGAGCATGTGGAAGTCAGAACAGCTTATGGGTGTTAGTTCTCTCCCTGGGCCATTGCGTCATTGTTCTTTGAAGTACGCGGGTCCCATGGCACCGAGAGAAGAGGGGTGAGGAGTTGGGGGAGAATCTCCTGGAAAGTAAAGAATCTTGGATCTCTAAAAGATAATCACCAGCTCCCAAGGAAGCAGAGAGAGACAAGGTATCCAGGGAGAGGAAGAGACCTGTGGAATTGAAGGGAGAAAGGGGAGCAGGGTTAGCAGCAAAAGCTTCACAAATGCTTAGCGTAACCTGCTGTGACCTTTTGTGTCCTTTCTTGTTAAGTAGCATATTAGATCAGCTATACAGCCAACTTCTCGTTTTTTGTTTTTCCCCAAAGAAAACAAGTACTAAAGTTTCCTAGTGGCCTGGTTTAAACATCTTTCACAGGTAGCCACATATCTTAGGAAGTTAGGAGGCTTGAAATCAGACTCTTTGGCTCCAGGGAGGTCTCTGTTCCTGGGTCAGAGGGCCACAGGTAAGAACACTGAGTCATCAGCCTATGGGAATAAGGGCCGAGAGCCAGAGGAGCAATAACAGCCTGCTGATAGAGACCAAGGCCACTTTTTAAAAGCCGTCTGTGAGGCCGCTAAGTGAATAAGTACACAGGGAACGTACTTCCTCCTCACACAGCCTGACTCCCTAGCCTCGTTAACCAGCCATCATCTCCCAGCTCTCCCTGCTCTTTTCAACCCTCCAGTGCCGAGTAGCATCCTAAATTTCCTTTCTCTCAATGCAGACAGGGCTCTTGACTACAACAGCCTTAAGTCCTGAAGGCTCAATCCTACTGTTTTGAGTAGTCGCCTAGCCGTACTGTCTCCCCACCTTCTCTCTGAGCCCAGTGGGGCTTCTCCAACTTAGCCGTTAACAGTGCCCTGTGCTGGACTTGTGGCTCAGGAGTACAGTGCTGGCCCAACCTGTGTGAGGTCCTGTCTGTTAAGTCCCTAGCACTACCCAAAAGATTATTTTACATACATAAACAAACCCAATTACCTAAAAAGCTTGCTCGTGTGTGGGCTTCTAAACCGCAGTCCATCAACTTCACTTAAAGTGGGATAAAGGTCAGGGAGCTGCAGGATAAAGAGGTCAGCCAGGCAAATCGGAGGCAGCCCGCTCATGACTTCCATTGGTAACCCTTGCAGCTGCATCAGTGTTGGGGACATTCAGGAGCAGCAGGGTCACTCACTCAGCTCAGGTAACCGAGGACATGCTATGTGTCAGTCACAGTGCTGGGGTCAGGGTACACTGGTGAGGGGAAACCTGTTCTTAAGAATCGGAAGTTTAAGCAAATAATCGTGCAGGTGATCGGAGAAAGACAACTGTGACAAGTTCATGGAGAACGGCATAGTGTCGGTAAAACCCCTGACTCAGACTTTCTCCCCATCCCCATCTCCAGGAGTCAAGGATTCTGTACCCCGAGGCTCAGTGTTATCCAGCCTAGAGACAAAGGTGAACATCCCCAATGTGGAGGGCCACGGGAGTTTAGGACAGCTGAGAAGCCGACAGAAGTGACTGGGTGTCCTCAGTCATCCATGCCCAGGGTTAGTTAACCCTCGTGTAGGCTTCCAAGAGCTCTCTCGGATGGCCCATCCTCTCTCCTCTCTCCAACGGCCCATCCTTTAGAAGGCTAGAGAAACTGAAGAAATATCGATTTGCTAACGTAGCTACTAAGTCACAGCTAAATGTGAGCTGTGCTAAGACCCTTGTCAGTCGTGTAGAACCTGACACTTCCGCTGGCATTCCTGGTCTGAGTAGATCACACATCCTGTGTCACCGCAGCCTGTGCTAAGAATGGGAGACAGCTGTCTAAATCCCAGAAGCCCCCCGAAGAGGCTGGGAGAGGCTGGGCGTTCTGCTGAGAAGGGAAGGGAGGGTAAGACATCCAGAAATGTCCATGCCAGCTGACAAAGAGACGGTGGCACCTCCATCTGCTGTCTGATCTCTCTTCACGATCCCTTCCAGCTTTCCTGCCTGGCTGCTCAAGGGCCATGTCTGTTCGCCCCAGCAGCCCGGGCTTCTCTAATGGTGCGCTATTGTGGGATATTTGTACACCTTGTGAAGATGCATTGCTCTAATTGCTGCAATAAAAAGCTGAACTGTCAAGAGGTAGGTAGGAGGTAGAGGCGGGGTTTCCGAGGAAAGAAAGGAAGAGGCAGAGGAATCTAGGCGCATGGGAGATGCCATGTAGACAAGGAACAAGTTGGACACGCAACATAGGAGAGAGGTAAAAGCCCCAGGAGAGAACATAGATGAGTAGAAATACGGGTTAAGTTAGAAGAGCTAGTGGGTCTTGCCTAAGTTAAGACCAAATTTTTAGAATTAGTAATAGGCCTCCATGCCATTATTTGTGAGCTGGTGGCCCAAAGGAGAGTCTGATTACAGAGTAGTCTTGTAATAGAGTGCTCATAGCCAAAGAAAGGGATTTGATCCTTTTGGGGGCGGGGGAGAATAAAGTGTTAGACAATGTTTGCCCTCCTGGGATTTGTATTTTTAAAAAGCCTAGGCAGTCCTAAAGAGCTAAGGAGCTGATCAGTATGTATCAAATGGCTCTGTCCCCTGGCCAGGCAGTGATGGGACCCCTCGTTCTTAGCTGGACATAGTGCCCAGAATAAGGATCACATTTCTTAGCGTCTCATTTCCTAGGTGTTGTCCTGTGGCCAAGTTCTGACCAAAGAGATGGAAACACAAGTGCCCTAAGACAGTTTCTAGGATGGATGTTTCTATAAAGGGCGGTTGGTGTCCGTTTTCGTCTTTCTTTATCCTTTCTTCCAGCAAGAATATGATGACTGATGACCTAGACACCATCCTGGGCTACGAAAGCAACAGGAGGGATGGTAGGGAGGCTGGAAAGGGCAGGGATCCCTGAGCGCTTAGTGGATAAAGCCACTGGCCTGGCCTGGGTCATCAACCTCTGAATGTGTGAAAGCAAAATAAAATCTCATGTCACTGAAGGCAACATTGTCTTGAAATTGTTATTCACAGTTAAACATACCCCAACCGATAAGATCGCAAGAGTCCTCCTTTTCTTTTTCCCTTCCTCCTTCCCTTCTTTCCTCTCCCAAAGGTATTTCTGTCATCATACATGATTGTTTCTCTAAGTCAACCCAAGCTGGATCCTAAGATAGAAAATGAGCCAGGATTGGGCCTGAGGCCCCTGAGAATAGCCCCACTACAACTCTGTAGTCACCTTACCTACGTAGGCTTTCTCCACCCGCATTTGAACATTAGCCTTCTTCTTACAAACCTGGTAGATTATCTGTCTGTTGTATGAGTGTGTGTGTGTGTGTGTGTGTGTGTGTGTGTGTGTGTGTGTGTGTGTGTGATTAATTGATTGATAGGGATGGATAGCAGGGACTGGTGGGTAGTGTCACACTTACATTTCCCAAACACATATCTAGAGTGACCTACAAAGGTACAGTTCTGTAGAAAGAAAAGGGGCCACACCAGAGGTGACACATGGATGGGGCCCTTTGCCTGTGGCTGCTTATCTGTGTGGCTCAGCGACAACTCAGTCTCATAGAATACTCTGCTCAGTGTCTTGGCCACAAAGGAGGGAGGAACCTAGGCCATACCAGTCAAGGCTTAAACTTCCCAACAACCTATGACCTGCTAGGAAAAATGTGCACTGTGCCAACCTGACTCCTGCCTGGAGTCCAGACTGAAAGTGAAGCCTTGCTAACTAGAAGTGGGAACTACACCTGCAGGATCAGGAGAACGGCAGGGCCATACAAACTGTAGGCAGAGGATGAGGACCAAGGAAGTCAGGGGTGAAACAGCAGCATTTGGTTGGGACATAGTCAGTCTTATCCTGGGTGAATTCTGGGGTTCATAATGGGCATTAGCTTTCATGGACATCACATTCCCTGGAACCAGAATGACTTCTTAAGAAAGGCACAAATAGATCAGAATTGTTCAGAAGAATGCAAGAGGTTAGACTACATCTCACAAAAAGACTGAAGAAATGGGGGCTTTCTTTCTTTAAAAATGCAAATGAGCTGGGCATGGTGGAGCCCCACTTACATTTCTGTGCTCTGGGGTGACAGAGGCAGGCGTGAATTCAAGGCCAGACTGGTTGATATAATGAGCTGCTGGCCAGAGCTATATAGTATGAGCCTGTCTTAAAAAAATACACCAAGGGGTTGGAGAGATGACTCAAATGTTAATGCTGCTTTTGCAAAGGATCCAAATTTCATTCTCAGTACCCATATGCAGGTTCACAACCATCTGGAACTCCAATTTCAGAGGATGCAATGCCCACTTTGGGCCACCCTGGGCACCAGAGTGAAGACCCATGCAAGTACACATAAACATTTATGAATATATGTATATGTGTGTATGCATATAATAAGCCAAACAAAACTGTGTAAAATTAGGGATTGGAAGGTTGTTTTCAATATATACAGAGATGTACAAGGCTTGCTTTTTGATCCTGCAAGTGAGGAACTAAGATTGAGTAGAAGTCACGAGGAGCTAGGGTTTAGTTCAGAATTTCCCAAACATCGGATGTTTGGCTGTGGGGAGCGTGCAGATAGGGAGTTGACAGTCCCTGGAGGCATTTAATTGGAGAGTGGTTGACCTTACTTACTCGGCAATGAGAGTTTGAACCAGAGGACCTCTGACATTAGCTAAACACAGAGAGTCTACCCATTGTCACTACCATTACCGCCTGTCCTTTGACTGAATCTGCAGTTAGAAATTGAAGCTTAAGTCTACCATAAAGAAACATCTTTTTTGATCTCTAGAAGACCACAAAAGTCTTCTTTGAGGGTCAAAAAAAAATACAAAGAGGGTCATAAAATACTCCATCTTTTCAACTCATCTACCTTTGTCCCTGGAACCTTTCTAGTGGGAGAATGTTCTAGCAGGACCCTCCTTCCTCAGATTAGCCTTTCAGAAAGATGCCCACTATTATTGCCTGAGAAAAATTATGTGTTGAGGAATATTTTGATCGTACTCTGACACTCCTGAGACTGTCAGAAAAGTTTACTTTGAATCAGAAGGTGGAGTTAGCTACTAGCTGACCAAAATTAGCCACAGAGGTTTTGGAAGAATGGGGACGGATAGAGAGACACAGGAAGTAGTAGGGAGGGGAGGGGCTGAGAGAAAGGCTCAGCCTTTTTTTTTTTTTTGGTGTGGAGAAAAGAGAGAGAGGGGAAGAGAGAGAGAGAGAGAGAGAGAGAGAGAGAGAGAGAGTCACTGGTCACTTCTCCGCCTCTTCTCTGATCAATCGGTTTCTTACCCTGATATCTGACCCCTGAGTTTCTATTGATAAAGTTTCTATTGATAATTAGATAAACACATCATACATGTGAGCCTGTTTGTAGGTTCATGCATGTGAGTGCAGGTGCTTGCAGAGGCCAAAGGCACTGGATCCTCCAGAAGCTGGAGAATGTGAACTGCCTGTTGTGGGGGATGGGTACCCAACTCAGGTATCCTGGAAGAACAGCATGCTATTCCAAACTGCTGAACCATCTCTCCAGCCCCTCCACTGCTATTGCCTTGTAAACAGATGGAAGATTGTGGAAATGAATTAATTTATATTTATTTTAAGAAAGGTGTCACTCTTGGACTAAAGCAACCTTCCCAACTCTTAACCTCCTCAGTAATTGGGACTACCTTGTCACTACTCCCAACTGACGCTCCTCCTCATTTCTGGCAGCAGTGATAGGGCTTTATGCATCTAGAAAAGTGCTCTACCACTGAACTACATGCTCGGCACAGCGACTTTATTTTTAAAGCTGAAAAAAAGATGGCTCCTTTGGTGAAAATTTTCTAAGGGAAATTAAATCCAACCAACTCAGCCTTCACTGGAGTCGCACACAAAAGCAGCTCGGATGGCCTGGAAGCTCTAGCAATAGTTTGGCACCACTAACTCACCGGTCTTCTGTCCTACCACCTCCCAAACACGCCAGTGAGTCACTCTTTGGGGACACCACGCATCTCTGTTGTTCTGCCAGAACAAAGCAAACGTCATTCTCTATGTGTCCCCTTCTCTCTGCTACGGCCACCTCCACCATATACACATTAATATGGAGGGAGTCAGAGAATCCTAGCGTGCCTCACTATACTGATGTGTGGCTTCATCGGCTAGGAAGTCTATTCATCAGTACCCAGTATCCAAGACAAGCAGCATCCTGTTCTTCCAACGTAAAAGTCCAACTTACCATAGCGCCAAGGTTAAAAAGTCCATTTGAGTTTTTGAAGCAAGGTCTCATGTAGTTCAGGCTGACCTCAGACTCACTATCCAGCAGAAGATGACTTTGAACTTCTGATTGTCTTTGTCAGTAATTCTGGACCACTGGGATTACCAGGGCCTTGGTCTCTCAGCTAAAGGGTTCTTATTGGTTATCTTTATACCATTTTCTCATATAGGTCATAGATTCAATTTCAGACCTAGGGATATAGAGAGTGCCAGAAAGAGCACAGACGAAAGCAGTAAAGGAAAGTGCCTATTCGTCCCCTCTTGACCATCCAAGGGCTAGCTGTTACAGAGGACAGTTTGTTTTTCTGTTAAACATGAAGGGGTCCATTAAAAAGCAGAGTGACACCCCGTGGACTAATCAGGTGTCCTTCTGGGATGGATGGTGAGGGCACTCAACCCTGCCTCTGGCCGGGTGTTATCTAGCCATTCTGATCAGTCCGCAGCCTTTCCCAAGCCCCCCAGCTACAGAGTGGTACATCTGGGCTGCTTTCACACACCCTGCCACGGAGCCATTTTCTCTGCACTGCACATAGCTCCTGCTGCCAGAATGAGTCACCTTCTAACTCCTCCCTTCTGCCCCTTCACTCGGGACTTAAAAATACCCTGGTGCTGGCCGAAAAGAGTCCTGCTGTGCATGAGCGTGTGTGTGTGTGTGTGTGTGTGTGTGTGTGTGTGTGTGTGTGTGTGTGTGAACGTGGGCTTGGCAGCTCAGTCTTCCACAGCCTCTGCAGAGCCCGGCTGCATTCTGTTCGGCAGAGGGGTTAAGAGAGTGGATCACTTCAGGGACTTCTCTTTTCAGCTCTGGTTCTCCCCAGCAGCCTGCCAAAGTCACCCTCTTTCCTTTGCAGGCGCATCCATTTTAGCCTCCCCGGTTTGGAGCAGAAGAATCTTAGCGTTGACAGGCACTGTCTCTCCTCTCAGGCCAGTCTCTGCATGGCCATCTTGCTACAGGCAGGGATAGCTTGTCTGCTTCTACCTGCTGGACCCCGTGTCTGCCTCCGGGTACATTCTGCATCAATGACAAGCGCATCTGGCTGTTTTCTGAGTTGGAATCTGTCATCCCCACTCGGATAGCCCTCCCTCAGTCCCCTGCTGTCAGTTCTGTTTAGTGCTCCTCCTCTGTCCACCCACACAGACTGTTAACCTTGGGCAGCGCCAATCCTAGGATGCCAGAACCATCTCTCTTCCCTACTCAGCACAGAAAGGGGACTGAGCCATTCCACCGAACCGAGTACTCTTCCTCCAGTGACCATCTACAGGTAACCAGGGAACAGGGTTCTTAGGTCCCGATGGTCCACACCCAGCTGCACACTGCACCTGCTGGAGGCACCCCACCCTCTGAGAACCACACACATTTTGATCTCCACCTGCTGCTACAGCACCCTGCACCTAAGGGGCCTTGGAACAAAAGCCCAGCCCAGTACAATCCAAAGGGACATTATGTGCTTGAGTTATTCATTACTTGAGTTAGCTGAGGTCACAGAGCAGGAAGCACCCTGGGAAGCAAGGGGGAAAGGTGGCATTGAGGGTGGGGACTTCGTCAGGGTGACCTTCCAGGGCTCAAAGGGAACTCAGAGTCCTGGTCCTGGTTAAGTCTCAGAGTAAGATGGTCAGTCATAATGTCATACCAATAGCTTCAAGGTTATCCAAGGTCACATGGAAGGAATTATCGTTAAGCTAGCTACTTAATAGCCCTTGCTATGCGCTAGGCAGTGTGCTTAACACTTTCCCACATCCTTCCTTTAATCCTGGCTACAATGTAACACTCTAATTTTACAGCGGAGGGAACAGCCCTGGAGAGAACAAGCGCCTTGGCCAATCAAAGGTGGAAAGCTGCCTGCTTGGCCTGGGAGTGAGGTCTGCGGCTACATCTCTATCTTAGCCTTCCTAGGGCTGCTCTCTGCGGCAAGAAGGTGAAGCGCATGAGGCAGCTCCAGATGGTGGAGACTGGCTGGGCAGGTGGGGCTTGAGGTGAGCCATTGAAAGAAACGGTTCCCACATAAGTGGGCCGAGATCCGTGTACTGCAGCTCTGGGTGGGAACAGGAGTGCTTCTGCCGAGCCTAGGCGAGATGCCACTGTGGGTCAGCAGGCCTGACTCGTGCGGAGCAGGCGAACTCACTTGAGAAGGGGAGACATCTACTAGAGGGAGACAGGACGGGTGAGAAAGAAAGCTGGTTTATCTCACACGACATCAGTATAACTGACATTTGTCACACAAATTGGCAGCTAAGTGAGGGCCAGCACTTTTTTCTTTAAAAGAATAAAGGAAGTTTTGATTAAAAAAAAAAGAGTAAGACTTGTCTCTGTGAACCTGTTTGTATGTGCTTGTGTTAACACGTGCTTGTGTTAAAGCATGCTTGTGGGAATGTTGAGGCACAAGGGTGGTGAGGGATGGGTACCACAACAGCCATTACTTTTTTTTCCTTTTCTTTCTTCCACCCTCCTCTCCACTCTTTGTAGCTCAGGCTGGTCCAGCACTCAGTACACAGTTTATGCTAACTCTGTACTTAAAATCCTCCTGCATCTGCCTCCAGATTGTGGGATTATAGGTTTAAACCATTGAATTCCTGCCAAGCCTTATCCTTCTTGAAGCTACCTCTATCCTCATCCTCATCCCTGATGGTTCTTTTGGTGATTTTGCCCACAGGGTTTCCTCCATCTTACAGTAGTGAGCACTTAAAATATATAGAGCCTTTCCAGTGGTCTGGTCTGCTGGAACCCCCTCCACAATGTAAATTCTTCCTAGAGACTGATCAGGGGCATCGAATCTACAGGTGCAGCCTCTTCCAATAGCTCACCAACCACCAACTTGGGGCTTTTCCAAAATAAACACTGCAGGGGCAAAGCAGGGGGTGACTTCCTTTCTCAACAAGCCTCTCTCACTGATGTAGCCCCACCGGCTGGGTGCGACTAGGTTGCTGCTTTGTCCCTAAATTTTGGGAAATTCCAGGTTTTCTTCAGTCTTGCAAGTGAGATTAGTGAGAACAAGCTCATTTCGCAGCCCTTCGATCTTGTCCTTGGGCCTCCAAGGTTGACCTTGAAAATGGCAGGGTGCCTTGGGAAATCACCTCTGTTTTGGGAAGGTCCTTGTTTAGCAGCTAGCTCTTTCCACAACCAGCCAGGCCGCTCTGGGGATAGGCTTTTCTGCAGCCACTGCAGAAGCATCGCCACGTTTTCTGCTGTGTCATCACCCCAAGAACTGTGTGGGAAGCTGCTCAGGGGCTCAGTGGATGAAAATAAGAGTGGTTTTTCAGCCACCAAGGTTGGAAAGGGTGGGAAGCAGGTCATGTCCAACCTTGAGCTTGGCGACGCCCTGACACATGAGCTGGGCCTTCCAGTGTTCTGTCATTCCAAGAATTCTACAGTAGAGGGTAGGGGTGCCCCCAGTGAGATACAACAGTAAGCCAAGGAGAATACCAGCCACGGACCTGGGCCAGGAGAGTCTTAGGTGGCTGGGTCATGTGCAGTGATTGTTCCCCGGGGTCTAGACTTGCAGGAGCCACAACCAGTTCCCAGCTATAGACCAGGGTGGGTTTGGCAATTGTCCGGCTTGAGGTGGTTCAGGCCGCCCACAAGGAGCACAGCCCAGAAGTCAGGAACCCAGGCTGCCCGCTGGGCTGGCCTGCTGGGTGAGGGACGGGCCGGAACTGCAACCGCAGTGGCCGAGATCGCGAGGGGGCGGCAGGTGCAGGAGCGGAGAGGCGGAGCAGAGCTGGGCAGAGTCACTAGCGTCCCGGAGTGACCTTACCCCACCCAGCTAGGGCCTAGGAGAAGTGGACCTGCAGCAAAGCCAGGCCAGGAGGTGTGTGTGGGGGTACCAGACACGAGGAAGATACCAAAAGACCGAGGTCTCCGGGGCTCCCAGAGATCGATGCAGGTGCAAGTCACCGCACCAGCGTAGGGAGTGTCCGGGAACAGCTCGGGGCAAAGAGGGGACGCACAGAGCACCCGGGGTACAACTCACCAACCCCCAGTCCCTCTCCGCGCCCCTGCCACCGCGCCAGCCCCTCTAGCCCAGCCGGCTCCTTTGTGGCAGCCCCGCGCCCGCCCCTTCGGGTCTCAGGCTCCGCCTTCTCGGAGCTGGCGATTGGCTCGCCGTGTCGCCGGTGGGCGTGGCTACGGCTGGCGGAGGCGCGGTATATAGTAAAGGTAGGGCGTGCGCCCTCAGCCAATTTCTCGGCTCGTGGCCTGCGCGCGCGTGTGTCGAGCCCGCGCTCCGCTCCTCTCGTCCTTCCCGGTGACTTTCCCTCCTTGTCCCTGACCGGTCTTGGCAGAGGTCACAGCAGGCAGAGTGGTGCGGCTACAGCTTGGAGCGGCAGGCAGCTGCGGGGTTTGCCAAGACCCCCCGAAAAGCGTTCGGAGCGCGGTCGCGCGCCCACCGCTAGGTGCGGGGCTCGGAGCCGCCCAGCCCGCGCGCGCCCTCCTCCTTCGTCCCTCCTCCCTCCGCCCCCGCCGCACCTCCCCCTCCTCCCGCTCTGCCTCGGCTGCTCCGCCGCACGCCTCGCACTCGCAGAGCCGCAGCGGCAGCGGCGCGTCTCGCCTTTGGAGACAGAGCCGGGCCGCGGGGGACACCGAGCAGCCGCCGCGAGGACGCCAGGGCGCGCGCCGCACTCGCCCTCCCTTGGCCTCGGCCACCACTGCTGAGCCGCCACCATGGCCCGCGGAAAAGCCAAGGAGGAAGGCAGCTGGAAGAAATTCATATGGAACTCGGAGAAGAAGGAGTTTTTGGGCAGGACCGGTGGCAGTTGGTGTAAGTACGGGGCTCCGCGGCGCTCACCGCCCGCGCCTTGCTTTTTCCTAGGAGGCGCATCCCTGTGCGCGGGCATTGCGGACTGCTCGGCGCCCAAGGGGCTGTCCCGAGTATCGGGGATTGGGTGGTAGGCGATGCTAGGAGTGCCCGGGCCTGGACTTGGCATCCAGTGACAAATGAGGGGACCCCAGGATGAGGCGCGGGTGGGGGCTGGAGCTGGTTAGACTGAGGGTTCTGGGCACGGTAGGGATCTTCATCTCCTGAGCCTTCCCTCCTGGGAAGCTCCGTCAGGTTCCAGGAGAACTATGTATGTGCCTTCCCTCCCCATCTCCCAACACCTTAGATAAAAGAGATTTGGGGGCTGTGAGAGAAACTCGTGAGCTAACCTGTTCTAATGCAGGCGATGCTGCGATAGCATCATTCTTCCAGCCTAAAAATGTACCTAGAATGGAGAGGAATGGGGAGGAGAAGTGCGTCCACACTGCAGTATTTCATGGCCACGTCCAGGGTTTACCCTAGGGACGGTCCACGGAGTCATCACAGCCCAGAAATGGCCCAGTGAGCTCCATGTCGGGGCCGGTTTTAAGCCTTGGCGAGACACATGGCCGTCTGATGTTTTTAAGATATGCATGGGACACATGAAGAAACAGGTCATCTTAGAAGATTTCCTGCAGCCTGTTGCTTCCTTGGCTGGAATCCCCTTATAGCCCATTGAAAATTGGATACCATATATATATTCTAACCTCTTTACGTTAAGATGGTAGGTTTTTTTTTTAAAAGGTCATTTTGAAGGGCATAGTTGTAGACAAATCCGTGAATCGTGACTGCGGAAGGGAGGGAGGGAACTCCCCTATGCAGCATCACTGCCCCCTCCTTCTCCAGTATCACCACCACCACAACCACCACCACTTCTCCCCCCTCTTCCCCCCTCCCTCTCCCTCCCCTATAGCGCCAGCATTGCAGTCACCAAGGGAACCCTGAAAACTAGCGAGGGATGCAGTGTTCCTGTTGGGGAGGGTCTATGGAGATAGACTGGAGAATGAGTCAGGGAAACGGCGCTTGGCTGACATTTTGAAAAGGAAGAAGCTGGGGTATATGATTCTTACCTCCCCCTCCAAGTAAAGAATGAAGTCAGGGAACCTTTCAACTGAAAGAAATGAAGGGTTAATAATGCATCATACTTCAAGGTTAGTCAAGGTGAAGTCTCGTGGCACGGCCTTACTGCAAAGCCTAGGTATCCCCGAGCCATGGGGAGAGGTTGTTCTTAAATTAATGGCTTCTTATTTTACTTTATATTTCATTTTGTTTGGGGAGATGGTTCTTCAGTGGGGGTATGGCCATAGTCTTCCTGTGTTTCTGTCATGTGGAAGGGGAAGCCTGAAGAGAAATGTGAGGTATGTATAGGATGAACAGCCAGGGTCATTTCCTAGCAACCCGTTGTAACTCAGCTAGGCCTAGGAGGCGCACTGCAGAACTGGCCCCTCCTCCCAGGTTAGCTAGGACTCCTTTTCCTGGTGGTCGGGCCCCTGCAGCATCTCACTGACTCCAGGTACCTTGTGAAATTTGCCCTCTAGTGTTTTTCCACTTCTTAAATTTATTTCTTTCCTCATTCCAATCTCACACTCCTTCTTTGAATAATATTTGCTTTAGAGGGTTAGGAAGGCAGTATGGAACAATTTGTTCTGTAGGCTGACATTTAATGGGGCAGCCCTTCCATGACAGAATGAGAATGTGTGGTCTTGATAGTTTTATCCAGTAAGGTCGTGATACACACTGGCTTCTGTGAAGCAGCCATCTGAACTCACCTTCCATTTTGTGGGTGCTGAGCTCGAAACCCGGTTTGTTTTGTGCTAATATGTCTGTTCCCTTCTGACATGTAAGAAATTGCAGATGATGTGGCAGCAATAGCTGTCTCAGAGAGAGAGAGAGAGAGAGAGAGAGAGAGAGAGAGAGAGAGAGACCCTCTTTCCTGCTCTGGGCCCAACATGGATGCCCTTGGGACCAGGGCAGGATGCCCTTGGCTCCGTTTTGCTTATAGGTAGATTTTTTTACCAAGATGGACGGCAGGAGGCTCGAGTCTGTCACCTGCTGGAGAAGTCACAACTTACAAATCACTTTGTGCCTTCTACCATTTAATTATGTTAATACAGGTGTTGGCAGGTTTTTATGTTATATTTATATATTATATTTATATTGTTATCAGTCCCACATGCAACTTTTAAAACCTTTTGACATTTTAAAGGATATATATAGATATATATGTGGATATATATTATATATCTATATATAGCAAAACTTCCAGCGTTCCTTGTTCTTTAAATACAGAAAGAAAAGAAAATTTGCTTTAAAGGGAAAAAAATGTTTCTAAAGCTTACAGCCCAACCCCTCGCATAATGCTTCCCTGCTGGTTGGTGGAACTAATCTAGCCTTTGTTTCTGTTTCTCTGTGCCACTGGTAGTTTTGGTCTTGGAGTTCATTGCCTAAGCTCTCCAGACCTGCAGGTATACTCTAACCAAATGACTTCACTGCAGTGACAGATTTACTAAGTAAATCTCCAGGAACAGCAGGATTCCTCACTTGTCTTTGCTGTCCTGTAGGTAGAGTGGAAAGGGTGCATATGTTCTTTAGCTTAATCATTGCGCTTAAAATGACTTAATTTCCCCATCTATTTGTCTTTTAAATAGTGTCAGTTCTAAAATGACTTAATTTCTCCATCTATTCGTCTTTGAAATAGCGTCAGTTCTGCACCTTAGTTTAGGATTAGCTACCTGGAGTTCAGGGGGAACGAGTACAAAGATTGTGGCTGTTAGAAGAGGCAAATGTGGTTAAGCTAAGAGCACCAAGGTGACGTCCGGAGGGCCACAGCTCCAGAAAGCAGCTGAGAAACCAGGCTCTCAGGAGCTGTCTTGCTGACTGGGTTATACCAACTCTGTACCTCTGCAGAACATTCGCTGGAAAAATTTTCCAGATCCCTTGACGTCACAACCTTGCCATTTGCCTACTGCTGCCTGGATACCAAATGCAGCACTTAACCCTTGTCCTGCTGGGAGGAAGGGACAGAGCTTGAGGGCTGTGGTTCTAAATGATGCAGCTGTCTTTTTTTCTTGCTTGTATCTTGATGGGAACCTTGGGTGCTTTTCAATGTTTCGAGAGGACTGCATGGCTCATTTCCACATCTGTGTGCCCACTTTATTCCTGGCCCCCTCCCATCATCACACACACTCCTCAATAATCCTTGTATTCCAGGGCATTTACCTAGGACCCTTTAGAAGTAACCCACGCCTCCTTTGCGTAGTCATGGTTTGATAACCTCACAGTTCTCTCGGCCCCACTTCCCTTCGGGTTGTTTGGCTGGCACTAGACAGCCAGGCAATGCCTAGTACAGCCTGTTACTATGCTGCTAATCGGGCAGATAATCCTTGTAAACCGGTAACTGATAGCCTTATTCCACTCCACCGACTTTGTGTTGGTTTAAGGCGGTTTTTTGTTTGTTTGCTTGCGTGCTTTTTGTTTTTAAAATTTGCTCTTACTCAGCCTGCATTCTGTTAACTGTGAGAAAAAGAAAATCGAGTTTACATAGCCAGTTCTTACTCTGCTGGGCCAGGGAGAAGGTAAAAATGGTGGCTATTTGTGACATAGGATTTCCTTGGTATGTTTGATTGGTTCCCAATTGCCCCGTGACCCTGAAGAAAACGACAGCGCTCTGTAGATACATTTGCCAAGGAGAACTTCAGCATGTATTTCTGAGTTGGTTGTTCTTAGGCTTCTCAGTGTTTGGGGGAGCAGCAGAGCAATGCACGCCCATTAGGGAGCATGCTGTCGTGGGTTGGATGCATTGCATAAGTGTGTGAATGCGGCTGCAGGTTTGCACTGGTGATTGGGTCTCTTTTCAGAGGAGGAGTGACTCCCTGTTACAGTTTTAGCTACCTTTGAGCATTCCTCTACCTGTACCTTCCAAGAAAGAGCGCGGTTTCCTCTTTAGATTTGTGCTGGCAAAGGAAGTCCTAGAGAAACAGGTGGAAGAACTGGGAAAGAGTTCTGGTCATCTTTGGGAAGGGCAGTCTTTGATTGTCCCGTGTGTGACATCACCCCCATGTCTGTCTGTTCTCCCCACAGTTAAGATCCTTCTGTTCTACGTGATATTTTATGGCTGCCTGGCTGGCATCTTCATCGGAACCATCCAAGTGATGTTGCTCACCATCAATGAACTGAAGCCCACATACCAGGACCGTGTGGCCCCGCCAGGTAAAACCCAGGGACTGGCTTCTCCTCCAGCAGTCCAAGGGGTGCCACTTCAGGAAATTGTTCCGTAGTAGAGCTTTGAGCTAAGCCTGGGGAGGAAGCGGGAGGAGTGTTGCAGCTGCGACTCCTGGCCGCATTGCGGCTCAGCTCCAGATGGCTGCAGATGTCTGTCTGCACAGCTCGGGGTGATGGTGGAGCACGCAGCCTCACTGTGGGACTGAGAACATCAGGTCCTGTTGGGGCTTCATTCTGCTTGGCCCTTACACTCAAGGGCTTGGTCAGTGGGGTCATTCTAGGACCTTTTCAGCTCTAATGCGTTTTTTTTTTCACTAGTGAGGTGACCATAACTCAGATAAATCCTTAAAAAAAAAATCATTCCCTCAGAGAGGAGCCGCCACTCACCTGTTACTGATTTGCAGTTTGACCTTGAACACAGACACCCTCTTGGCTATCTCAACCTTTCAAACCTGTTTGCGGTGTGGTGAGCCCCTTTCCAGTTACTGTCTCTGTTCTCTCTAAACACTTCAGTGAGCAAAAAGATTATCACAGAAGAGGCTACCCTCCACTAGTGTCCCCTGCTGTGACCTGGCTGCTGTTGGTGTTGAGGACACACCAGTCTGTCACACCCAATGGAAGGTCACTGCCCACAAGCCTGGGGCTAAACAGCAGCAGTAAACACTGGCAGAGCGGTTCTCCCCTGGAGGACAGAGCTGGGAACCAGACTCTGTGCATAAGTGACCTTGAGCGGTGGGTGGGGTGGGGTGGGGAGGTGACAAAGACTGTCCTGTGTGGGCAAGGGTTTGTTGGCTCAGAAGTAGCCTTCTGTTGGTGACAGTGGGTCACTGAGCATTGCATATGGCCGACATATCTTGCTCTCCTTGGCTGTGAGGAGGAAGAAGCTGCAGAAGGTGAAAAGGTGAAGGTGGTAAGCATTGTCTTATGCTAAGTCAAAAAATCTTCCAGTGCAAGGAAAAAAAGAAATCCCAGAATATTTTCTCATATATATATATGTATATATATATATATAAAATGTGTAAGTATATAGAACAGCTTAAACCTATTTCATGATGCGCAGACTCTGTACCAAAAAGTGGGTCTTTGGAAAGATCTAATGTACTGGGAAATTAGGATATTCCATATTTTCCTGGGCTGCTGTGGTCATAAGGCATGTCTTCCACGTCTTCTGCTAGAGTCACGAGTAATCATCGTAATTATTAGCACACAGTCCTTATGCCACTAAAAGTTATCCTTTGGTCATGGTGCTGTTTTATAATAACTTCAGCTTGAGGCAAAGATGACCACACAGTCATCCTTTACTTTAAAAAAAGAAGACTATATAAACCTTGGAGAAATAAGTAACTTATTTATTTAGGTTTTTGCTTTTAGAGACAGGGTTTCTCTGTGTAGCTCTCGCCTTCTTCGAACCAGCTCTGTAGACCAGATTAGCCTTGAACTTATCTCCCTTGTGCTGGGATTAAAGGTGTGTGCTACCGTGCCTGGCAGAAATAAATAATTCAATAAGATAAAATAAAAAAAAAATTCTAGTCCTTTTCTGGAAAGAAATCTCACCTTCCCAAATAAATAGCCATAGTGTCTGATGCTTTAAGTCAGGGTTTGCCATGGAACTTGCTCTGACCAAGGTGCCCCATCCCTGCCCCCGCCCCATCTTCCCTCTTTCCCCAGCACTTTCTATTAGCACCTATATTTAGTGTGCTCAGCAGTTGGACTGACCTGACAAACCTTCACTTCTCCGAAGGAATGTGGGTGGCTCATCTCGGAAATATGCATTCCTGTCCTTTGGTCTGAGTCACGGGCGAAGGTTCAGTCCTTAACCTTCCCAGTTGTCTCCTCTTTCCCTTATCTTATCTTGGTCATTTCTGTCTCTGTGTCCTTAGCTGCTGTTTTAGTCTACACGGTTCCCTGTCCTATGGGTTTTTTTTCCCCCTACTCCTCCTAACACTTTAGAAAATCATAGTCAGTTTTAGTCAGGTCAGTAGAGCACTGGCTGCAGAGACATAACGTGCTCCCGGACAGTCGTGAGTACTCTGCATCCCCTAGGGACCCTGACTAGACCCTCCTTGGCATCATTCAGAACAGATGTTGAGAATTCATATTTGGAGAGGTATTAATGATTCACTAACTCTGCAGACGTAATAAATGTGTGGAAGTATATATCCTGATCAACTTTTGGCTTCAACTTAATGTCTCCAAGCCTCCCTTGTTTTGGTCAAAGAGGGAAAGTTCTGAGTCAGAAGTACGTGGTAAGTGTGCAAGATTTAATATTTAAAGATACAAGGACTTACTTAGGGCATGTTGTCATCTGACCTTGGGGCATGAATACAAAGGTGGCCAATTGGGTTTGTAGTGTTCTTTACACTTTGAAATAAATGCCTTGTAACTAGAGCTCTTCCAAGTGGCATGTGTGAGTCTGGCCAGATCCAGCAGGGGCGGTCATGCTTTGCTACAATCATGTAGATTGTATAATGGAGAAACTGATAGGCCAAATGGGACCGTCACAAACAGGAGAAAAGTACAAAATGGAAGGGAAATTTAAGGACAAATGGGTCACATGGTTTCTGGACTCTGAGCAGTGGATGCTATTTCTTGCCAGATCTTACTCCTCAGTTGGAACTAACCTGCTTACCCCAGTGAGACAGCAGTGTCTTGGACGAGATGTTGGCACATAGTATTAGATAACTATTTTCATAGCTCAAAAATCAGTTTCCAACTTCCCGTTAAAGCAGTCTCTAAAGCCCAAAGCCATTACACATAGGTTCTTGAGATTTTATCAGCCTAAGAAGGAAGGGCTGGGACTTGGAGTTGAAGCCAGCCCCCATCACGCCAGTACCATTGAACACACCAAGCCACAGTTTCTTACCTATCCAATAGGAAAAATATCCTGTGATGATTAGACAGGAAATAAATGGAAAACATACTGAGAGCAGCCTTGGATCTTTCTGTCCCACCTTCCACTAGCAGCAGGAGGCTCTGAATTTCCTGCTGGGTGAGAGCACAGGGGGAGGCTGCATACTTAAGTTTCCTGGAGTCAGTCTAACTGCAGCTTTCCCTGAGAAGTATTTAAACAGTAGTGAATTAGAAAGCATACTCAGAGTTTCTGTGAACCTAAATGACGTGGTAACCAGCGCTCCTCTTAGCATGCCCATCCCTGCCCTGCTGTATCCAGGCTTTTGTCCAGAGGAGAATCTCTTGAATGTGTAGAGCAGCTTGTCCTTCCAGTTGGATCTGGGCGAGCCAAGCACAGTGCACGCATACATGCACCACGTGCTCCTGTGCACCGCGGAGTGCCAAGCACAGTGCACGCATACACACACCACGTGCTCCTGTGCACCGCGGAGTGCCAAGCACAGTGCACGTGTACACGCACCACGTGCTCCTGTGCACCGCGGAGTGCCAAGCACAGTGCACGCGTACACGCACCATGTGCCCCCATGTGCTGCAGAGTGCCAAGCACAGTCCGCGTGTACACACACCCACATGCTCCCTTGTGCACACAGAACAAGGTGGTAGTTGCTCACCTTGTTGCCTCCCTGTGGTGTAATGGAAAAGTGCCTTCCACAGGCTGTCACCCATTCCCCCACCCCCAGGTTATCCTAGCAACTGTGCAGTGAACTGAAGGTCACTATGTGTCATTCCCTGAGTCCACAGAGTTCCCACATGGCATGCTTCCTGGTTGTAAAGTTGTGGGAGGTTCTTTGTTTTGCTCTTAAAGATGTCTCAGTGAGGACAGGACTCATTTTAAGAGGGTCAGATTCTTGGCATGTGGGTAACCAGAGTTAGGGCAGGAAGGTGGGGTGGATGAACATTAGCAGATCATGGACTGGTACCATTAGCTGATTGCTTTTCATCTTGTGAATGGCACGAAGCTAATCTAGTTCACGAGAGTATAGCCATTGTAGCCCACCCCTCCACATGCTTCAGGCTCCTGAGAAGTCTTCATGGCAAGCTCAGAAAAACTGCAAGTCACGAGATGATCGGTCCTCTCCAACTTCAGAGTTGTAGGGATAGAAACACTTTCTCCCTGAGCTTGGAGGAGCTGTAACTTCAGAGGGTTAGGGGACTTTGATGCCATCTCTAGTCAGTCACTTAATTTGTGACTGCCTAGCTGACACATTTGGGTCTCTTCCCGCCCTCTTTTTCCACCCTCTGACCGACCCTGCTAACCTCTTCCCAGAGGAGATGCCATTGGTAGTACAAGCTTTCTTCACCTGTGGTTCAAAAAAGGGCTTAAAGAGGAAGATCTCAAGCTTCCAGAATTTTATTGCCCATGTAGCTTATTTCTGAGTTTGCTAGGCATGCAGAAAGCCCAGTGATTGACATACAGTATTTTTGGAGAGGTGTAATGCCTTGTGCCTTTAATCCCAGTATTCGTGAGGCTGCAAGTTTCAGGTCGGCCTAGAACTCCAGAAAAGTGGATCTTACTCATCTGAAGATGAGTGAGCGCACCAGGACCTCTGTTAAGTAAGATGAACTAACAAAGTAATGGAAATGATCCCGGGGGAAGAAAGGCAGATAAGTCAGTGTCATCTCGGGCTTGTGGCATTCATAAGAAGAGAGCGCCACCCTGGGAGACGGCAGTGGAAAGACACCTTCATTTCTGCTGATGGAGAATCAGACAGGGTGGGACTGATCAGTGACCAGTTATTGCTCTCACGCTGAAACTCACCATCTGATGCTGACCAGATTCCAGAGGCTAGGACAATGAAGGAGATCCCATGGTGTGTTACCCATAACTTTTGACCAGGAAAATACCTCTTCCCACATCATGCAAGGATAGATAGGCCCCTATAGTATGATACTAAGGTATCACATTTCAGGCCCCTATAGTATGATACTTAGGTATCACATTTCAGGCCCCTATAGTATGATACTAAGGTATCACATTTCAGGCTATTAGCAAATGTCATGTTTTAGAGTTAGACAAGTCAAGTATACACTTGTTCTTTGTTTGACCTTGGACCGGAAAAAAAAATAGTGTAAAACGTCTAATGCCTGTCTACTGTGTTCCCCTTTATAAAGAAGTGTTATCCTCCTTGTTTGGGGAATGAACACAATTACGAACTTTCCAAAATGTCAAGCACAATGTCCTATGAAACCACTTTGAAAGCTAAAGCATCCACACCAAGTGATTCCTTCGCAGCATCTGAAGTTGAATATGCAACTTCTGAGAAAAGTGCCCTGATGAGTAATTCTTTAATGGTGAAGGACCTGCAACCAGACTTTGTGGCATTTAGTTTAAACTGGGGCACAGATTTCTGTACCCCACCAGTGGTTAAACTGCCAAGCAGTCTGTAGAAACAGGCGAGAGGCTCCTCCGAGCCTTTTCAGAGGGAGCAGGTTTGAGGCACCGGTGTAGACAGACTGTGTGTGACCGCTGCCTCGAGGCAGGCCATTTACTCTTGGCTAATCCAGTCTCCAGTCACATGCTAACCCTGACGCAAAAGGTAAGTGGGAGGGAACTGGTTCCCAGAATTCTGTTAGGTAAGTTGATAATAACCCCACAGACAAAATAATAAATAATAGGTTTTTCAGATTGAGACTTCAAGGGGGGTAATCCAAGTGTATAACTGTAGAGGTGCACTTGTATATGTGTAAGCCATTCTCGCTCCTCCATTTTCTTTTTAATTGGAGAATACTTTCAGCCTGCAGTGTGTAGGAGATGTGGATGGCTTCATGTAAAAGCTTCTCTTAGCTTCCTGTGCCCTTGGAGGATTCTGTGGAAGATGATACCTGTTGGAGAGTATTTGGCTGTGAGTCATCAGCTGTATCAAATGACAGGACCAAGCAGCTGTGCTTTGGGATTGACTGGAGAAACTGCTGCGAGGTTAAAATGGCTCCATTCTCCTTTAAATACTTCAGTGCTGCAAGCAGACGGAGAAGTCACAAACTTGCTATACTGTAACCTAATTGGAAACAATGCTTGCTAGTGAAAAGCCCCCCCCCCCCCTCACACCCACTAAAGTCAGCAGTGGGGATGTGTGCCTCCTTTGTTTCTCAGGAGACAGAGTTCCAAGAGGCAGGTGCATCTGAAAGGGGCGAGTGTGAAGTCAGAGGTTTTCTTTTCTTACTCCAGATCTTAACGTAAAATTGAAGTACTTGTAAGAACCCAGATATGAACATGACTCAGATCGTCCCAGTCCTTCCGTAGGTGACTTCCTTGGGTAAGGGCTTGACTAGTTCATGACTCCATTCACTGGTGGATTCTGCGCGAAGCTGTCCTGAGCTTCACCTCCTTGATATGCATTTAAGCTCTGACAGCCAAGAGGCAGAAGGCTAGGTCTGCTTTAGGGCCTAATGAAACCGGGGCCAGCGCTCTGACGGTCTGCTCTTTGGCCTCTGGGGGTTAGCATTGCAGACAGAGCTTCCCCTTGGTCAGTTATTACTAACAGCTTTAGGAATGGGCAAGGGGAAGCCAGAAGATCCTGCCTAGGTACACTAGCTGGCAAAAGCACCAGTTAGGATGGGGGTGTGGGGTTGAGCTATGAGGTAGATATTGGTGTGATTCCAATGTTTGATTTCACTGTTTGCCTTGACTAGAGAGGAATGGTACTGACCGCACGTCACACTTTTGGGTCAGTGGTGGCACTGTTTCACAGGTCTGTTGGTAAGCAGTGGGTAGCTGGACTCGCTACTGATAAGGCTGGCATACGCATGTAGGTGAACATGAGGTCCTGAAAAACACGCTTACAGCTGAGTTATAGGAACTCATATTTGGGGCTCTGGCACACGTCACCCTGTCTCTTAATGGGGATCTGGGGTTGAAGTGGTGAGAGAATGAAAAGCCCTCACCGTGGTCCCACCTCCTCATGCTCCCTTTCTCTTCGGAGAAGTGGCGTCACTGCACATCATACAGACATCAAAGGACTGGCCCCTCGAGCGGCCCGTACCAGCGAATACAGACAGCTGGCAAACGAGAGGCAGCGGGGATTGCCAGCTGAGGCCAGGACAGAACGGGCAGAGCCACGGGTGAACTTGCCTTGCAATCTGGGTCCTGCCTTGTTTGTTTTCAGTGTGACCTGGGGTTACTTTAGTTATTACAGCTCGTGGGGTAAGACAAATTCTCGTATTGGACTCCGGAGCTTTGTTAGCAGGTTGGTTTCTGCCGAATCACCTGCTCTGCTGGGGACCACAGTGCACTGCCGTCACCACACTGTGGCCCTTCATCAGCCGCCTGAAGTCCTGTTCCTTCCAGCTTCCCTCCTTTCTGAAAGATGTGTCGGGCTGCTCCTAGCCTCCTGACACTTGATACCTTTGCTTTCTTCACCCTTGAGGCTGCCTCTCCTGGCCTTGGGAAGCTGACTAACCCTGAGCACACAGTCCATTCTGCCTGACAGCTTCACAGGCTTTCGTTCTCGTCTCTTAGGCATGACTGCCCCTCAAGACTCCATTTTCTCTGGGATCCAGTATTCCTTTTTACCTGTGTTCTTTAGGTTTTGCATTAGTCTTATCAAAAATTCTTTACATTTTTAAAAGAATTTATTACAGTTATATAAGGCGCAGGGTGCATGTGCTGTGGTTCACATGTGGAGGGCAGAGGACAACTTCAGGGAGTCGGTTTTATCCTTCCGCCTTTATGTGGATCCCAAGGCTTCAACTCAGCTCAGTAGGCTTGTTCAGCAAGCACTTTCCCTACTAAGAATCTCATTGGCCCCTCCAGCATGTTCTTCAAAGTCTCAGTGCGCAGCTCTGCCTGGCCTAGAGCCTATTCCAGGCTCGCCTAGAATTTACAGAGATCCACCTGCCTCTGCCTCCTGAGTGCTGGGATTAAAGGTGTGTGCCACCATGCTGCACAGGATGTTTGATGTTTTCCCTTCTAGCACCTTATCCACATCTCACTCTCACTCCATCCCTTTGGCCGTCTCCCCAGGTGGCTGCTTGGAGTTCCTGCAGCTGGGCCAGTCCCACTTAGCGCTGTAGAGGCTCAAAGCAGCCCTCTCTCACTGGAAAAGCTAACAGCTGTCTACTCCAGCTTCTGTTGAAGCCCTGTTCTCAAGCACCACAAATGGGGCTGCTAAATAATTAATTGCGCTAGTTATGTTTCCGCTTTAATTATGCTGTTGTCTGCCCCGATGTCGCCACTATTAAATTCTAGTTCTCCAGAGCAGTCATTCTAAACCAAGGGTGCTTTGGGCTTAGAGGTTATGCCGAGGTAGGTGTGGGATGGATCCTATGGGGCTGCCTGCTTGAGGAGGGTGGGATGGGTGCCTGCACCTGCCACAGGTGAGGGACGGAGGTCAGGTGTAGCTCCTGATTAGCAGGCCCCCTGCCACAGGGCCAATCCGGAGATGGAGACTGAGCAGGGAGGCTGTCAGATGTAACAACAGGAAACACAAGATACCCGGTTACATTGAAATTCATTACACAGCACACACACACACATACACACACGTGTGTGTGTGTGTGTATGTTTGTATGTGTGCGTGGTGTATTCCTACTAAAGAATCATCCCATGTTTATATTTGGGAGTGGAATGTAATTGGGTATCTTTTATCTGCTTGTCCTGGGGTGAAATGTCATTGTGCTTGCTTCTCCGACTCCCTGACCTGGATGTAGTGCTATTGTGTAGTATTATCTAAGTGCCCATTTAGGAAACCCTGTGAGGGCACAGGCTTCCGGACATGAGAGAGTTACAACAGAGAATGCTAACCCATGTCTCATGTATCTCAACTTTCACTTTGATAGGTACTGACATGCCTAGATCTTTGAATTGACAACTGCATATATATCTTAAATTTCCCATTTGAAGCTGAAAAAAAATCTGGCCTAGGTTTTAAGAGCCAAAGGACTGTCATCTCTGGGGAGCAGTCTTGGAGGTTAGAGAGACTGAATTTTTATAATTCGTTGGTGTGGAGTATTAAGGGAGCGACACTGTACCCCGGCTGCTAGCAGTGCAGTTTTAAGAATGTGTGCACATGAAGGCACTAGAAAAACCACAGACCGCACACCTGGGTTGGAATTCTGGTCCTGCTTTCTCTGCAGCCTTGCCCAGAATTCTTAACCTTTCATTGCAAGTGGTATTCTCATTCACAACACAAGTTAATGCCTACTCTGAAGTGTTGACAAGGAACCTGGATGGTATCTGATATTATTTCATCGTCATTACATTTAGGAATCCAATCTAAATGCCATCAGATTGAATTTGAAAGGGAAGTGGGGATTTAACGCTCGCACCCCATGAGCCGGGGCGGGGTGGGAGTGGGGGTGAGGGAAGCCTATTTGTTCCTGCTTTTGAAGTCCCTTGATTGCCTTTCCCACTGACGTTGTCTTTCTGGCTTTCATTTCTGTAGGACTGACACAGATCCCTCAGATCCAAAAGACTGAAATTTCCTTCCGTCCTAATGACCCCAAGAGCTACGAGGCCTATGTGCTAAACATGGTCAGGTTCCTGGAGAAGTACAAAGATTCGGCCCAGAAGGATGACATGATTTTCGAGGACTGTGGCAGTAAGTGACTCACTGTGGATTCATGTGGTCATAGTGTTGACCGAGTTGTCATTCTTGGCTTAATTCAGTAATTTAAAAGTAATATTACTGAATTTTTGTTAGAATTTCCATGAAGTTTTCACCTTAATTTACAATAATTAAAAAGACACACGTGATAAGTGAGGTGAAATGGTGTTTGAAGGGGAATAGTTTAGTAAAATATACGTTATGATGAGGATGGCAATAAATGATATACATCAAAGTCACAATAAAATACATTGTTTTCCTGCAGCTCCAGAAAATTCTCACCCAAACCCTTTGAGCTCAAAAAATGATTGACAGTCCCTTTAATTCATTATGCTCTTATTGTAATGTGGACCTGTCAAGGCTGCTGCCTCCGCTGCTTAGGCATGGTCTAGTGTCCTTTTAGCCCTAATAACTAAGCAAGCGTTAGAGCAGTGGTTCTCAACTCGTGGGTTGTGACCCCTTCACAGGGGTCCTAGGACCATCAGAAAAATACAGATATTTACATTACACTTCATAACAGTAGCGAAATTACAAAGTAGCAGTGAAAATAGTTTTATGGTTGGGGGCACCACATGAGGACAGTATGAAAGGGTCACAGCATTAGGAAGGTTGAGGACCACTGCATTAGAAGAGATTATCAGGGGCTGGAGAGATGGCTCAGGGGTTAAGAACACTGGCTGCTCTGGCTGCTCTTGCAGAGGTCCTGAATTCAATTCCCAGCAACCACATGGTGGCTCACAACCATTTGTAATGAGATCTGGTGCCCTCTTCTGGCCTGTACATGCCAGCAGAACATTGTATGCATAATAAATCAATAATTATTTTGAGAGAGAGAGAGAGTGACTAACAGCCCTAAGTGCATGCCGATCATAGAGCACAGGTGGTGAGCAGTTTAGGTTTGGGGTCATGCGCCAGAGGTTGCCTTTGCTAGCATTGAAAGTCCCTGTCTAATACATCCCATGTGTAGCTAGCTCTGTCCTCAATGGGAAATTATCAGGAACGAGAAGTTCTTTACCTTCTTACCAGTGCAGAGTGGACGGCTGGCGCACTCTGTCAATGTGTTTGTGCTTCTAGGTATGCCCAGCGAACCCAAGGAACGGGGAGAACTGAATCATGAGCGGGGAGAACGAAAGGTGTGCAGGTTCAAGCTCGACTGGCTGGGGAACTGCTCTGGAATCTATGATGAAACTTTCGGCTACAAAGAGGGGAAACCCTGCGTCATCATCAAGCTCAACCGAGTCGTGGGCTTCAAACCTAAGGCAAGTGGGGTTTTAGAGTACAGACGCGCTTTGTGGCTTAACTGACGAGACAGGAAGTTTTAAGACACACTCGCTGCTACTTTTGAAGTGCAGGAGTAGAAGACCAATACCTTTTTCCTGCATCGAGGTCAGCCACCTCCATCCCTAACGTTGCAGACCGAGTGCCACAGCCAGATTTTGGAGTTTCGCCCTGTTTTGAGACAATCTCGATGTAGCCCAAGCTTATCCAGTCACTCTGTAGCCAAGGCTGCCCTTCTGGTCGCTACCCTCCTAGTCCCATCTCTCCACTGATGGGACTGTGGGTGTCTCACCCACAGCTCTGTTCCTGTTCTTAATACCCGGCTCAGTGTTGACAAAGAAGTCATTTTCACACATGAGCGTTTCCTGGCTAGGAGGTGTGAATACAGACAGACAAGCTGCTTTTGGTTTGGACTTGAAGGAGCAACAACAATATTTCAGAAATACTCTTGCTGTCTGTTAATCTGAAAAAAAATTTTTTTCTGAATGATGATTTCATTACAAAACCCAGAAAATGACACCATCTCTGAACTTGGTTAACCATGAAGTTTCTAACGAGCGAACATTACTTGATCACTAAAAATAGCCAATTGCCACTGTTTTTGCGAGAAAGTCTTTAGAAGAAGGAAAAGCATTACTGGGGTTGTCTCGGCTCTTCTACATGGTTATTTCATTCTCTTCTCAGCTCATGAATTAAACACTGCTGTCCTTCCGTAGGCATGGTTTCTGCCTGAAGGTTCCTCTAAAGGTGACATGAACACTGCCCAACGTTAGTGTATACATTTTAATTCCGAGGGGAATTGACTGCAAGACATTGAGTTACCTGGACAAACTCACTTCCTTTCTGAAACCTCTCTCAAATTCTACTGCATGTTAATTGATTTCCATAATACTTGTTGCCCAAAAGAAAGTCAGTGTAGAGAGAAAGTTTTCTTGTTTTATGGTGTTTCTATGTAGCCCTGGCTATCCTGGAATTCTGTGGAGCTCCATCCACTTGCCTGAATGCTGGCATTAAAGGCGTGTGCTACCATGCCCCGCAGGAAAGTTTACTCTAAAGAATGCATCAAAGCTCCTTTACCCTACCAGAGGCAAGAACCAGTAGTGGGTGCCTGGCTGGTGTCTTGATGGGTCTCTTGCGAATGTTAGTGAACCTTTCAACAAGCCATTAACCATAGTACCATAGGTAGCACTACTACTCCATGCTTGTATTTGACATTTACATGGCCAGGGTAATCTAGCAATAGGAGGAATGGGTGTGGTGTATCTTGTCACTCAGCACACACTCTTCTTAGAGGTTCCTGTTGTGATTTCTCTTCCCACATCAGGAAGGCCTGTTTTGTGATAGATGCTGACTTCTCCTTTTATATTTGGGCTCTAGTTAATCCATTGCTTCTCATTTGTCTCTCCCACCCAAATCGCCAGTCGGTTTATCAGTGTATTTTTTGTTAGAGAGTGCAGTAGCTCATTTCAGTCAGTGTGCCTGGTTCCTTATCTTCTGAGGGTACATCGTGGCAACATCTTAGGTCAATCAGTGTTTCAGTGTTTTTTAAGTTTTCAAGGCAGGAATATTGGTAGCAGAAAGCCCCCAAAGAGTCAAGTCTAGATGCCCATTCTCTCATATTCTATAAGAAGTAGTGTCAATATGAATGAATACCTTACTGATGTATTGATCTGTCGGTGTAGCTGTGCTTTAGACTGTATTTGCTACGTCTCATGTCCAGGCTCAGACGCAGTGCTAGTGTGAGCGAGCAAACGACTGCTTTCCAGAAACACATGGTCATCGCCCTTCTTTGGAGGGAGAGGAGAACCAGGGACGTAGGTGGAGGGCCTGCCCTGCATTTGCTGGAGCAGTCATTTTCAGGCCGTACCCACCCAGTCCAGCACTCTGTCGTGGAAGGCGATGCCATCTTCACCTGCGTTAGGTACCACTTTACCTCACAGACCTGGAAAGAAGAGTCCTTGGGTGTCAGTGTGATGCTATCTCCTCAGCAGTCACTGAGTCATGCTCCTTGTCCTCTGAGGCAGGCTTACGTAGGCTGGCATCACACATCCCTCGGTGTTGGGCGCTTGGTCGCTCTGTCGCCGGCACCACACTTGGACACCTACCTTCTTCAAACAAATTAAACAGAATCTTCTAATTGATGAGGGGAGTCACTTCCTCACTTTCCTGATGTGTTTTATTAGTTCAGCAGCTTTTGTCCACAGTGTCTGTTGGTTTGGCCTACATATTAGTTTTATTTTCCAGAAAAAAAAAAAGATATTTTGTTGACCAGTGCGGGTTTCTTTCACTTTTAGCCTCCCAAGAATGAGTCCTTGGAGACTTACCCAGCGGCGAAGTATAATCCAAATGTCCTACCTGTTCAGTGTACTGGCAAGGTAAGAATGCGTTCAGGGCTCCTGGGGGTGGGAGGGGAAGAGGGGCAGGATGAGAGGAATGGATGAGACTCCATACAGCTAAAGGGACAGTCTGAATACAAGAAATTGCTTCCGGGTGTTACTCTGAAAAGATGAATTGGAACTAGGCACAAGTTTAAGTTTGTTTACTGGCACGAGAAATTCAAATATCTGAATTTAATCTAATGGAATGTGGGTTTATGGACCTGAGAGGTGACCTAGCCCACAGCATGTGCTAAAGATTCAGGCCAACTTTCTTTTATTGTGGTTCCAAGCCAGAAGTCAGGTGTAGGATACGGGGGCAAACATGGAAACCAATACTGCTGGAGACAGTGTCCGTAATGAAGCCGTATCCACCAGACAGTCCAGGGAGTTCCTCTCACTATTGGCCTTCTTATTAGGAGGCCGTGTCAGCTTTGGGAAATACTTGCTTGGCCTTGGTCTCAGTGTCTCCATTTATGCAGTGAAAGCAGCCCTTCTAGTGAGTGTTTCCTGGCTGCTCTAGGCAGCAAAATTACTTCCTTCCTGTGGGGCCACCCAGTGCTTGGTGGCTCCCACTTCCGGGAGGCGTGAGTTAGGCATGCCACAGGGTGGCTTGTTTTCTTTTCCTCTGCTAATCATTTTGCAGACTATAGGGGTTGAGAGTCTTGGACTCAAGAACAAGACGAGACCTGTGATGGGTGCCATTAAAATTCAATTACATTCCCTTTCGATTTCCAGAGAGATGAAGACAAGGACAAAGTTGGAAACATAGATTACTTCGGAATGGGCGGATTTTATGGCTTCCCTCTGCAGTATTATCCCTACTATGGCAAACTCCTGCAGCCCAAGTACCTGCAGCCCCTGCTGGCTGTACAGTTCACCAACCTCACCTTGGACACTGAGATTCGCATTGAGTGTAAGGCATATGGTGAGAACATTGGGTACAGTGAGAAAGACCGTTTTCAGGGACGCTTTGAGGTAAAAATTTTAATTAAGAGCTGATCACGAGCACAAATCTTTCCCACTAGCCATTAATAAGTTAAAAGAGATACACAAACCTACTAGTCTTGAACAAACTGTCATACGTATGGGACCTACACTTAATCTCTATGCTTTACACTAGCTTCCGCATTTAATAGGTTAGAATGTAAATTTAAAGTGTAGCAATAGCAACAAAATATTTATTCTACTGTAAATGACAAAAGAAAAATAAAAATTGAGCCTTGGGACGTGCCCATTTTTACTGTAAATTAGATTCCATAACTGACTTGTAGTGAGCAGTGCTCTGGCCCCTAAGTATCGCCGCCTTGTCTGTTTTATTTAGTGTACAGTACTATAGGTGCGCACTCTGGTCATTTTTCAAGCCATGTTTTATCATATGTTTTCTACTTTACGTGAGCAAGGTTTGCTGTCCGAGGTGTAAATATTCAACGGGAATAAAACTGGCATGGTACTTTTTCCTTTTCTTTCTTATTTTTTTGGCTCTGAAATTTCAAAAGATAATGGCCCATCAATGAGCGTTTTTAACACACTCCATAGTCTTTTTCCCTGTGGTATCAGGTCTTTATTTTTATCTTTATTTCCTGGGGCTGGGGGGCGGGGGTGGGCTGTCATGGGGGAACTGCCCTTTAAATTTTAAGTGACACTACAGAAAAACAAAGGTGATGGGTTGTGTTGTGCTCCGTGCTGAATGCTGTCCGCCATCTTTCCCTTGTCCTCCAGTGTGTTCTGAAGCTGTGTCTGAGATCTGGATCTGCCCATCACTTTGGCTAGTGATGGGGCTCATTCATTTGCTTTGTACGTTTTCTTTTCCTTCTTTCCTTTCTCTGGAGGCATCATGTGCTGGTGCTGTGTCTTTATGAATGTTTTAACCATTTTCATGGTGGAAGAATTTTATATTTATGCAGTTGTACAATTTTATTTTTTTCTGCAAGAAAAAGTGTAATGTATGAAATAAACCAAAGTCACTTGTTTGAAAATAAAATCTTTATTTTGAACTTTATAAAAAGCAATGCAGTACCCCATAGACTGGTGTTAAATGTTGTCTACAGTGCAAACCCATGTTCTAACATATGTAATAATTGCCAGGAGTACAGTGCTCTTGTTGATCTTGTGTCAGTCAGGTTAAAACAACGGACAATAAAAGAATGAACACATTCCTCACGTGTGTGACTCGCTTGTCTTGAGTGTCTCCGTCTGTGCCGTCTTTACTCTCTGTATTGTTAATTATCCAAGATCTTGAAGAAATACTGGACCTGAAAGGCAAGCACAGGCTGCCGTTAGCTGCAGTGCAGGTCTGGGCTCTTCCACCGGCCACCTGCTCAGAGTTTGATAGGATGCCCAGGGGATCAGGCCATGAGGATGCACCCCTCTTCCAAAGGGATGACTGGGTTAACAAGAGGCAGAAGGCCAGTAAGCCTAAAGCTTGTATTAGAAGGGTTTGCAGTGCTGTTCCACTCCATATGGAACACAGGGAATCTTGCCTCCTGCAACAATAACCACAGCTCCACAAAGTTAAAAAACAAAGATGATGCTGGGTTTGAGACTCAGGCAATGAAAAAGCTTGCATCCTGCTTTGATCCAGGTTTTAGCCAAAGTATTATTTAACCTTGTTGAAAAGTTATTCTTAGTGTGAGAAAAGAAAAGTTAACTTTCTGAGCATTTTTTTTCTGGTATGATGGAGTTTTAAGATTTTTGTATTGCCAACATGGAGACATGCAAATTAGTGAAACTGGAAACCTTTCAGAAGGTCTGGTAGCCACAGCTCAACAATCATTCCTTCCTACTGTCAGGCTAGTCCTAAGGACTCAGGTCCGTGCCAGCTGTAGAGCTAATTCACAAATCCCAGGTTAGTTCCCACCCACTGCTCCATGCTAAAAACCCTGCTTTTCTCTAGGTGTGGCTGTGCACACCTGTGATCCCCAGACTCAGGAGGCAGAGCCAGACTTTCCTGTCATTCATACAGGAATTCTCTTACATTATTGGGAACTGGCAAAATTCATAGATGGTATCCTCAATATGAAAGTTGGTTTCTCAAAAGGCCACACGTTTATGGGAACAGAAGGTGTCACTCCTAAAGAAGATGATTTATTTTATTGACACAGACAGGGTCTCACTATGTAGCCTTGGTTGGTGTCTTAGGGTTTCTATTGCTGTGAAGAGAGACACCATGACCATAGCAACTCATATAAAGAAAAAACATTTAATTGGGATGGCGTGCTTACAGTTTCAGAGCTTTAGTCCTTTATCATCATGGCGTGACAAGGCAGCCTGAGGGCAGACATGGTGCTGGAGCTGATTGGCAGGCAACAGGAAGTGAACTGAAACACTGGGCGTGGCTTGAGCAAATATGAGACCTTAGAGCCTGCCTCCACAGTGACAACAGTAACACTTCCTCCAACAAGGCCACACCCACTCCAACAAAGCCGTACCCAATAGTACCACTCCCTTTGGGGTCCATTTTCTTTGAAAGCACCACAGTTGACCTAGAGCTCAGTGTGTAGACTGAGCTGAATTGAGCTCACAGATCTGATCTGTCTGCCTCTGCCTCTGCCTCTGCTAGGATTAGAGGTGTGTGCACCTTGCCTCGATAGAGCTCTTGCTTAGGCTGTGAGTGAATGTTTGTGAATAAGGAGAGTGGAGTGGGCTCTTCAGATCTCCAGAGAGGAAAGACTTACTTAAATCGGAGAGCAAAAAGTTTTGAAGCCATTGAAAGGTCACAACCCTGGGACTAAACCGGCTGGTTTCACAGATCCTGTCGCCCCAACGCTCTTGAACTACTGCACACGCACACACAGATCATTCTCTACCTAGTACTTCCTTCAAGGTTTTCTCCAAATCTCGTTTCTCCTAAGCTCTCCAGGCCGTGCCAGCACATCCCCTCCCGGATCCTCAGGACAGTACCAGTGGGGAATGCATTCTGCATTTGACTTAACACACACCTGACCGCTGACTATGCACCTGCTTTGTCAAGCTTCCTTGGGCTAGAACTGGGCCAAGCGTACAAAACACAGGCCATCTCTCTGCACTGACACACTAGCATGAAGTGCCTGTACACTCATGGCATTTTTGCTCTGTACATTCATTGTGGATTTTTTTGTGTATGCATTTGTGTATTCCAGCTACTTCTTGGGTGTATGCAGAGAGAGCCACTTACCTCCAGGATGATTTTTATCCTGTTCATATAAACCCAGCCTGTGAAACACACAGACTACTAAGGGACCGAGGTTTTCAAGGGCAGAGCTAACCTAAGGCTGGCATGGCCCTGTGTTGGCATACCCTAATCCCAGGTTAGTAATCATTGGAGATTATTACTCCATAACAGTAATCCATGGACTCAGTCTTAGTAAGTATTATCTAGCTAGAATTTAATGATCTTTATTTTCATTGTATTGATTAGCTTCAGTTAAGAACAAGGAAGAGCAGTTTTCCATCTATATCCTTAAACATTTGTATAAAGTAATAAATGTATTTCCAAGAGTGGTACAAAAATCTCAAGTAGAAGTTAACTGTGGCAGTAATTGCAAAAGAGACAATGGTTGTGTCAAAGAACAGTGTGACAGAAGCCAGTGTTTCGGCTGTGTACCTGTTCGGGCAGAACTGAATTTGAACCCCACTGCTTCTAGAACAATAGTGAGCCCTGTCTGCTCCAGCCGTACTTCTTACCAGATGGAGCTGTCCCAACTCTAAATTAAAAATGTTATCAGTGATCCAAAAGTCCAGTTATCAGAACCTTTCAAAACCCAGCAACAGCTCAAACTGGCTCTTAAAGGGGCCACACCTCCATTCTATAAATATATGCCTACAGTAGGGTCAAATGAGGTACTTCAAAGTCCAGGACTGAAGACTTGCTGCATACAGAAAAGGACTACCCAAAGATTGTTCAAGAACACTTCCAGATAAGGAAAGAGACCTGGCCTTCAAATTCAGCAGAGAAACCTGGCTTGCTCTCTTCTGTAAGAGGGGCTAGCATTAACCACACATAGTACTTTAAATCCTGGGCTCCACATTGAGGGACAGAAGGGAGAAATAACCTATTGGTGGCCCCATTATCACCATGTCCTACCCAGTGATACCTACAGGTGCAGCACAGGGACAGTATCTCGGTCCATTTTCCTCTGAGACTTGAGTCTATTCTGCAGGGCTGACTCCAGAGAACCCAGACATTTCATTTCATCACCAGTGAATTCTGTGTTCTCAGCATCACATTGTAATGCAACTCTAACATCCACAGCTTGCTCCACCACAGCTCTGCATCAATGTGGATGTGTAGGGTCAGGAGTCCTACAGGCAGCCTGTTATTTCCAAGTGTTTGCTCCATATGGGCCTTGGAGGAGGTAGCATGGATAATCCGATACCCAGGCACGGTGCCTGATACAGTTTTACTGGGTCTGTCTTTTGGGTCATGCGTTTTACATTTGATTTCATTCCCATGACTGGAACGTATTACCTGCCAATGCCCTTTGTTGTCTGTAACTGTTAGAGGAAGTAATAGTCATTACATTAGTAGGTATTGTGGGGCTCAGACCAGCTCTGAAGGAAGGGGACACACAGACTAGTTTCGATAAAAAAAGTGGGGATCAGCATTGGCTGATCAGCATTGGCGTAGGCCTGGGGAGTTCATCCAAGGGAGCCTCCGGCTGGGGGAAGAGACATTTGGTGGTTGGACTAAAGAAAATGAAAAACATAAAGTTCATGACTACCATGACCATTGCCTAGAGCTGGCCTTGCCTTTCTTTCCTCAGCAGGTTTCTTTGGGGTCTTGTACTGTACTGAGCACTGACTACTTGGAGAGGGGCACCTCCAGATGCATGGGGTCCCCGTTTTCCTTTTAGACTCTGAGTCGGAAATGGCTTGTTTCCATTTACACCTCCTCCTTTCCTCTTGCCAGTCACTCAGTTGACTAAGATACTGTGCACACGACCTCTGCAATAATTTCAAGATGGGGAAGACTTGATCTTCAGAGAGCTCATGGTCTGGGAAGAGGAAAACCCATGGGATAGCGTAAAACCACACCGGTGCAGGGACAGAAAGGGGAGTGGCCATCCGTGGGAACAAAACACCTTATGAGAAGGGTTAACATTTAACTTCAGGTTTAAGGACAAATTCCACCTGACACCAAAATTCAGCTTGACAAACAACTGCTTTGCCAAAGGACAGTGACACCCCGCTGAGCACAGCCAATGGACGGTGACACCTGCTGAGCACAGCCAATGGACGGTGACACCCCGCTGAGCACAGCCAATGGACGGTGACACCTGCTGAGCACAGCCAATGGACGGTGACACACGCTGAGCACAGCCAATGGACGGTGACACACGCTGAGCACAGCCAATGGACGGTGACACCCTGCTGAGCACAGCCAATGGACGGTGACACCCTGCTGAGCACAGCCAATGGATGGTGACACCCTGCTGAGCACAGCCAATGGATGGTGACACCCCGCTGAGCACAGCCAATGGACGGTGACACCCCACTGAGCACAGCCAATGGATGGTGACACCCCGCTGAGCACAGCCAATGGATGGTGACACCCCGCTGAGCACAGCCAATGGATGGTGACACCCTGCTGAGCACAGCCAATGGATGGTGACACCCTGCTGAGCACAGCCAATGGACGGTGACACCCGCTGAGCACAGCCAATGGACGGTGACACCCTGCTGAGCACAGCCAATGGACGGTGACACCCCGCTGAGCACAGCCAATGGACGGTGACACCCTGCTGAGCACAGCCAATGGACGGTGACACCCTGCTGAGCACAGCCAATGGATGGTGACACCCCGCTGAGCACAGCCAATGGACGGTGACACCCCGCTGAGCACAGCCAATGGACGGTGACACCCGCTGAGCACAGCCAATGGACGGTGACACCCGCTGAGCACAGCCAATGGACGGTGACACCCCACTTAGCACAGCCAATGGACGGTGACACCCCGCTGAGCACAGCCAATGGACGGTGACACCCCGCTGAGCACAGCCAATGGACAGTGACACCCGCTGAGCACAGCCAATGGACGGTGACACCCGCTGAGCACAGCCAATGGACGGTGACACCCCACTTAGCACAGCCAATGGACGGTGACACCCCGCTGAGCACAGCCAATGGACGGTGACACCCTGCTGAGCACAGCCAATGGACGGTGACACCCTGCTGAGCACAGCCAATGGACGGTGACACCCCGCTGAGCACAGCCAATGGACGGTGACACCCGCTGAGCACAGCCAATGGACGGTGACACCCCGCTGAGCACAGCCAATGGACGGTGACACCCTGCTGAGCACAGCCAATGGACGGTGACACCCTGCTGAGCACAGCCAATGGACGGTGACACCCCCGCTGAGCACAGTCATTTGAAGGCTGACTTGTCTCAATCTTAGACTTAAACAGGCAGCAGCCTACGGCTATGCTACCCTCAGCGCTCTGTCCTGTGGGGTCTCATCCCATCAACTAGTTCTATCTCCTCATGACAAACTGGCTCTCAGGTCGGGTGACCTTTCCCTCCAAGAGGATGGGGAACTGGCTGAGTAGTCAGCAATGGGCCTTGAGCCCAGTCTTTTCCCTTAAATACAGCTTCTGGGCACCAGTCTCTGCATTCATACAGTTGGTGACCGTACCGGAAGAATAAACAATGCTATATTTGTTAACAGTGGAGTTTAAATACATGAAACTGTTCTGTAAGAGGTTCAAGCACAAGCTTCAACGAAAGCTCCAGTGGGTCTGTGGAGCCTGCCCAAATGTGGTGACCAGTGAAGAGCTGAGAAACTGCTACCTCCTCTACTGCTCCCCGCACCCGGATGGAACTCACAGCACAGGGATCCGGCTTTAAGCCACGGCTCCCCAACCCTGCCTCCCTCACAATATGGCCTCCCTTTGCCCAAGAATCTTCTTGGGCCTTTTCACTAAAAATGAATGCAGGAGTCTATTTTCAAATACTTCTTAATTTTAGGTTGAGCAGCAGGAAGATTCGGAGTCATTTTAAGTCTCTTGATTTTTAAAACAGGATATTCAATGTTTAGGAATTTTTCTCAAATGTTTGGGGATTATGTATCCCACTGTTGTGATTTCCCGCACCAGAATAAAGTATGTGCTTGCGAACAGGCAGATTTTCAGATGAAATCCAGTCAGCCTGAATTTGACAGAGGTACAGTTTTGATATGTTTCCAGTAATTTGATAGTGAGGTTTATTTTTATTTATTTGTTTTTGTTTATTTGTTGTTGTTTTTTTTAAAGACAAGGTTTCTCTGTGTAGCCCTGGCTGTCCTGGAACTCACTTTGTAGACCAGGCTGGCCTCCAACCCAAAGATCCGCCTGCCTCTGCCTCCCAAGTGCTAGGATTAAAGGCATGCGCTGCCACTGTCCAATGACACTGGGTTTTAAATACACTCATACTTTTGATAGAGAACCAACTTTGACATCTTGTGGGCTCCCAAAGTTGGCTCTGGCTTCATGGGCTATCACAGAGGGTCCACGGTTCAACACTGTGTCACTGTCTAGAATTTTTTAATGGATTATGACCACAGGCCCACACTTTTATTTTGCACTAGTTTTGTATCACACCAAGGGGTGGGTGTATTAATTACCTATGCTGAGAGGACAGTGTGACTGAAGGAGCTGCTTTTAAAATAAGCAATGTGCGGGGCATCATGGTACGCTCCTCTAATCCCAGCACATTGGGGACCGAGGTAGGCACAGCTCTGTGAGTTTCAAGTTAGTCCGGTCTACACAGAGTTTTAAAGCAGCCCGGGTACACAGTGAGACCCTGTTTCAAAACAAAACAAATAAATAAAAATAGAAGACAAAATAAGCAGGCTAGCATTGTGGCACAGGCCTTTATTCCCAGCACTCAGGAAGTAGAGGCAGGTGGATCTCTGAGTTTGAGGTAAGCAATGGAGTCAAGCAGGTCTGTGGTGCTGAGGGGGGGTGGAGTAAGCCAGTGGGGCCACCAGGCTCTTTGGGGTGGATTCCTGGACCTTAGCTGGTACCTTGCACACAGCCCTGAGCAGGGATGAGGAGGATGACTCTGTGCTGGTGGTGGGAGCTCCAGCAGGCAGACGCGTGGGAGCCTTGAACACTTCCTGTGTGGACTCTGCCCTTCTCTTTCTTCCCTCAGCCACAATGGACAGTTGTGAGAAAAGGGAGATAGTTGTAGGAAGCCTGGAGCTTCCTGATGAAGAGGCTCAGAGGAAACATTCAAACCTGATCAAGGAGACAAAACTCTGCTCCACCTGCGGCTGCCAAGTGCTCTAACAGAGTCTAAGAGAAACAAACAAGTACCTGCTTCCTGTAGGTCCAGAGGCTGTAGTGGGCACATCTGAGGACAAGGTGAACGTAATGACCCATTCCCCTAATTCCGCAAACCCTGTGTCCTCAGAACTCTTCCGAAGCCTCCCCAGCTGCTCATCAGTGAGACTCACTCCTCACAGACACAGGGGCAGACTTTCCTCTTCATGGGAAGCACAGACACTCTCTCCTTAAGTATCTGAGACACAGGTGTCCTTTTCAAAGTATTCTAAAGTCATGTACAGGCCTCCTTATGTGGCCTCTTCTCTTAAAAGAAAGGTAGTTTTCTCTCTCTCTCCAGTTCTTCAAAAATTAAAACCTAAAAGTATGATAATGTCACTTCTGTTCGCTTCTCCCAACCCCAGCCGTGTTAAAAAGTATTCTCCAAGATCTAATCACAGTTCAGCATAAGCCACTGATCACTTTTCGACACTTATTTTAAAATGTACTAATTTTAAAATTTACTCTTAAAATGATTCTGGCTACACACTAAATATGTTACCAGGTTATTCCACCTTTAACAAGCCGGTCATAGTCTGCCTTAGGATTTCCACTGTTGGGACAGAACGCCAAGACCCAAAGTCACTTCAGATGGGAAGGGTTCATTGCAGCTTATATGTCCCGTTCACAGTCCTTCACGAAGGGAAGTCAGGGCAGGAACCTGAAGCAGGAGCTGGTGCAGAGGCTGCGGAGGCGTGCTTGCTCCTCGTGACTCACTCAGCCTGGTTTCTTACAGCACCACCAGCCCAGGGATGACAGACAGGGGTGACCCTCTTAGTCTCCATCCATCACTAACTAAGAAAATGAAGCACAGGCTTGCCCGGAGGCCACTCTGATGGGGGCATTTTCTCAACTGTGGTTCCCTCTTCCCAAATGGCTCTAGTCTATGAAGCTGACTTGGGACTAGCCAGCACAGCACACATCCATTCACCATGGTGGAACTGGACAGCACACCACCTCACTCCTTGCTCACTGCAGCCTACTAGAACCAGAACGTGCTTGTTTCTGGTCAAGCTTCCTTTCATGAGGCCCCAAAGCAGAGTAGGGTCTCTGCACCCGGAATGTCCTTTCAAAGAGACACACAACTCCTTCAGGTTAAACACACGTCATCCATTCTGAGCACGTCGCCTAGGGTAGACCATAAATATCGGATGGGTAAGCACTCACAGTACACATTTGCTAATCTTTCCACACTTTTATCACCTGCTCTTTCTCCGAGTTGGCTACACATTAAATGGAAGCTTAACACATAATCTCCCTTCCTGCCTTCTACCAGCTACATGGCTAGAGCAATAACAGACTCATAGGAAAGGAAGGCAGAGGGAACGGACTTGGCCTCTCCGGCCACAGCTGGGTGGTGATGAACAGTACAGGCAGTAAAGAACCAGGGAGTCCTCCAGGGGAGGAAGACTTGACCGGCCCCACTCTTGCTCTCTTCTGGGATACAGGGTTTGAACCTGGGTCCTCCTCATATATATGAGGCAAGGGCTCCACCAATGAGCTACATCCAGACCATTAACATGTTTTATTTTGAGAAAGAGTCTTTTGAAGTTGCTCAAGCTGGCTCTGAACTTGGCCTCGACAGGAGTGGCTGCAATTACAATAGGCCCCTGTCACCACGCCTCCATAAAATGTCTATTGTAAATTAATCTTGATTTCTTATTAAACAAGAAGAATATTTGTGAGTCACAGATCACTCCACAGTGCTCTGATTTCCTGGAATGGCATAAAACGTGACTTGTTCACGTCTGTCAGTTTGAGGTTTCACCTAGCATAGCAGACAGCTTTATTCTGAAAGCTCGAACTCCGGCAGATTCCCCATAAATCTGGATCATTTACTTCAACCAAAGTTTAACATTTTTCTTTTAAATTATTTATTACAGAAAAATAATACCGCAGGCCAAAACAGAAACAAGTGGATTAAAGTAGAGCCGACTGTTCTAGGTTATGTGATGGAGTTAAGGAATGTTTAGAACGGAAAGAGACTCCATGGTTACCCTTCTGGGACTTTACACCACAGAAAAGACGATCGTGTTTCTAGGTCACAGAAGTGATGGCAGCAAGACTGGTGGTCTTCACTTCTGTAAAAATAACTGTGGCTAGCTGTGGGGGGTAGAGAAGCACACGGCCTCTACTATAAGTGAGCAGACTCATTTGTGACTAACGTCACATAAGCAAATATTCTTAGGCAGAGCTTTCCAGAAGGCTCCTTAAATGGAAGTACAGCCAATGAGTTGTATTCTTGTATCTTTTGTCCTCAAGTCTTTCTGCCGGGAATGAACACCGGGTGCTGGAGCCACTAGGGAACGTAGAGGCAGTCACAGGGGAAAGCTAAGATCCATGAAGGATGAATCCCTGAGCTACTGAACCAGCGCCAGCTCTGCCTGCTTCCTGACTTCTCTTTCATGTCAAGAAAATCTGCAGTTTGTTCCGCTTCTGGCATCTCTGACTCTCGGCGAATCCAAGAGGACACAAGTAACAAGCAGAGCGACAGCGCTAAGGACCGCGTCTGAAGTCTTTGTGAAGGTCACCTCAGCGTACTCAGTGGCCACAGCTGCCACCTCTGTACACCGTTCAGGAAGCTGAGGTCAGGTCTCAATATCAAGTAAGAAGTGAGCTGGGCTTCAAGGCCGGGGACCTCATTCTGATTGTAATCCATTTGCTGGCACCAGCTGCGGGCTCCAGGGCCTGGGCCGACTTTCCACTTACGCTAAGCATACGCCACCACTTCCGACATCTCTACCACAGACACCGACACCATGCCAGAATCATGTGAAAACAAGAAACCCATCAGACAATTGCAGACCAAAGGCTGCCCTGTGTGGGGGTCAGAACGCCTTGACCGTCCTTGTACTTCATCAGCTCAAGAATTTCTGCCTGGCCTTATTCTACATAAAGTCCAAGGTAAGTTCTTGCTTCATCAAGTTCTTTAACTCTCACAGTCCCGGGATAATTAATACTGATCTTCAACTCACCTGGATCTAGCATCACTAAAGGGACAAGCTCCTCGGGGCATGTCTGTGAGGGAGGTGGAGAAAACACCCGCCCTAAATCTGAGTGGCATTATTCCATGGCTCGGTTCTGATGGAATAAAGAGGAGATTGTCACTCACTGCTGCCTGACCACAGATGTGCACAATCGGGCTTCCTGCTCCTGCCGCCACGACCGCCCTACCTTGAGGGACTGCACCCTCTTTTCTTAGGGTTGCTTTTGCCAAGATTATGTCACAGCATGAGAACAGCAGCTCACCCAGCCACGATGAAGAGAGTCCATCCCTGCCCATTTCACTGGTCTTCTCCAGCGAGGGTAGCCTGCCTGACTGAAGCAGGACACCGAGGGGACCCCCCAAAGGTGCTCTGTCTCCTCAGGAATGGTTCAGAGATGGATTCTGACCATGAATGCCCTTCCCCATCCCCTTCATCATCGCTGTTAACGCAGTGGCATGCACACATTGATGGATCTCACACAACTGTGCTTCGATTCAATCATAAAGTAACAGTCAATTTAAAGAAAAGTTTGAGATACGGGTACTCTGGGGAGGCAAAAAACAGCTGGTTGAATAGTGTGAATTGGACAAAATCCAGAAACACAGAAATTAAGAAATGAAGGAAACCTGAATGTTGTGCAGCCCTACCATTTGATCAGTTTCTTCTTTTTATGCTCTTCCCATCCCCCAAAGTTGATAAATGGAAGAAGGCACTTGAGTTTAACATTTTCACTCCACTGAGATCAATACTATAATTAAGGAAAATTAGAGGAAAAGGAAAAATACTTTATGATAATTATAAAAACTTCTATCAACTTAGAGAAGGTTTATGCCACAATTTCTTCTTTCATGGTATTTTCCTTACACGCTACTGTGCTTGGTTCTATGTTACACACTAAGACTACAACTAATCATACAATAGGCAAGGATCTGGCTTTCATGGTATTTACAGTCTAGTAAGAAACCAAAAACTAAACAGCAACAGTATTTTTTTTGAAATATCTAATACATGCTATTAATGTTTTCACAAATACATTGAAAACTTGGCTGTAGCCTCTGTCTACTAGGAAATATACTGAGACGAGTAGCTAAGGAAAACTGAAGAAACTAGAAATTCACAGACCTTTGAAAAGCTAGGAGCGGGACCAAAGCAAACCGGCACCGGAGCACATGCACTAAAGTCAGGGAGACTGGCGATGAGTACCCCGGAATGTGCATGAACTGTGTGATCAAGAGAGTGTGGTGGAGCAACCATGGATAAAACGGCATCAGGACTGTAATAGAGAAAACCCAGACGGACAGGAGCGAGACCGGGGTCAGTGGGGTAGGAACCCGACTGCACAGCGGAGTCTGGACTAGAGCATGAACGAAGCACAAAGGTTTGAGGAGACTGACACAATGTGGTCTGAGCGGCAGGGTGGCAGAAACTGACCACGCTGGCCATGAGGGCTGGGCTGGCACCCGGAGTCCCTGCTTCCTAGACCAGTGTTTACCACATTACCAACAAAATGCCAGCAGACGAATAAAATCAAGGGAGCTCTAAGCTTCTGATTATCTCCTGCCACCTTCCTAGGTCTCAGGCAGTATCACAGCCTCCGTCCATATCATAGCTCTTCTTGGACACTGCGCCCATCCTCACCTTCCTGCTCTCACCAGCTCCACCTTAAGCCAGCAACTAGCCAATGGAAAACGAAGGACTACCAGACTTCTCCTCCAGAGGTTCACACAATCTCTGCAGCTCTCTCAGGTCTGCCAAGGTAGGGAAGAAACAGCTGCCGACCTACCCACACGAGCTGGTGTGCTCTAACATTTTCCCTTGCAAAACCAGGCAGTCGGCCACAATTGGCCAATGGGCTGGAGCTTGCCAGCCCCTTATCTAAATCAGGTTATGTTGAATTAGCACAGATTCCCTAGCTGTTGGCGACGTACGAAATTTCCCATTCACTGAACAGGGAAATCGAAGAGAGTACACAGGAGGAGATATTTTGTCACAAGGCTCACTTGCCTTCATATTTATTAACAAAACTTTAAAAGTTATTGCTAAGAAATAACTCTCAGAAGCCAATTTTAGTGTAAAAAATTATTGACAGTTCTTAGCTAATGAACTCAAATGTATATTTTTGTCAAATGTGTATCCCGTACTTAACAGCTACCGAGGCTAATGCTAGCTGAACGGAAAGGGATAACAATTTACCTAGCAATATTAGCATGGTGTATAATTTTTTACTTTAAAAAAGTTGCCCCATTCTTTTTAAGAATTTTATTTATTTATTTACTGTGGGTATGCATGTGTCACGGCATCCTATGGAGATCAGAGGACCATTTGGGAGAGTCTGTCCTTCCCTTTCACCATGGGAGTTCGAGGGATTGAACTCAGGTCATGGGGCTTGATAACAAGTGACTTTACCCTCTGAGCCATCTTTCTGTCCCCACCATCTAGCTTGATCATTTAGGTTCATGTGTCCTTAAAAGATAATTGTGTGAATAGAAAAGAAGCCCCAAACCCACTTTGATTTCATTTATTACACAGTCACATCAACTACAGCTTAGAGAGAACAGGGACAGAGACCACGGCACTAGCGGAACTAATTCTCTGCTCTGTTCTTCTTTAAACACTGATGTGAGGGAACAGACTCGGTCTACCTCACAGAGTTCATCTATTGCAGTAGTACAGGTTCTTTTCACTGATATAACTGAACTATTAGTATTCTAAAAAAAATCTCTTGCTCTTTATGAAGTGATTCCAGCTCATTTGGATTTGTATTGAAAAACCACTCAGTGTTTACTATGTAGCCAATGGCAACTTCCCTCTACCTCGGCATTTTTCTCTTCTTTTTTTGGCACACTGTGCCTGACAGCTACTGTCTAAGGATGACCCCTGTGGCTTACAACCTTCTTATTGCTGGCCTGAATGGTCCTTTCCTCTTCATCTGGGCTACCTCTGGACTTGGCTTGGGCAGAACAGTGGAAGAGTGACAGCTCCCATTCTCGGTCTAAGCCCTAAGAGGCCGAGCAGCTTCCGCCCTTGGCAGTCCCAGAGACTTCCGGGGAAGGAATGTGGCTTCCTTGCTGAAGAGTCATCAGTGTGGAGAAGCTCCGAGCTTACATGGAGAGAACAGAATCTTGGCTGCCTCTACTAAGCTCCTTGTGTCCTCCTCCTCTCCCCAAACCCATGTGAAGGAGCCATCTGGAACATTCCATCCCAGCTGAGCATGTAGGTGTCTGCAGCCCCAGCCAGCAGTACACAAGCAAACAGGCCCAGACCGGAACACTGGTCGTTCATATTTTATAAAACCATTTTGAGGACTGAATTAGATACATGCAATATAAGGTGCCTCACATAGTAACTGGCACATGAAAAGTGCTGAAAATATTTCATTTTACTTTTTACTTAAGTTAAAATTTATCCTTAAATGATACATTAAGCATAAAATATGTTAGTGGGGTGTTATGTACTATTTTGACAAATGTATACATTGTATAATGTTTAAATCAAGTTTAACATATTTATCTTCTCAAAAACATGTATTTCTTTATAATAAAGTTTCCAAATACTTCTTCCTTGCAATTGTTATTGTATTCTGTGAGGGAAAGGTTCACTATGTTGCTTTGGCTGGCCTAGAACTCATTATGTAGACCAGGTTGGCCTGTGACTCAGAGACCTGCCTGCCTCTGCCTGCCTCCCAAAAGCTGGGACTAAAAGCTAGTGCCAGCACGCCTCGTCATTCTCTTGATGGTTTAAAATGTACAATACAGTAGTGTTACCTATGGCCACTGACTACGATAGCACAGCAGAACCTCTTACTTCTACCTAACCACAACTTAGTACCAATGATCAAATTCGTCCCATCTCCCCCTTCTTCCCCCTCTCCTCAGCCTCTGTGACACCATGTTGAATATTCTCAGTCCTGCGAGATCAGCTCTGTCAGACTTCATATAGAGGTAATCATTCAGCACTTGTCTTTTCATGTCTAACTTATTCTAGGTCACAAAATGATCTACAGTTCCAATGACAGGAGCTCATTCGTTTTAAAGACCAAAGAGTCCACAATGAGGTACCACATGAGTCCAGTCGGTTAACAAATGTTGGCAAAGTTCTGGAGAAAGGAGGGTCCTTGCATTCTGTTGGGAGGGTGCAAATTAGTACAGCCATGTTGGGAAACAGTGTCGAGGTCCCTTAACAAAAACAAGTTCCATATGATACAGCGACCTCACTAGTGAATATACAACCAGAAGAAATGAAACCACATGCTAATGAGACGTCTACACTGTCATGTTCACGACAGCGCTAGTCACAATTTACCTGTCCATCCATGAAAAACAGATAGGGAAAAGGTGGCGCATATTCACAGTGAATTTTATTTCATTCTCCTTCAGCCGAAAAACTTGGATGACCTGAAGCCATGTGCTCAGGTACACCTCATTCTTAGTCTTCTTAGTCCGGCAGCAACCCTGATTCTCAGTTGGCCCTGTCTCTGACCAATAATCATCGTGATGTCTACTGTGGGATCCTGTAATGGGCTGGATTATGGGCTTCTCACCCCCTGTCAAAGTTCATTTCTTGAAGTGCTGGCCCCTAGCACTTGGCAGTGCGATGGCTTTTGGAGATGAGGTCATTATAGAGGTGACTAAGATGCCTCCTCTGGTAAGCTGGGCCTTAGTCTAATGGGATGGGACATGTGATGCTATAGAGAGGCTGAGACATAGCCTGGTCCAGAGGAAGACTGTGTGACCATGGCCATCTGCTGGCACCTTAAAAAGACAGCTTCTAACAAATGGTGCTGGTAAAACTGGATGTTCACACATGTAAGAGGACACCAAGTTCTATTTCTCACTCCATATTATAATCTCCTCCAAATGGGTCAAGAAGTTGAAGCTTTAAAAGTGATGAAGGAAAGTAGGGACACTGATATTGTCATGATATCGACACAGGCAAATAATTTCTGAATAAGTTCTCGTTCAGGAAATAGCACTAACACTGACAGATGGAATAAAAAAAGCTTCTGTATAGCATAGGAGGCAACCAAGGGAAGAAAGACTATAGAAAGAGAGAAAATCTTTGCCAGATATACATCTGACAGAGGATTTATACCTAAAATAAATAAAGAACTAAAAAGCACTAAACACTAAAACTATGAACAACTCAGTCAATAAACATTCAATATCATTAACTACCAGAGACATGAAATGAAAATCTACACTGAGATTCCACCTCATCATAGTAAGTACAACATTTATGGAGAAAACAAATAACAAAAATGCTGATCCAGATGCAGACAACTCGTGTTGTAGGAGGCTGCTTGTTTGTTCCCGGCTGCTCAGTCCCCAAATAACCACATAAAACCTGTATTAATTAAATCACTGCTTGGCCCATTAGCTCTAGCTTCTTACTGGCTAACTCTTGCATCTTTTTTTTTTTTTTTGTTTTTGTTTTTTTGTTTTTCGAGACAGGGTTTCTCTGTGGTTTTGGAGCCTGTCCTGGAACTAGCTCTGTAGACCAGGCTGTAACTCTTGCATCTTAATTTAACCCATTTCTATTACTCTGTGTATTGCCACGTGACTATGGATTACCGGCAAGGTTCTGTCCAGCATCTGTCTCGAGCAGCAGCAGCTATATGGCTTCTCACTGACTCTGCCTTCTTTCTCCCAGCATTCAGTTTAGTTTTCTCTGACTACATCTATTCTGCCCTGCACAGGCCTAAGACAGTCTTTTATTAACCAATGGTATTCACAGCATACAGAGGGGAATCCCACATCAAACTTGTATACACTGGCTCATAGGAATGTGAGCTACTTCAGCCACTCAGGTGGTCAGTAAAGCGGCTCCTCCCAACCAGAAAGCAGACCTCTCAAATGATCCAGCTACACACCTCGGGGATTTACTGAAAGGATTCTTACGAAAACATATCACAGAGATCCTTGCACATCAATGTTTACCATATACAATAGCTAAATTACAGAACCAACCTAGGTGTCCTCAACAGAGGAATGGTTTTATATATGCAATGGAATTTTTTTTTCCAGTGGTAAGAATAAAATTAGGTTGTTTGCGGAAAATTGGATGCAACTGCAGAAAATCATGTTAAGTGAATCAAGTCAGTCTGAGAGAGACAAATATTGCATATTTTCTCTCATTTGTGTGGCCCAGACTTATAGGTACATAAAATCACATAAGTACAGATGGCATGAGAGTATCACCTGGGGTACAAAGGGGACTCATAGGAGCCAGGAGAAGAGAGAAAGGGGGTGCAGCAGGGTATGTAGAGAACATTCTCAAAGCACAGCGTATATTTCCATGAGAATAGCTTTATGTAACTTTGTATAATAAAACTTTTAAAATGAAAAATAAGTAAATCAACAGCTTGGTCTTGGATTCCTAGCTTCCAGATTGGCAAGAAAATAACTTTCTGCTGACTGCTATCAGCCATGTAGTTAGTCATGATAGCCATAGTAAAGGAACCCAACTGCCATGGGAACAATTAAAGGAAACAAGAGACGCTGCTGAAATGTGGCTGGCAAAGAAAATGAAAAGGAAACTGCACTGATAATTTAATTTAAGAGGCGCCAAAGAAGAAAACCCCAGGAAGGAGACAGGACTCAGCACGTAGGGAGCCAGGCTAATGATGGTAGGAGAGAAATAGGTAAGATGTTCACCTGTGGACATATAAAATCAGAAAAATGTAACACTTCTAATCAGGTGAATGGCCTATATTGGTAATCTAAGACCTTGAGATGCTGAGACAGGAGGATTTTTTTTTTAAGACAGGGCTTCTCTGTAGCTTTGGAGACTGTCCTGGAACCAGCTCTGTAGACCAGGCTGGCCTTGAACTCACAGAGCTCTGCCTGCCTCTGCCTCCCGAGTGCTGGGATTAAAAGCATGCACCACCACCGTCCAGCTAGAAAGGAAGATTTTTAAGTTCTAGGCCAGAGTGGTCTACATAATGAGACTCTAGCCTCAAATAAAAATAAATAAATAAATAAATAAATAGAGTTAACACTTCTAAACCAATGCAGAAAGACAGCAGACTCTAACATCAGACCCTTAATCTTTTTAAAAGTTTTAAACAATCTTCACAATACAAATTGAAGTAAAATACCTCATTCTTTCGGGCCTAGCCCTTTATTCTTTCAAATGACACCTGAGATGACAAGCACTCAAAATTTGGTCCTTTTAATCCATGTAAGACACAGTTGCAGTTAACACAAAGTTCTGTTACTGTGCGGAAGTAAGCCTGGAATCACAGCACCTGATGCATGTAAAATTACCACCTTCTTGGTTCACTCTCCTTGGCATGACCGAAAACGTTCCAGCCTCCTAAAGGAGCGTCTGTCTTGATGAATGGCCTGTTTGTACAATGAGTCAAAATGACAAAAATACTCTGGAGAAATGAACTGGTTTTGGTCAAAAGCATAATTTACATGGAAACATTTTTTAAAAGAGTTACAGTTCCCTTTCTGCACCTTCTTAAGAAGCCTCCTATGTTTGTGACACACGCAGAACCTGAGCAGGAGGTCAGCTTACTCCTGGGTATTCCAAGTCTTAGGGTCAGCCAAAAGGAATTTAATCCCAGCACTCGGGAGGCAGGTTCGAGGCCAGCCTGGTCTACAAGAGCTAGTTCCATGACAGGCTCCAAAGCTACAGAGAAACCCTGTCTTTAAAAAAAAAAAAGTGAACATTATTCTCTCATGACCAAATCATCTGGGTGGTAAATTAAAACCTTCCTGAATCTTTGATCCACACAGAGTTCTAAACTAACCTTTCAGTGAACAAGGAACATCATATTGAAAGGAAAGTGCAGTTTAGGGGGCTGAAGGGATGGCTCAGTGGTCAAGAGTGATCACAACATGAAGAACTGAGTTAAGACCCCAGCAGCAACTAGGAATGAGCTAGATGCATCTCAAGAACGGTTGTAACCCCAGTGCTGAGGACTGCTGGCTTCCAGTTTAGCTGATGAAACTGCGAGGGCCAGGTTCAGGGAGAGATCTTGCCTCAAAAGAATAAGGCAAAGAGGATGGAGAAGGATACTAGACCTTGTCCTCTGGCTTTTGCGCATGCACACTGGCACATATCACACACACACAGTGGGGGAACTATACCTTAAATTTTAAATATGAAGGAAGAACACAGTTTGTTCAGTTTTTGCTTTGTTTTGCTTTCCTTCTGTGAGGCTGGAGGTTGAACCCAGGGCACCACAAGCGGTGCTAGTGCTTCCCACTGGACCACACCAGAGAAACGAGTTTGTTAATCAACAACATCAAGTCACAAAAGTCTGAGCATTATAAGGTAACCTCTTAAAACAATTTTTTAGGCATCACAATCCCTGACTTCAAACTCTACTACAGAGCTACAGTACTGAAAACAGCCTGGTACTGGCATAAGAACAGACAGGAGGATCAGTGGAACCGAATAGAAAATCCGGTTATCAATCCACACATCTTCAAACACCTGATCTTTAATAAAGAAGCAAAAAATATCAAATGGAAAAAAAGAAAGCATATTTAACAAGTGGTGCTGGCATAACTGGATATCAACATGTAGAAAAATGAAAATGACCCATATCTCTCACCATGCACAAAACTCAAGTCCAAATGGATCAAAGACCTCAACATAAAGCCAGCCACATTGAACCTCAAAGAAGAGAAAGTGGAAAGTATACTTGAACGCATTGGCACAGAGAATGACTTCCTAAATAGAACCCCAGCAGCACAGATACTGAGAGAAACAATTAATAAATGGGACCTCCTGAAACTGAGAGGCTTCTTTAAAGCAAAGGACATAGTCAACAAGACAAAATGACAGCCTACAGAATGGGAAAAGATCTTCACTAACCCCACATCAGACAGAGGTCTGATCTCCAAAATATACAAAGAACTCAAGAAATTGGACACCAAAAGATCACATAATCCAATAAAAAATGGAGTACAGACCTAAACAGAGAACTCTCAACAGAGAAATCTAAAATGGCTGAAAAACACTTAAGGAAATGTTCAACATCTTTAGTCATCAGAGAAATGCAAATAAAAAAACTCCGAGATTCCATTTTACACCTGTAAGAATGGCCAAGATTAAAAACACTGATGACAACTTATGCTGGAGAAGTTGTGGGGAAAAGGGAACACTTCTGCATTTCTGGTGGGAGTCCAAGCTGGTACAACCCCTTTGGATGCCAGTGTGGCAATTTCTCAGAAAATAAGGAAACAACCTTCGTTAAGACTCAGTAATACCACTTTTGAGTATATATCCAAAGGATACTCAATCTTGCCACAAGGACATGTGTTCAACTATGTTCATAGCAGCTTTGTTTGTCATAGCCAGAACCTGGAAACAACCTAAATGCCCCTCGATCAAAGAATGGATAAGAAAAATGTGGTACATTTACACAATGGAGTACTACACAGCAGAAAAAAATGACAGCTTGAATTTTGCAGGAAAATGGATGGAACTAGAAAACATCATTTTGAGTGAGGTAACCCAGATACAGAAAGACAATTATCACACGTACTCACTCATAGGTGGTTTTTAAACATAAAGCAAAGAAAGGCAGCCTACAAACCACAATCCCAGAGAACTCAGACAACAATGCGAACACTAACAGAGACTTACATAGATCTAATCTACATGGGAGGTAGAAAGTATAAAAAGATAAGATCTCCTGAGTAAATTGGGAGCATGGGGACCTTGGGGGAGGATTTAAGGGAGAAGGGGAGAGGCAGGGAAGGGAGCAGAGAAAAATGCAGAACTCAATAAATATCAATAAAAAAATAAAAAACCATTTTTTTTAATGATGCAAAAAACCCCTTACATTCGTTTAAAGTTTAAAGACTAAGGAGCTGGTGTTAAACAGCCACTGTCTCAAATCAGAAGGCTGCTGACTCCCCCAGCACTGCCACTCATTCGTGTCCTTTTGCAATTTAAAGAAACTAACTCCTCCCTTTCTACGAGGTTTCATTAGTGAAGAGGAATTTTTGAGTTCCTTAGTGATACTGTAGAATTCTACTATGCTTCTATTTTGGGAATCAATATTCAAAAATAATGAGATGAAATAGTCACCTATTAGCATATAACATTCTCTACGGCTTTTGTCTAGACTTTCTGGTTAAAGTGTGCAAAGGCAGTTTTAATTGGGTCATTTGAACATAGTCTCTGAGTATATAAGGGAAAAATGCTCGGGAAGACAGCATGACAGGTTTTGCAATGCTAAAATACCCAGTGCTTGAACAAGGAAGAACATTTATTCATCTCCTTGGAATGTAATTAGTCATAAAATCCGTACCAGTGAAATGTTTATCGTGCGAGTTACTATCATTTCCAAAGGACTAGTGAAAATCCACACACTGTGTCATGGATAGAAAAAAAATCTTTTCTTCATTTCTTTTAGGTTATAAATCTATATGTTTTCCTTAAAATTTTGTATCCTTGTTTGGACGACGAATGTCAGAGGTTTAAAACAAAATTTTAAAATACTGGGTTCAATTAAAAGCAGCCTGGAACTGAACTCCTAAGACTGGAGTCAATGTCCACTGTGACCTTGTGGGCCACTCACCAGCACTGCAGGGGATTCTCTGAGCTGCTACTTGGTTCCACTGCCATGGATTAAACACTCAGTGTTAGAGTCACAAGCCTTCCAGGAGTTTATTACTCAGATACCATGTGGAAATCTGATTAGTAAAGAAAATACGTTTTAATTACTAATCAGTAATCACATTTCATTAGTTTAGCAATTTGCCCTACAGAATTTGAACTAAAATGCTGTACAAGCTGGGTGTGGTGACAAATACCTTTAATCCCAGCACTCAGAGGCAGAGGCAGGTGGATGTCTAAGAGTTTGAGCCCAACGTGGTCTACATAGCAAATTTCAAATCAGTCAGGACTAGACAGTTAGACCTTGTCTCAAATTACAATGACAATAAAATGTGCAAAGGAAAAAAGTATTAATATAGTTTTCTGGATTTTAAGTGTAGATAGTAAGTATCTAAGAACATTTTATTAGATAAATAAGCGAATAAAAATTTTCAACTCTAAATATTGAAATGTTTGTTTCTCATATTGACTTTAAATACAAAGATACTTTTATCTGACTGATTAGCATACATAAAATACAGAATAAAACACAATTTGAGAAAAAAAATTATGCTACCAAGCCAAAGTAGAAGTCACATTACACCACCCCTTGACTTCCCAAGACAACTGGAATGTCCACTGCTTTTCTAAATACATCTGGCTAGCTGAAAATGTTGAGTAAGCTCTTGCAAGCCACCTTCAATTGAATCTCTCTTTCCTTAAGCAAAAACAGCTTCCATCTAAAGCTGTCTAGGGTCAGGAGACGTGAAGCAGGCAGGAGGAAGCAGGGAGCCCTGCAGTTGACCTACTCCCTGCTACTTTTATTATTTATCTGAAAATGGGTGTGGACAGAGAAGCACAGGAAGGCTTCTGGGAGCCAGAGGTATGTCAGACTGAAAGGAGATGAGCCAAGCAAAGGAAATGAATAAAAGAAAGAAAAAAGACAACAGTGGTGAAAACAAGACCTTGTTACTGCTTCTTCAGCAGGTAGAAAACAATTTCAAAATCACTGTGACATTTATAGGAAATATTTCTCCTGTCCTACATACTTAATGTTGTAGGCTATGTTCTATCACAAAATGGTGCTCAATCCGGTTTTATCATTTTAAGTCAGTGCTTGCATTAACTAAATCAAAGTGAGGCGCCACTGAGGGTAGAGATACTTGTCATGAGGCCTGACAACCTGAGTTTGATCTCTGGGCCAACATGTAGAAGGAGAGGACCAGCTCCTTCAAAATGTCCTCTGATCTCCATATACACACTGGGTACACACACACACACACACACACACACACACACACACACACACACACTTTAAAATGCATAGACGCTTGCTTCATTCTATGTTACCATCTTGATGGGGGGTTATAAATAAGAGGTTCCCAACTAGGATAATAAATTTATATTAAACTGCATCTGATATGAATCTCTAAGAATAGAATCAAGTCAATATTTTTAGGTTATAAAAGTGAATTATGCAAAGACATTAGGTGGTGTGTGTAGTTTTGGTACTAGTAAGTCAGCAGCAGAACCTCTTCACGTAATAACTTTCATTTATTGAACACCTGCTATGTGCCAGCCCCCAGGCTGCATCCTTGTGGCAGATTCCAAAGTTATACCACTGACTTGACAGTCTACTTTTATTTGGTAGCTCGGAAGCTACAAATTACATTCCCAGGCTGCCCTGCAGTTCTTGCTGCAGTTAGACTCCATTAACTAATTCATTTCTTCTGAAGGCCTAGGAGACTGAATATTTGCAGTGAGAAGCCTGACAGTGCTTTGTTCCTGGGCTGTGGCTGTGAGAGGCAGTTAGGCTGGCAGTTGTGGCTGAGGTGTTAGCACAAACAGCTGCCCACCTCTGGATCAAGGGAAAGCAACTGGAGGAATCCGAGTGCGGTTAACACCCTCATCCGTGCACTGCCGTGCCTCAGTGGAGTCATGGCCTTGGAATACCTGGAGTGGTTCTGACCTCTGCACTGAACCCTGTTATACCACCCTTTATCACATAGCCTCCCGTAATTCTTACTATGAAATGCCAGTATTCCGATTCTCCATGGTGGGGAAAATTAGTCTGCGTAAGATAATTTGTCATGAAGTTGGTAGGGGGAGAACATGGGGATTTTAAATTCAGACCACCCCTTCCAGATCCCGTTCTTCAAATCCTTCCGCTCTTGCGCCTCCCTTATACTCCCTTATACTCTTTTTAATAAAAGCCTCGGGATGTCCACTTGACATAAGAAGATCCAGGTTCTAACTTTTACTTTACCAATCTAAGACTTTAAACTTCTGCCTTTGAACTCAAGTTCAGACCTCACGGCTATTAAAAGCTCAGCTAACTTCTCTGACCACACCCACACATGCACAGACTTCGGACTTTCTTAGAAATGCTCACCTAGCATTGCAGGATAACAAGTTTTATTCTCCTAGGAGCTGAGTGTTCAAGCTTCAACTTTAGCTAAAAGATGCCTGATTACGGAACACACTACACTCTTAGCAGTTATGAGAAGAGAATAAGGCATACTTGTGCTTATAGCTAAAGGAAAGGAAAAAAAAATCCTCTCAAGTCTGGAGTCATGGAGACATCCAGGATTACTAACTAGGGACTCATTTCTGTTCTTTCAGCCCATGACCTTAGGCATGGAACCTCCTCTACTGGGCCACATGCTCCTCAACAGGGGTTAGTGGGGACCAACAAAAAGGACAGATTCAGATTTGATTTGCTTGAAACTAAAATCCAGAAAGGTTTGGGGTTTAGGGAGCGACTCTCAAATTCTGTCACCTCATGGCATACCCAGAGTACGCTAACCCTCGTACAGGGAGCAGGAGTACTGACTGCCCAGGTCTTGGCTCATTTGCAGGGCCAGCCTCACTGTTGTTCACATGGAGAAATTAAATCATACACACATGATAAATGTACATTTGTGAGCTTAAAATTACAGTGTGGACAGTTTCCAGTTAGTACACTAATTAATAAATACCAACAAACAAAATAAAACAAAACCAGATGATTATGCCAGCACCTGCTCCCCGCGACTGATTCTTTGCTGCCTTTAGCATAAAGGTGCCTGCTCTTAAAATACACCGGTCTAGCAGCCACCTTTCTGGTCATTTGAAGCTAGCCGGCCAGTGCTCTTTATGGTCCTTGCTTCCCTCCCAACCAGGGCCCAGCACAGCTATTCTCTGCTGGAGACGTCCCTCTTCCCCCTTCCCCACTTCAGGTCTCATTTCAAAGACCTTTTGCTCAGGAAAACCCTCCTTAACCCTTTCCTGCACCAGCTTCCCAATTAGGGCCAGAGTTCTCTGTTTCTTCAGATAACTGACGAATGAATGTTTCTTTGTTAGTATGAGCTCTGGGCTGGGACACAGCTCTTGTCCACTGTTGTTTCCTCTGAGTGCTCCCCTGCCGGTGTTCAGGGTTTAGTGGGGGGCGCTCGATAAAACACTCAGTGAATGGCTTTGTAATTTTTGGGGTAGCCGAGGAAGTCTTCCAGATGATTTTACCTTGAACTAGCACAGTTCCGCACCAAACCTCCCGACATATGAAATAGGCCACGGTAATGGTTTGCTTCATTTGAACTATGAGCAGCGCTATCATCCCCTTAGGACTTCTCACTGCCGATAGTCTTAATGGGTTTTGGATTGTAGGTCAGCCTGGGATCTAATAAAAGGCATGAGTCCTTTTCCTAAGACTGTATTCACTTGGAAAATAGTGTCCGGGAACTAGCTGAGTCTAAATGTATGGATAAATCTAAAATTCCCAAGCAAGACATAAAACAACCACACAGCTTGAGTCTTAGCTACCTTCCCCTGTGGCCCGCCCTTCCCTAGCGTTATTTTAGAGTCTAAGTCACCAAATCTATGGGCTTCTCTAGCACACAAGTCATTCTCTCTGCTAGAATAATAGGTTCCTTTAAAAAAAAAAACAGCCTCTAATACTTAGAGCAGATCTTTATCCTCCAAGAACCTCACATGACGCTCACGCTAGGAAACGGCTAAATGTTTCCGGAGGCTACGACACGGGCTGAGGATCAGTCTCCTAGCACTAGTGTGTGAGGTGAAAATGACCTATTTCAATGACAGTCTTTCCAACAGCCCATTAAATTCACCGAGCATGGAAACTATCCAGCCCTAGACAGAGGGAACGTAATAAACACACGCAAGCCCGAGAAGGGCCGAAGTGACAGACAATGTAGAAGACCAAAGAGAACACACAGATAACACCCTTCACCTAGGAAAATACGCTCGATACCAGCTAGGAGAAGAAATACAAGTGCCCACTGTCAGCAAGGGCCGTCCAGATGGCAGCACACACCACCGCGTCCTTTCATTTAGCTACAAAGTACTGTATGCTGAGCAACCAATGTGGATGTTGCTTCTGTAACAGAACGGATTCTTTACTGAAACAACCTGAAGGCCAGCCTCAGGAATCGTCCATCGCGGGACACTGAGGAAAACTCCGCCATGTGCACCGTGTGTGCTGTTTCATAACCCTTGCCATGTGACCAGTCAGCAGCAGATCTTAGCTCGCAGACAGTGATTGTACAGTAACCACAGAGTTAATGGACAACAAGCCAAGGGGAGGACTTTGCACAGAGAGTTTTGCACTCTGACATTCTGAGCAAAGAAATTACTTGGTGGCTTTAAACCTGCAGTAGTGATTCATTTACTCAGCAGATTAAGCAATTTGCAGTTTTAGGGAAGATGCTAATGGGGCCTGTGTTTATCACCGGCACACCACTTTTTACATAACAGTCTATGGGCATAATGCGTACTGGGTATTGATGGGGTGGCGATGGAGTCCCACAGAGGGACAGTCCACACATCTGCCTTCACCACTCTCCGTTCCTGTGCTAGATTCATTTACTGTTGTCCTGAGGCAGTGACCACAGCACAGGCAGCACAGGAAATAGTGGAGTAGAGGCAGAGAAAGAAACGTTGGGAGCTTTGTTTTTTTTACAATTTATTTTTACTTTATGTGTATTGTTGTTTTGTTTTCATGTATGTTCCTGTGAGGGTGTCGGAGCCCCTGGAACTGGCGTTACAGTAGTGAGCTGCCATGTGAATTGAACCCGGGTCCTCTGGAAGAGTAGCCAGTGCTCTTAACTGCTGAGCCATCTCTTCAGCCCAGTCTTTTTAAGTACCCACCGAGACTCCATATACAGCTTCCACCCAGATCACTATAGTGATGGGAAGTTCCATGGACAGAGTACACTGTATCCAATATACAAAATGACAGGCCAAAAGAAGACTAAAGAAAATCATGGTCTCTATGCCGTGTTAACATGAATTTGAAAACAAAAATATAGAATTATATAAGAAAACTGAACTTTTTAAAACTTCAAGAGGAATAAAGGTATCTAGCAACTAGCTGAGATGGAGACGGATCTGGAATATGAATATAGATACTCCGCAACATCTTCCCTCACGTTAGCTTGTCTACCCTGCATAGGAAGGTAGTGAGGTTCGAGAGCGTAGACTCTGGACCACACTGCCTGGGGTCAAGTCTGCATTACATCATGTGCCAGGTGCGACATGGGAAGGTAGTTTCAATCTGTGTTTCAGTAACTCAGTTGTAAATGGGGTTATCACGTGTACTTCACTGCGCCTTGCACTGGATTAGTTATTGTGGATAAAGTACTTAGAACAATCCTGGGCACAAGGCAAGGATTCCCTGTGAGCTATTTTACATCGACGCCATACAGATAAAAACACAAAATTAGATTCTGGAGAGATAGCTCCTTGGTTAAGACACTTGCTGCTTCTGCAGAAGACCCAAGTTCAGTTCCCAGCATCCACTCAGGCAGCTCACACCACCTGTAACTCTAGCCCCAGTGGATCCCTCTGGCTTCTATGGGCATCTCTAGTCACACCCACCCATCCACAAACACACATACCTACACAAGAATAAAAATGATAAAACTGTTTTTTTTTAAAAAGTTACAAAATCAGTAATCAGATGGCATGGCAGAATACAAATAAATTCTATAGCAGGGTGAGCTTAGTCACAAAGGGAGGAGAGATACCTCTGCGGCTAAGAGCACTTGCTGCTCTTTCAGAGGACCCTGGTTCAGTTCCTAGCATCCACCTGGCAGTTTACAGCTCCAGTTCCTAGGATCTGGTCTCTCGCTGGCCTCCACGGGTTCCATGCACACACACCATGCACTTATGTACACGCAAGCAAAATATCCATTCCCCTAAAATAACCAAAAATAAAAGTAGCCCCAAGACCTAAGTAAGTTACTAACCATATCAAGTAGTTATCCACTATATCAAATAGTTACTCTATCTCAGTTGATTTTGAAACAGATAATATTTTCTTAAATTAAATTATCCTTTTTGTTTATTATTTTTTGCTTTTTGAGACAGGGTGTCTCTTTGTAGTCCTGGCTGTCCTGGAGCTTGCTCTGTAGACCAGGCTGACCTCGAACTCAGAGGTCTGCCTACCTCTGCCTGACTAATTAAATTACTCTTAAATCAAAGACAGAAGGTGACTTTGCTACTGAAAAGCTGATGTCAAGATTTTGTCTGGTGGGCCCCTGGGTAGCCGAATGCAGGCTCAGCTCAATCAAGAGCATGAAATTTCCTTCCCGATTTTCACAGAAAGTCGCTCACATGGTACTAATATCGCCATTATGGGGCAGGCATCTGGCATTTGAAGTAAAATCTTTTCAAGTTCTTTAAAAGCTTGGAATAATCTGGAAAACCTGCTGAGTCTACTTGTCCTTAAAAATCCTGGGTCTAATATTTTCCCTCTGTTATCCTATTCCTGACTTTTTGTAACCAGAATAGAAACCCAATGGTCTAACGGACAGAAGGAGGAGTAGCGTTAATGCTTATGAATGGCAACGAGGATGGACTTGATGAGGCCATCAGTGTTTTAGGCTCCTTTCTGAGTTCTTGCTGAAGACCTTTAATCAGTGACAGAGAGTTACTTATTACCCCAGAAATGCTTACTTAGTCACTGGCTAAGAAATGAACAGTGTGCAGATCAAAGACAAGGAGTTGGGGGTCAAAGAGCAGAGAGCAAAGGCGATGAGTAGATAGTGTTGCCTTCCTCCTCGGGTTTCAGACCTAGCTAGATGACGAGGCTGACAGCTGTGCTGCTGAGCGGCGTGGACGAGGCTTCAGATGTGTTGGGCTAAGAGGCACAGATACGGCGAGTCAGAAAAAACACTTTCTCTGCCATCCTTGAGAACCGGTCAAAGGCACCCACAGACCTGCACCTGTGCCACTTCTGATACCCCTTGCCGGTCGTTCTCTCGACCACAATAGACCCTGACAACGCTTTGGTTCTTCGTCTTCAGGCTTTTCAGAAATTTAATCAGAGAGAGCATATCTATTTGCTGGTTTTAAATAATATTTAACTCTGAGAGGTTAATGTTTAGTTATATACTTCCTCAGAGGACATATTTACATGGCATAATGTTCCTCACTTATATAGATCTAAGATGAATCAGTCTTCTAATTTCTTTCCAGTTTATGATTTGGTACAGATTACTTGTTTCAAGCCTGTGAAACATAATACTTTTATGTTCTATAAGAAGGGCAAATTTAAGAGTCAGAAGGCAAACTAGCCTCTCTGGACCCCTGTTACCAGAAGGAAGAGCTACATCTTGACAACAGTCACAGCTGATGGAGAAATGGCCGTTGGCATTACCCTGGATTTTAAGGACCTTTGTTCACCTTCTACTCTATCATCATAAAATCTCAAGAAGATTTCATACTCATTTAAGTTGAAATATCAGCATTACTGAAAGCATCAAGGTAAAAATAAAAACAAGTTGGGCTAGAGAGATGGCTCAGCAGTCATGAGTGCATACTGCTCTTCCAGGACTTAACTTTGATTCCCAGCACCAATGTCAGGTGGCTTACAACTGCCTCTCACTCCAGCTCCAGGAGACCCAACACCTCTGACCTCTGTGGGTAACTACACACACGGCTTGCATGTACTCCTGCACACGCCCACCCACAATCGTAAAGAAATAGAACTACAAAAATACAGACAGGCACTACTTGGTAGGAACGGAATGGCTATGGGGCACAGCAGGTAAAGGATGTTTGCTTGTCTAGACAGAAGGAACACGCGTTCTCAAGCCCTTCCTAGCAGCTCGGCTAGCTTGCGCTTCTCAACCTCAGCTGCAAAACTGAATGAGTTTCACTTGCTGCCAAGTGACAGGCAACAGAGTTTATATGGTGAGAAGAGAGGAGCTGGAGAGATTGTTCAGTGACTAGGAGCACTGGCTGCTTTTACAGAGGACCTGGGATCAATTCCCAGCACCCACATGGCAGCTCTCAACCACCTATTAATCCCAGTTCCAGGGATCCAGTGCCCTCTTCTGGCATCTGTAGGGATTAGGCATGAAAGTGGTTCACAGACAAAACACTCATACACATAAAATAAAATTTAAAGAAGGAAGGAAGGAAGAAAGGAAGAAAGGAAGGAAGGAAAACCAAAAGAGCAAGCAGAGCTTGTGTTTCAATCACCAAATGCAAGACACACACACACACACACACACAATGAACACACAAGTGCACGCACACACACACATACACACACACTGAAGTCCTCTTTCTCATTCTTTTTAAAAGGAGTGTTTCAAACCAGACTTTTGTGTGTTTTCTATCTGGTGAAAGCAGAGTGAGTTGTTTCTTACAGTGAAATCACACTTGGAGTCTTACCTCAGCTTGGGTGTCATTTATAGAAAGATGCTAAGAAGCCTGACACCTATCGGGCATGCCATGAAAGTTACAACCTTTGCTCTTTCTTCCTGGGAAGAGGCTGAGAAGGAGGGAACATCTGAGCATGTGCAGATGGCTATATCAGAACCACCCTACTCAAGCTTTGGTAGAGGACTCAGAAGCAGGTGGATGAACCAGCTGTTCATGTGTTGATGCTCCAGGAGACAGATGTGGCAAGAGAGGAATAAAGGGGTGAAGAACAATTGAGCACCCAAAGGACACAGGAGCCTCACATCTACCCCAGGGAAGTCACAGACTAGGATTCTGCAAAGGCTCTTGGTCCCATTGCCCACCCCTCTATGTTGGGGTGAACCTTAGCACTGGAAAGACACCTTGGGTATATTTGGAGAGAAGGGAAACAGAAATAAGGCAGGTTCTCCAAGATGAGGCCATAAACTTGGGGGATTGGGGAAGTGTTCAAGGGTGGCCACCATCAGCCCTGCCCTTTCAAGCATCTTCTTCTCCATCCACTTTCAGAAATTCCTTGTCATGACTCAGCTGCCGACTGCACCCCATGGCTTGACACGGAAGCATCAGATGTATGGAGTTCAGCAACAGAATGAATTCACACACCGCCTCTTCTGTAGCCTAGGTCTTTTATATTAGATCTCCCTCTTACGCATCTCTACTTTTAATTTTTCATGTATTTTGCAATGAGGAAGGGGACTATCAAACAAGATCAATTTTAAATAGCACTTTTTATGAGGCTTTATAAACTGGCATATTTTAATTTTTTACTGGTGAAGTGTAATGTATGTTCCTTTGTGATATATTTAGGGTTTTTAAATTTAAAGAATGGAGCTTTTCTTAAAAATATAGCCTTTTCTTTTGATCCTAACACATTTATTTTTCAATGGTCAAAGTTAAGAGCAGCAAAACCTTTGACAATATAAGATAATCTACATTAAGTTGAAACTATTCTTTTAAAATACATTTTTAAAAGCTGTTGCTTTTACTTTAAGAATGTGTGTGTGTGCTGGATATGTGACAGTGAAGGCAGAGGTGTCCCTAGAGCTGGAGTTAGACAGCTGTGATATGGGACTCAAACTGGGTCCTCTGCAGGAGCAGCTGGGCTCTTGGCTGCACAATCATCTTTCCAGACCCCAATTTAACCTATTATTTGTTTAACACAAACTAATTTGTGCCTTGCCTCTATCCTCTGAGGTAAGTATTATTATTATTATTATCTTAGTCTTAAAATGAGGGCTTGAGGCACAACAGTTTACACAACCTTTTGTTTTGTTTTGAGACAGACTTTCTCTGTAGCTTTGGGGCCTGTCTTAGAATTAGCTCTTGTAGACCAGGCTAGCCTCGAACTCACAGAGATCCACCTGCCTCTGCCTCCTGACTGCAGGGATTAAAGGTGTGCGCCATTGCCGCCCAATTTACACAACTTTCTTAACTATCAATATGCCCTCACTGTACTTAAAATATTTAGCCACAGAGTTAGTTCTTAATGTATTGTCATTTTTTAAATATTAATGAATTTTTGAGAACAGAATATTGCATGCCTAGCCACTGGGGACTGAAAAATTAACATAAAATACAAGCCAATGTTCTCACAGAGCAGAGGCTGTGGGAGACAGGCACTGTATTCAGGAACTGTGTTCGTGTAGATATGGATTGCTGCTCACAGTAGGATAGTCCGAAATATCTGGGCTACTATGTCCTTTAGACTTCTTACTGGATGAGCAGAGCTCATCTTTCCATTACTAATCACCTTAAACGTCCATCTTTGGTTAAGGGGACTCAGTGCAGAAACCTTCGATGGATCCTGTTTGCCATAGCCAAAGAAGCTACTGTTTGATACACATGGGAAAATCTCATGCTCATAGCGGGCTCCAGCAAACCACCAAGGAAGTGTCCATCTGTCTAGTAGTGGTCTTGGAATCAAGAACTGGCTCAGTTCAAACATTTTAGCCATCTCGGTCCTAGTTTTCTGGTGAAAAGGGCATTAGGTTGGGAACTTGAGGCAGACTTGGGTTTGAATTCCGTCTCTGCCATTCATTTACAGTGTGAGTCCAGTGGCGTCGTCTGACCCACGAGAGCGGCACTCTTTTGTACAGACTGGAGATAATGGGACTTTCAGGAGATCCAAGCAAACCATTTAACAAAGGCAGGAGATACTGCTTGGCAAACAGCATTTATTACTTTTGTTATCCATAGCTTAGCTTTTTTTGTCACGAGAAAACTTCTAAAGGCCCTATAACTTCTCTGTACTTTGTATTTCCATATTTGTCTCCCATAACTTATTAAAACAACCCTCTATTTCAACCAGATTTAACAGGCCCAGCGTCTCCTGACATCAGCTTGCCACATTCTTCTTCTGGAACTTTATTCTTCAAGGCCATCCGCAGTGCTGGCCCCATAATGAATTCCCTGGTTCCTCCGGCCACAGCCGCAACGCTGCCCACTAAGCTCTCTGTTTACTCTTTCCAGCAGTCTCTCTACACTGATAACACTCATGCCACAACTTAACTCAGCTAGCACGCTCACCCTGCTATACCGATCCCACTCTCGCCTCCATAAAGGCTGGAATGAACAGCAGCCAGTGACATGGCCATACATTCTTACCAGCAAGGGAATGAAATTCATTAACTTAAAAATTAAGAAAAGTTATTTCTAAATTCTATATATTAAACTGAAGGACTCACTGTTATATTTTAAAAGTTTGGCCTTTAGAATAGAAAATTATGGGAGTCAACCTTTACTTGTCAATTGGTCATAGCTGACTATAGATTTTAGGGTTCACACTTGTGATATATTTGAGCTCACTGATTCTAGACATGAAAAAAAAAAGCTGTGACCTCTCCACACAATTAGAAAGGATTTTAGTTGTGTACTGTATTTTAATTTGTACAGTTTTCTTTAGCATGCGTAAAATCCAATATTCTTGTGACTTGAGGAATCTTAAACAGTTTACATTCCCTTTTGAGATATGAAACATGATATATGTCTTCTGCGTCAGCTCTGAAGAAAGCCCAGAGTGCAAAGAGTCCACAGTTACGTGGAACACCCATGACTGCTGACTGCCACTCCACAAATGGCTGTCATCTAGAACAGCTTTTCAGCACCTCCCAGCAAAACGGGAAAACCAGGGCATTTAAAGGTGTGTTGTACCAGGGTTGGTGGCATTGCCACCGGTGAAGAAGGGAGGATTTCCTCATAGACGTGGACCTTGCTGCTCCGGAGCCAAGTGGCCATCAAAAGTAGAAAACATCTAGTGATTTTCATGGCTGCTTTTCAGCTATCAACACAAGATAGGGCTGCTTTTCCTGATGCCCCTGCAGCAGACGTGGGCCACCCTGTGCCGTCTGGACACCACCGCCAGCCAGTGAGCTTTGGGTAGGGCTGAATTCAGACAGCTCAAAGGATAATTCATGCTGTTGGATACAAAACGTCATTTAAAGCAAAATGAGGCTGATGCTGACAGGAAGTGATTTTTCCCAGTGTCTTCACCGGCCTGGTTTTTTTTTTTTTAATGTCCATGTCTGAGAAATCCCAACTTAAGGACTTTAACCAAGAGAATGTAACAGTGGGAGTGTGTGGTTTCTCTGTCTTTGGGCAGTGGCTATCCCAAGTGTGCATCCTGACGCATCAGCAACAAAGCCAGAGGAGAACCTGTTAGATGTGCAATCTCTCAGGCTTGGCCAGATCCAGCCAATCAGAGATGGAAGAGGAACATGGTTAATGGTTTCAAAAAGCCTGCCAAGAGACTCCACACTGCTGTGCACTTTAGGAAGCTCCGCCTCACAACAGGCACAGGAGCTGAGACAATGTGTGGAGTGTCCTAACTGACCCTAGAAGGTCTTTTTTTAGTCTTATGGTTTGCTATCTACTTTCTATGGGTTTTCCATAGTTGCTAATGAAATCTGTTTTCAGCAATATTTTCTACCGTCTCCACTGATTCTGTAAGTGTCTGTATATTTATATACAGAGCAGCCAGTCACATTAACTATCATCTTTAAGCCATCCATCTTGTTCCCACTCACAATGGGAGAACTAATTTAAAACAAGTTAGCACCAAAATGTACTGAGAATCTGAAAGACTTAAGGACCTACAGTTCTCTTTATGGGATTAGGCACTGCAACAGATGCTTCAATATTACACAATCAATGTTTATAGAAAGTTCATGGAAAAAGAAGGCATTATGATTATTCAGAATAGGTTATCCCGGCACTTTATTACTAGAATTTTATTACTAAAATTCAAACTTGAACCTATGCTACTGAGAGAAGCACTAGTGATTTCAACATCACAGATGAAGATGGTAAGCCCTGTGCCACTCTCTGCACTCAGGGAAAGGGATTACCTCAGTTTGTTCCTTGGGTGTCATTTCAGCCTTCTTAAATGTCTTTGGAAAATCGCTGCTCCTGGACACACTAATGGCCACTTTCATTCTGGCTACCAAAATTTTTCCTGACTTACCTTCATAGTCATTGTTAGGAAAAATCATCCCCTACACACACACACACACACACACACACACACACACACACACACAAACACACACACACAAACACACACACACCCCTGCTCTTTTTCTAGCAATCCCACGACCAGCTCTTCTTACTATCCAGCCCCGACACGACTGTGTTAGCCTTCACAGAACCTGGACCACGAATGGCTTGGGATGAAGTCTGGAGGTCTTCATGTGACTTTACAATGCCCCCAGTGACTCTTCTGACTTTTGGCTTGTCACGTCCCACTTCCGGGCCAAAGCACCAGCCTGGCTAGACTATTTTTAGATCCTAAGAGAAAGCTGTTTGCTCTTGCCTTGTACATCGTGTTCCCTCTTTGACAGTATACATGTAAGAATCACAGCTCTGCTTCCTTCAGGACAGAAACTAAAGCTAAGGATAAATCACGGTGTCAGGCTGTGGAGAGGCCTGTGCTAGCCACAGCCAGTAAACCCAGGCCAATCACAACAGCCACCTCCACTTACGTTTATTTCTGGCTGGTTCTTGAGTCACTGGAACAAGAATGTGTTCACAATGACTCGACTAAATTCAGAATTGCTTTCACCAACTGTTTATGATACAATATTTAAAGCCTCTTAAATTCCAGTTGGCAATCAAAGTGTGATAGAACCACATTACAGGGTGTTTGGAAACGAAGAACAGAGGGAAGGCACATATTTCACTATAATATCGGACAATTAACACATTACTATCAGAGGGAGCAAGACTTGCAATCTGTTTACTGATGTTCTCAATGCGGTGTGTGTGTGTGGGGAGAGGTATAAATGTATATACACATGTGTGTGCAGTTGTGTGTGCCTGTGCACATGTGGAAGCCCCAGGAGAATGTGGGGTATCCTCCCCTATGGCTCTCTTCCCTGACCCTTTAAGACAGGCTTTCTCACAGACCATGGAGCTTGCTGCTTTTTACGTAGGCTGGACACAACCCAGCCTCCCTTCTGTCCAGCACTGGGGCGACAGGCATAACAGGCACATGTGGCCACACACGGTTTTCATGTGGATACTAAGGACGCAGACTCAGGTCCTGATGCTTGTATGGGTGCCTTTATCACTAAAACAGCTCCGCAGGCCACACAGCAAGTGTCTAAGTTTTAAATGATAAGTATCTGAGTGGAAGGTGATTGACCTATGGTCTGGTGCACAGAATTCCGATATTCTTGAATATGCTACCACAGTCCATTCAGCAGCTTGGGGATTTCAAGTGTTTTCTTCTTGATGGAGATAAAATAAGACAAGAGGATCCTAGAACAGACTATGGAAGCAAAATGTAAGACAGAGAACTCGGCATTTTCTTCAATGAAGGCTGGGAAATGCTAGATGATCCTGATGATCACCAATACCAGGGAAAGACTAGGACTGGCCTTGGGGTGGGCCAGGGGACAGTATATACAGGCTACGTCACAATGAGGAATTAATGACTCCTTACACAAGTAACATACCATCAGCAAAATGAACTAGTCAGTGTCATGCTAGAAGATCATAGGAAAGCTACCTGGAAAAAAATTCTGACAGCCAAAGAAATAAATGAATTAATTTAATTAGATTTTTTGTTGTTGTTATTTTCAAAGATTTCAAAGTCATGAAAGTTAATTGGAAAACCTGAGCGGCTGTGCCAGACTGAGAGAAACTCGGGGAAAAAAAATGAAGCAAACAGGTCTGACCCAAGTGCTTTCTGTTAAAAAATTTTGAGATAAGCGATGGATCTCAGAGTCTGAGACAGTAGCAATATATAATTGCCAGGTTCTTAATCTGGATGCTCACTATGTGGCTATGTAGGGAAGGGTCTTTTATGTTAAAAACTGACATTAAAGTACTCAGGAATATGGGACACGGTGGCAGCTCCCTTTCACACTTTCATAGAAACTTTCTGTGGTGATTGTACTTGACTTTTCTCAAAAACTGAATTTTCTTCATTTTAAAAACTATATTATTTGTGTATAACACAGTTTGCGTGTGGAGGTCAGAGGACAACCTGCCAAAGTCAGGTCACCAAGCTTGGTGGCAAGCTAAGCCATCTTTCCAGAAAGTTTGAAGCAGGCTGTCAAGAAGTTGAGTCTTGGTATTAGCATCTTAAAAACTGCTGTGGTGAGCCTCACACAATCAGGGTCATTGTTACAGAGTTCTCATTAAGAATAAAGGAGAAATACTACCAGCTTTTCATTCAGTGGATGAAACATTAGGCAAATTATTGCCCCGTTTCCTTTCAAAACTAATCTACTGAAGAACTTTTACAAGTAGAACCCTCTGTCTCAGTGTGGTGGTGCACACCTTTAATCCCAAAACTTGGAAGAAAGAGGCAGGCAATTATCTGTGAATCTGTATGATCTTGTCTAAATCAATCAAACAAACAAACAAACAAACAAAAAAGCCATCAGAGGGGTGTGTCATGCAGAAGTGTGCAGGCACCTACAGACCCTGGGCTGCAATACCAGGAACAACGGTCCCCTTCAGACACTGTGCCATTTGACAGGGCAGGTACCGCCATTTGTCTTCAGTTCATAGAATGAGGAAACCTGGGTTTGGGGAGACAAGCAGTGTGCCTGGAAGTTACTTGACTCCTAGTGGTCCTTTTACAGCACAGGGAAACACCACAGCACTCTGGACACACACACATACACACACACACACGAACAGTGTCAGCAACAAGGGCACTCTCTTACTTACACACCCTGTGTCCAATTTAATGACCACAAACACCCCTTCCACAAACACCCATCATGCCAGCCTCTAATTCTGGAGCCTTGCTGGCATTTAATTCAGCTGTATACTAAGAAGCAGAATGTGGGGACAAATTGTATGGAAAAGCCCTCAGGTTTTCATTGACGGTTGCCGCATAGCTGCTGAGAGCCCACTTACTTCAGCTCATCTGCGCTGGACATCAGCTCCTTAACCTGCCCATGGAAGAAATCCAGGCACTCTCTGGTGCCTCGCTGAGCTGACCGTTCTCACTAACGCTTTCTTCAGTACAGAAATTTCAGAGCATCGGCGTTGCAGCTAGCAGAGCATCAGAGAGCATTGCCAGTGACGTCATCTAGGACTTCTCATGTTATAGATCCATGGCCATTGCTTCTATGACCACAGAGCTGGCTTTGTCATGACTAGTAGAGAATGACAGACAACATCGTGCTCAGCTCTAAATGGGTGTTCAAATTGTCCCTCTTCCTCCAAGGCTAAGGGATCATGGCAGCAGAGGGGGAAGAGAGAGCCTAAGAGTCAGAGGCAACGGTGACTATCATCGAACGCTGTTTTTTACACAGAACACGGCAGTTGCACACATCAGCAGTTGTGATACCGTGCATAAGACTGGTGCAAGCTCAGGTCACAAAATCTGTACTTGAAGGAAGTGGTCACACATCCTACTCCTAGCTAAAGACATTGACAACTCATAGCTTTTGGGAAAAGAAGAGCTGGTTTTCTTTACAGTGTGACTTCAATCATGTTCCAACAGATGGCCTCACACCCAGGAGCTTTTAGGCAGCACAAATTGAACTCCCTGTCTTTTTTTTCTTTTTTTAATTTTGCTGTGATGTCTTTAAAAAGAGGGTATACAGTTAGGTGAGCAGAGAGGTGAGGACGGGTCTGGAAAGAGTTGGGATGGGGTTCAATGTGGTCAAAATACATTATATAAAACTCAAAGAACTAACAAAATTTAATGATTTTAGGAAAGAAATTTTTTTGTGTTGCCCTCTGGATTACCTAGGATCATGAGTGCATGCTTGGGTATATTTGATATTTATAGTAGAAAGTTACTGGACGGCCAAAACCCAGTGTAATTCCACACTATTAAATGGTGTGAATTGTGCAAGAATGGCAGAGATTACCAGTGAGTCTAAAGTGTAAGCGGGAGTCCGGCCCTGCTTGGTCTTACCTCCAGGAGGCCATCCTCTGGTAGATCTGTGCAGTGAACAGCATTCTGCATCTTAGTTTTACCAAAGATTGCTCTGAGGGTCTCGGGACGTAAATGGCGGGCGATTTCCTATGAAATACACATACACATATAGGCTAAAGTTAGTAATAAGGTATTAATAAGAAAAAGAATTAGCTACATGGAAATTTTAATTATTTTATTTTATAAAATCCAAGTTATACATTGAGGGAGCTAATTTTTCTTGGAAACAACATGAATATATGAAACTTCAGACCACTGAAAATTTTATATTTGCCAGTATAAATTTTTTACTATAAATATAAATAATATAAATATAAAAAAATTAGTACTGAATTACTATATTTATTTATGGTGTGTGTGTGTGAGAGAGAGAGAGAGAGAGAGAAAGAGAGAGAGAGAGAGAGAGAGAGAGAGAGAGAGAAGAAGAGAGAAGGCAACCTGTATGTCAGTTTTTTCCTACCATGTGGGTCTCAGGGATTGAACTCAAGTTGTTAGTCTTGGCAGCAGGTTTCTTTACCTGCCGAGTCATCTTTTCTGCCCTAGTGTGATGGTCTGAATTAAGAATGGCTCCCATGGGCTCATATATCTGAATGCTTAGTCACCAGGGAGCAGAACTATTTGAAAGGATTAGAAGTAGGAGGAGGTGTGGCCTTGTTGGAGGAAGTGTGTCTCTCTGGGTGGGCTTTGAGGTTTCAAAAGCCCATGCCAGACCCAGACTCTGTGCCCTCTCTACTTATGGACCAGGATGTACTTCTTAGCTACTTCTCCCACACCACACCTGCCTGTTGCCGTGCTCCCTGCCACCATGCTGTCTGCCATGATGATCATGGACCACCCCTCTGAAACTGTAAGCCAGCCCCAGTTAAATGTTTTCTCTCTGAGAGCTGCCTTAGGTGTAGTGTCTCTTCACAGCCGTAGAACAGTAACTAAGATGCAGAACAAGGCCTTGTCTGTGGCCTTCCTATGTATTATGTTAGGAGACACACATAATTACATTTCTTTTTACCAACGGATTATTACAGCCACATAGAATAAGATTACTGTGCAAATTTTATAAGGTTAATAAATAACTTTATTTAAAATGAACCAGTTTCATTGTATTGATTTTATAGTTTCAAAAACTTTAAATCTACTTAACATTAGAACATCTTCAGGGAAAAAAAATGGTCACAAACAGCCCTGGATTTAATGAGGCTGAGACAGATACAGAAGTAGATACAAGCACACTATGAGGCGAGGTAGTAACATTTGGGCAAAAGTCTTAAACTGGTAAGAAAGGGAGAGATGACAGAGAGTAGATTACTGGGTCTGAGCTCAGCTAATTCGGTAGACAAGTACTGAGACAGAAGTGAACTGGGAAAATGATTACCAGCACATCATCTCTTAGATCAAGTGGAAGTGCCCAGGTGTGAGGAAAGGATTAATAATCACCAGTCTTAAGGTACAACCATGGCTGAAGTCAGGGTGGGGGCTGGAATGGTGGAAGAAGGAGAACAAGTTGTGTGGCCAAGTTACTGAATGATCACTTCTGTGGATACAGAAATCAAAATGGCGCCAGGCACAGCTACAGTGCATGGATGCTGAGTAACCTTCACAGCAAATTAAGGGTGCTCTGAAAGTTTTCATTTACTTAATTATAGCCACAGGTCACCATAGGACATGCTGAACCAACATACATTGAGCCTACGTACTGAATGTGGCCCCCTAGGTTATAGGAGCTGTAATTCCCTATCATCTCATGGCATCACGACAGCCACAACTGGCACAATGTACTACCCACCTGACTGTGGTGATACCATTATAAGTAAACATACTCTGCCAGTCATTGCCCACACAGTTATGCAGGCATGGTAACATCAGATAGTAACAGAGGACTATGTGACCAGTTTAGGTACGTCTCATGCTGGTCTTTGTATCCCTGGAGTACTCCTACTTATTACAAGAAGCAGCACGCCATGCTACATGGGAATCAGCCTCCACTCCGACTGCTTAGGTTTTCATTTGGACCAGCACAAGAGGTCTTGGTTAACTGAAATGTCATGTATGCATAGGACACATCCGAACAACCATATGCCGTGAAAGTGAAATGCCAAGAGCGATCTTTCCTCATCACAAGCTCCGTTCGTGCTTCAACAGATTCCCCTAATTATCCCAGCAGATTCTTGTTCTTTCTTCTATTTATACTCTATGGTGAAAACCACCATGCATACATAATCCGTCCTTAATGAGCAGAAATAACTTCCAGATACAACAACGCCACACTATGGACCAACAATTTCATTTAGTATCATAAATAATAATCCTTTAGAAGGAACTTGAGTTCATAAATGATAGGATATGCTGAGAAAACTGGACTCCTTAAAGATTAGTATTTATTTGTACTTCAAGTTAAGAGCCTTTCAAACGGTCAAATTCCTGACATATTCATGCCTCTTGACAACCTGGTGCCCAGCTCCCAAGTGCTTGGTTATTTCACATCTCATCACAGGCACTAAAAATTCTGCTCAGGTAATCCTGCAGTGGGAGGGAAATTCCATCTTCATGAATGCCCTCTAAGTCTATGGCAGTGAAAACAAGTTACCAAACAGCACAAAACTGAAAACAAAGAGAACATTTATTTCATTATTCTAGGGCTGGGTGCATGTAAATGAACACCACTGAGTAGAACGGGTATGTCCAGTGGGTAAAATATGTCTGGATAAAGATCAAATCGCTCCCCTGGTAAGCTGCTCTTTCCGTCTTCATGCTGCAGAAGAGAGGTGAGGATGAAAAAGCTGTGTCATCGCTCGGCGTCCGCAGAAGTAAGATTCACCTTCATTTACTCGGCAACCTGTTTACCAGCAATGCCACCTATGCCGCTCTGACAAGGGGCACCGTGATCATTACATTGTCAGATTCTCTTCATTTGTGAGCCTCCTTGAGAGTTAGCACTCTGGGTCATCCCCATGTTCCTCCAGTTCCCCTTTACTCACCCCACATGGTGCCATGACCCCATCTCCTTCCCAGGCTCCTGGATTTCCATCCTCTTACCATCCGCAAATCAGTCTTTTCTCCCCTTATCTTCTGGATCTCCCTGTTTCATCACAGTTAGTGCTGGTCAAGTCTCTTCAGATGACACTCTAGTCCCTAACTTCTGCCCAGCCCTTTTCTCAACAACATCACCTGCTTATTCCACCAGAATTTTATGCTCTATCTGGCCAAACCTAATCTCATTATCTTCTCTCCAAGCACTTCCTCTTTCTAATTTCCCTCTCTTCATGAACAGAACCACAGTTCAATCGCATAATCTAGACAAAAAGGAGTCACCCCCAACTGTCCGTTTCCTCCTTGAGCCCCAATGGCAGTCTATCACATCATACGGATTTTCCCTTTGGCACAGCATGCCGTCTCATGTCCCCTTCCTAAACATATTGCTACAGTTTATTCTCCTATTATGTTTAGACTTTAGTGGTCTCCTAACAGGCTTTATCCCCTTTGTTTACACAATGCTCACTCTCGTAATCCACACAAACTTAATGACTAGGACTATATGATCTTTGCAGAGCCGACACACTGAAAGCTCGTGAACGGTGCCTGGAGTATCAGTATCAGCGATTTAGCAGAGGAGTGGACAGACAAATCAAAGGGCTGGCAATGCCCAAACTTACACTCTTCATGGGAGACAGAGTAGGAAAACTCAGCCACCTCGCTACCAGTGCTCAAAGGTCCTTTTGCTATGTTTTCCAGAAGTGTTTATCCCAAGGAATTCTCAAGAAAACTCCTTTGACATATATGTAATCACCATTTGACTGACTTTTTTTTTTATCTTCACGTATGTGTATGATGTGTGTGTATGTGTGTTGGGGTGAACTTATGTGTAGAGGTCAAAGGATGACCTTAGATGTCCATCATTTCCTTCTATCTTGTTTGAAATGGAGTCACATTGTCTGTCACAATGTACAGTAGCCTATATGGCGCAAAAGTCTCTGGTGATTTGTCTGTATCTCTTCCCATCTTACCACAGAACATGGAGATTACAGATGCACGCTCTAACACCTTTGCATGGGTTCTGAGGATCTGAACTCAGGTCCTCACACTTGTGTGAGAGATCTTTCCTAATCAATTTATCTATCATGATTGATGATTTTGTTTATCAGAATTTTGCAAACTTGGCACATATGGCTGAGAATGAAATTGAGAACCCTGAACACTAATTCTGTGTCTTTGAAAACGACCTGATTTGGAACTTAGGATAATGTCACTGACAAAATGCCACATGAGATGGGGACAATTAATAAGAATAGCATTAGGTTTTTAAGTGTATTACAATATTAAGACAAATTTGAATTCCCTGGAGAAATAAGGTCTTCTGGTATACACACACTTATGAATGGCCACTATTAACATTACAGTAAGTGATCTTCCGGGTCATTTGTTAGGCTTATACATTACTATATTTTAAAAATACATTTTGCTAAAATGCATGAGCTCACATTCTTTCTTTTCGTGCCCTCCCCTCCTCTCCATCACTCCTACCCTTCCTTTCAATTTTCTATTTCTCACTGGGTATCAAAGCAAGGATTCACATATGCTAAGAAACCACTTCATCACCGACCTCTAGCTACAGACTTTATTTTATTCATATTGGGACACTATCTCACCAAACTACCCTGCTCTCAAACTTGCAATCCCCTTACCTCAGTTTCCTGAGCAGCTGGAATCACAAACCTGCGTCACCACTTCCAGCGAATTCACAATTCGTATGTACGACCCCAAAGCATAAGACCTTGAGGCAAGAGTCTCATGTAGGGAGAATAAACTCTGCTCCTTGCAGTTAATATTGTGCATATTTCCTTGGTTATTTATTTTCTAAAAAGGAAACATTTTGCTGGGACTGGTGATATAGCTTTTAATTCTACCTACCTACTTGAGTGGCTAAGGCAGGATAATCTTAATCTTAAAATACATATTATTATTTTACTCTATGTATGGGTGTTTTGCCTGTGGGGGCCCACAGAAGTGGGTCCACTCCACCTGGACTGAAGGTCAGAGGTTACGCCTGCTCTTGCTTTTTCAAAGCTATAGGTAAGAAGTCTGACTTAAGGTGTGGTTACAAGCAAGATATTCTGACCTAGGGCATTAATTGGTATTTTGGATATTAAGATGGCCCACAGAGGTGAATCTGCTCCACCTTGACCAAAAGTCAGAGAATTCAAGCCTATTCCTGCTCTTTCATGTTTCAGACAGGAGGTTTGACCCAGGGAGTGGCTGCCTACAGGATTCTTGGTCTAAGTTGTTGTTGCTGCATGTCCTGCCTAAAACATCAGAATGCTTAACTTGGGAAATAGTGGCTTGATGTCTCAGGTATTGAGGTAGGTAATTGTTCTGTTTGTCCTTTTTGCCATGCTCAAGTAGTCTTTGCCTCCCCCCTTTTGTATTGGGGTACATAAGCATATGGAGGATAAATGCGGGTGTATTCAGTATTCACTGAGTTGCCCTCCTGGTTCTATCCTGTGTCTCTGTATTTCTTTCATATCTCTGTTCCTCTGCCTGACATTTCTAATCCACACGCCCCTACTCTAGAATGTACGAACCCTTCAAGGCTGGACGCTGACAGATGTCACTAAACGTGTGGCTAAGACATTTGCCTGCATGTATGTCTATGTACCACGTGTATGCCTGGTGCTGTGGAGGCCAGAAGATGTAGGCCTGGAGTTACAGATGACTGTCAACCACCTTGTGGGTGTTAGGAATTGTGCCCAGGTCCTCCAGAGAGCAACCTGTGTGCTCTTTACTTCTGAGCTACCTTTCCAGTCCCAAAGATCATAATCTTGAAGCCTCCCTGAGGCTACAGGGTGAATTCAAGGCCAGTCTAGGCTACTTGGTGAAACCCAGCCCCAAATTAAGAAAGCAAAAGAAGCGGCTAGAAAAGCCCAGTGGTAGAACACATGCCTATCATGTGCAATCCCCTGGAATTAGCACTCAGTGCCACGTACACACACACACACACACACACACACACACACACACACACACACACGGAGAGAGAAAGTACACAATTATATGTTCAGAATGTGTTGAATTATTCCATTAATGAGACCATTTAATAAACTACAGCATATTACTTGGATAACTTTGCTTAGGGTTGCTGTAACCAAAAAACAGATTTTCTCAGTATCTTCTTGTCTTCTTTGAGAGCTTTTTAAAATTACCTACCACAAAGAAAAACTTTTCCTCAGGGGTTAGATTCTAGGGGCCACTTTATCCTCTTCCCGGTAGAATTGTAAATACTGACTATAATCTTGTTAACATAAAATTCATGGTTAAAAAAAACAACTCATTCCATCTTCTCATTCTCTTATAGATCATTTAGTCTCTGATTTTTCTCCATCCAAGCACTGCTGGGGGTCTATTACAAAAATCCATTTTTTTCTCTTATTGAATTGGAACAAAGTAGCCATTTTAAAAACAAATGCCAACTTTGAATTGATGCATTCGCTACATCTCACACAAGGATGTACTTCACATACAATGTCCGCATTGCACTGATCCCTATATTTTAAATATTCAAAAACCATGCACATTTCTAAAATCACTTAAGCAGTAAAACCTCCACACAGATTGAATTGCAAAAGGGTTACTTGGGAACTCTGAGAAACACAGCATAGCGTCCAGAGCTTACACCAAGGAATCTTAAGAACATTCCAGTATCTTTGCTGCATACAGAACTGCAGCCATTCTCCACCCGCGGCTCTTGGATGAAGCTCTGCCAGGTACAGTCTTGACCGAAACCTGAGACTTACAGAAGTAACAAAATAGCCCCACAGGCCTCCAGCTCTAGATAGCACGGTCCAGCTCTTAAGTGGTTAGGCCTGGTTAAAGCAGGTATTTTGGCTACGATGGAGCTGTGTCCCTATAAGAACTCTGGTACAGTTCTCTCACTATGTATGTTCGAAAAACATAAAATGCTGCTTTATTCACTTATTATTTCAAGTTTTGAAAGATTTACCTTACATTATTAATCCATTTAAAATAGTAAAATACCTGTTTAAACTATTTGCATTACTTATTCACCATTATTGTTATATTTTTTACAGTATGATATTTTGTTGATAAATGATTCATTAGGGAAAAAAAGGCTTACTTTTGGCTCATTTCCCCATAAACATGAAGAAAAAAAAGCCTCTAGAAATTACAAGTCATAAATGATGCAAACATTTATTAGTATGGAAATGTTTTGTGTAGTTATTTTGATTCTTTACCCTTTAATCAATTGATTTTTGCTTTTATAGTATCTTCCATTATTTTTATTTATAGTATGCAATACACATTTATTAGTATGGAAATATTTTGTGTAGTTATTTTGATTCTTTACCCTTTAATCGATCTTTGTTTTATAGTATCTTTCATTATTTTTATTTATAGTATGTAATACAATAAAATGCGACATAAATGCAGTACTGAGGAAGCAGTGCCCAGAAAAACGTGCATGCTCAGTTCAGATGTGTCCCTTCCCTGTTCCTTCTGCTTTCCTCCACGTCCGTCCCCACTGTATGCTGCTTCCCCATTATCTCCCGCCCCCCCCACCCCCCATGGCTTGTATTCACTGCAAGCCCACAACTCTCCCTCCAAGCCTCTTTATCCCATATCTCATGGGTCCCTTTCTAGTTTACTGGCTTCTTCCATACTCACTCCCAGCTAAATACATATATTGATGTTTAGAAGCTGCATCTGTATATGGAAGGATACACAGTATTCATATTTCTGAGCCTAGTTAGTCTTGCTTACACAATATTTTCCAGCTCTATCCATTTTCCATTTATAGAAAGCTCCATAAACTCATTTCTATCTACAAGTGCATGACATCCCATCATGTGTACGCATGCTTTCATTATCTATCCGTCCACTGATGGGCATCTAGGCTGACTCTGCTTCCTTGCTATCGTGAAAAGAGGCGCAGTAAACATGTGTGCAAGTCTTTCTGTAGGCTGCAAGGTGCATGTCTGTCCAGAAGTGATGTGGGTGGGTCATAAGGTGAGTCAGGTCAGTGTTCTGAGACGCCACCACATTGCTGTCCATAGGGGCTATCTCAGTTTACGCTCCCACCAACAGCGAATGAAGCCTCCCCCGCCTCCTCTCCAGAATTTGTCCTCATTTGTTTCCTGATGATTGATAAGCTACGTTATAGAAAATTCTATTTTTAAATCAGTGAGATGATACATGGACTTATGCAATTCAACCATTTACAAATAGAATTGTTTTTATATTGGATTCTGCTTTCAAATATAATTAAAGGAGAGGCTTGAAATGCAACAATTCAATAAATTCTCAAAATCTATTATACCCATTAATTATGTTAATAGATTACTGGTTAACCAACTTTCCTTTTCTTGTCATTTTTTTTGTTGGTTTGACTCAGAGTGCAAAGTACAGAATACAGTATGTTTGGCAAATAAAATCCTCTACATAGGGGCAAAAACTCCAAAGATACATTTTGTTTGGTGAACAGCCATTCATTCTTAATAAAAATTCATGTGTGAGCTGCTTAATGCAGTCTCTGCACAGCCCAATGTGTCAACTGTGACAAGACGAGGACGGAGCGGTGCAATGGATGTGGACAGATGCTGTTCACGACTGCGCCTCCTGCTTCCAACCAGCCCAGGCTAGTTAGCATTCTGAATAGCAACTCATTCTTTTGTATATTAATGTGCAATAGGAACCAGCATCCATCATGCTACTCAGAGAAAAATCGAAGGAAACCATGAAATAATCCAAACCACTTTCCCTTATGCTACTAAGGTTTTAGAAATAATAAAACAAAATACATTTTAAATGGACATGTTTTATCTCGATTCCGTGACTTCACCTTCAGAAACAGAGTTGAAGGTAATAATATAAACTTGTGCAAACATTCAGATGTCTCTGACATCTACATAGATGAATAAAGATGAAAAATCAGCTACAGTGGGAAGATGAGCTAAGCTCCGTGCTGAACACCTACACTTAAATAGCTTTTTGTTTTCTGAGACAGGATTTTTGTGTGTCACAGCCCTGGCTATCCTGGAACTCACTCTGTAGACCAGGCTGGCCTTGAACTCAGATCCACCTGCCTCTGCCTACCAGCTGCTGGGATTAAAGGTGTGCACCACCACAACCTAGTTTTTTAGCTTTTAATATCCACTTAATATACAACTCCTTGGGGGGGGGGACTTGCAAACATGTACATGTGTGCACACAAGCATGCTTGTGTATGTGTGGGCCTATATGTGTGTGTGCTCATGGAGGCCAGGGACCAAGCTTGGGGAATATTCTTCAATCCATCCAGACTACTTCTCTTTAAGAAGGGTCTCTCACTAGCCGAGAGCTAATGAAGAAGGCTAGGCTGCCTCATTAACGATCTACCTGTCTCCACCTCCCTACTCCTGGAATTACAAGACCATACTATCACACCTGGCTTTTCTTACATGAGTTCTAGGGACTGAGCTCAGGCCAAAAACACTTTACCAAGACAGCCACTTCCCTAGCCCCACATAAGTATGTTTAATAAAATTAGTGCAAAACTTATTAAGTGGGTATTATAAAACATTAGTTATTGGATGATACTTTAATCTTATTTTTAAAAATACATAAACATAATAGTCAAAAACCAAAATTAGAGTGTTTATTTTTGAAAAGAAGAAAAACAAGAATGAGAATCAAGTTTTGTTTTCTTGAGTCTTAGTTCTTTTCCATAATTTTGCTCATCTGGGGAGTGACCTGAACTAGCTGACATGAACTACGTGGCTGGCCAACTACGACAGAATCTGGGAAGGAAACAACACAAGCAAACACGCTTCTTTCCATCTCTCACAGAACAGAGAAGACCCCTTCGGTTTCTGTTGTTTGAATTCACTTATGAGGAATTAGGTTCACAGAGAGATTTGGAAGCCTGGGGAGAGAGCAATACAAAAACCACATAGGTCAAGATGACTCACTCCAAAATATAGCATGTGGTACTTATACTTCCGGGAAAGCAAGGCCGCTACTCCTCTTAAAGCAAGCAGAAGATGAGTGCAGTACTGTGTAGACACTATAGGACTGGCAGTCAAGGTCCGCAGTCAGCATAGTCCCCAGGAGCATCTATAATGTATACTGTTCTGGGGCAGAAACGGACACAACCATGCTCTTCCTTCTGAACAAGGAGCGTTGGTTTCCTGGCTGCTGTTAAAGCCCATGAATGCATGCTCATTGCTTGCTGAACTCTTCCTGCCCACCTTCAAGTTCAACCAAAGGGAGAAGAAAAGATTTGACAGGATTTATGGAAGTATCTGTTGATCCTCCATCTTCAAGATATGTTCAAAACCCCAGCAGACGCATGAACCCTGACATTGCTTTTTCTGTCCATAAAAACTTTTAATTACTTTATCAAGTAAGCACAGTAAGACATTAATAACTAGAATAATACCTAAAATTATAGTAGCCTACTATAACAAAAGTCATACTTCTAGAAGTTTCCATGTATTGTTTTTGGACCATGGCTGGCAATGAATAACTGAAACTGTTGCAAACAAAACAGCAGCTAAGGGAGACAGCTTATGCATAACGCTTGACTTTGAAATGACTTTACCATGGCTAGCTTTAGAATTTATTGGGAAAACTATTTGTCCTTGGAGTTAGACTGCCCTGAACAAAGGAAAGAGTCGGAAAAATACTAGACAATTTGGGTAATAAGGTTTTTGCTTTTAAGTCTGAGTCTAGAAAAAACAGAAGTAGACATTATTTAAATACATCTCATCTAATCTGCTATTTATCTAAAAAATAAGGTAAAGTCCATTTCCACTTTATAAATTGGGGAGAAAAGACACAAGACACCTCAGTCACTCATTCATATTTATTGTCAATTTTTATGTGAAGTGTGTTGAGCCTGGGTTTTATTTAAAATGTAAGATATCTTCTTAAAGTACTTTAATGAGAAGTACAGACTTCTTTCATAATATGAATAAGCAGTTCATAGATAATGAGTAAATATTTTCATTATTTTTGAATTAAGTTGAATTAAGATTAAAATATCATGATTTTAAGTAACTACATAGAAACAATGATTTTTCACTTATTATCTGGTATTAACAAACAAAAAAAATCCACATTCAAAATTAGAAAGGATCACATATGCCTACAGGGTCACATTTGAGGGCTCTTAAAGGCCTTCTCTTTGGCCTTGGAAGTGTCTGGACTGTCCCATCAAGATATAAATAAAGTGCCTTACTGACCACATCCTGAGAACATCATGGTTCAGAATTATTCATCCTAATAGTAACTGAGCCTGGATTCAAACCTGGCACTGGTGTGGTTGGCTTTTTACCCACAAATAGACTTGTAAAGTGACGGGCTCTTTTGTATCTCCAATTGGTCATTTCCCAGAGTCTCAAAAAGGTTTAAGCATATTTCCATTCATCTCAATGCCCAGTCTACTGTCCTAAGCAGTGCCCCTGGGAGACGACACTTGAAGCTGACAAACAGCACGTGACTGTTAGGGAGATAAAGTCGGCGCATGTGCGCCAGCCTCCTGGGATTCCAAAACGCTAGCAGCCCCTGCTGGTGCTGTGGCCCTTCCCAGGGTGCACTGCTCCAGGGAAACTGTAAGTCCTGCCTTCTGAATGTCAGAGGGCCACACATCCGACAGGAATATGGTTACTCCAAAGTCTTTTAGGACAAAAGCTGCTATGATTTTTTAACAATGGAAAGAAAATTAGGTACCTTTTTGTGGTGCCGAATTGAACTTGGGGCCTCACTCACAGTAGGCAACTGCTCTATCACTGAGTTACATTCTCAGCCTCAAAGGTCCTAAGCTGTTTAACGTGCGTTATTTAAGATTAGTTAAAAATATTAATAAAGAAAAAATACAAAGAATTACCTGGACAAACACTCATTCTTTCCAATATATATATTATGTGTTAGATACCAGATATCTTTAAAATATCAGCAAGAAAAGACAAAACTCCTTTCCTTCCCCATGTTTATAGGGTTAGCAGGAAATGAGAGTGAGTATCCAGTAGGCAGCCAGTGGACAAGGTGCAGGTGCTGACCCTTTTCACAGTGAAACACAAATCACAAGTGATGAAGAGTATGAGAACGTCGTGACTGTCGTGGAGGTAGGCGGTGAACTAGGTCTCTTAGAGAACGGCTTATTGAAACATAAATACTACTATGCGCAAATAATGCACCAGCCGGGATTCCTGCCAAAGCATTGCAGATGATGTGTGGTTGGTGCATTGCTGCTGCTAAGAACTAAAAGTGCCCTGAGAACGCCCTCCTAACTGCATTCCATTCTTCATGCTACCCTTGACTTCTCCTAAGGGAAACCATTGTGACTCAGAAGACAGTTGTTGCTTTTGAACTTGTGGGAAAAGGACTCTGAATGACCGTGTTTATGGTCCATTTTAGACAGCCATCTTTTCCTCACCCCCCATACCATGTCCCCTTCCACTGTACTTACTTTACCTGTTAGGTAGCTATCCTGCCAGTAAAACAAAGACTGCCAGACAGTGGATTGTGTCATCTCCCCAGCACCACCGCATCCTATGGACTAGGAGTGTTTGACATATAAACAGCACTAGGTATAGTGCTGAATCAATAAAAGCAATAATTAGGAATAAGTTCTAGAAAGGAACAAGTTAGAGAATCACTAGGATATTTCAGTTATTAACCAAGCCTTGTCTTTACAGACTTTTTTTTTTTTGAAACAAGGTCTCATGTAGCATAGGCTAGCTTGAATTCAATGTGTAGTGGAGGCTGGCCCTGAGCTCATGATCCTTCTTCCTCTGCCTCCCAACAGTGGAGACTACAGACGTGTGTGCCACCATGCCTGATAACATTAATATTTGCAGTGGCAACTATTCGAGGCTCAAGGAAAAAGACATGTGCTCTGCACCAGTCTGTGCTACGGCAGAGGCCAGTGAGTGGCAGCCAATGAGTGAGTGACAGCACCTCCAAGATTCTGACGTCACGAGGACTCTGCTGCTCTGCGTCACACGTGTCTGTATTCCAGCTATATGCCAGACTCTCGTGTCTAGAGATTGAAGGGCTCAGGATGGAGCCCCTCGAGTATTAAGAGCCTTTGCTATAATGCCATGCTCATTCCTAACCTAACAGAACAGTCTGATGGAGATGCCTGACTGTACAGAATGATCCAGAGATCTGTGCAGATTTATTTATGCGCTGTCTCCTTGTAGATAAAATGGAGCAACAATAACATCAGTAAATAATGACGTCTGTATCTCACTGAATCACTGTTAGGACTAAATGAGGTACTTTATACTCTGATTTACAAACTAAAAAGAATTTAAATATATTATTTGTTATGAGCTCAGTAATCTTATTATCTATTACAGTGATCCATCTAATATTTCAAACTAAATTTTCTAATTTTACTACCTATATGCTATCTGTTTTAGTTAGGGTTTTTATTGCTGTGAAGAGACACCAAGACAATGGCTACTCTTATAAATGAAAACATTTAATTGGGGTGGCAGCTTACAGTTCAGAGGCTCATCCATTATCATGGCAGGGAGCATGGCAGCATGCAGGCAGATATGGTGCTGGAGAAGTAACTGAGAGTCCTACATCTTACAGGCAACAGTAAGTAGACTGAGACACTGGGCAGTACAAAGCCTGCCCCCACAGTGGCATAATTCCTTCAGCAGGGCCATACCCACTCTGACAAGGCCACACTTTCTATAGCGCCACTCCCTGTGAAATTATGGGGCCAATTACATTCAAACCACCACACTATCCTTGACCTGAAAGGGTAGATCCTCATTTCCCCTTGGGGAAACTCATTCTGTAAGATTTGCCCACTTAGATCAAAACCCCTGTGAAACCTTGGTACTGACTCCAAAGCACCAGAACCATTCATTTTTTAAAAAGTAGTCTTATTCTACTTCCCGAAAGGACTTATCCAACTCTCCATTTATTTTCCATGGCCTGTGAGCTTCTATTTTCCTTCTTATAAAAGATTACAAGAAATATCTAGCATTGTCTTGACTACTACTAGATTTTAATAAATAACTGAGTTGGTTTTATTCAATTTTGAACTTATGCCTGTTGAAGCTCTTAAATATGAGGAGTCCCTTGAGCCAGTCTGTTCTCTTTATAGATGATGTACTTCCAATGGAAGTCTCTTTTCCTCCTTAAAAGACACAAAATAACAGGGGTAAATATTATAAACAAAACAGTTTCCCATGAATTTTCTGATCCACCATGGGATTCTTTTATATGATCAAAACAGGAGCCCTGTAAACACACTGTGCTGGTCTGAATAAGAATGCCCCATATAGGCTCATATATTTGAATGCTTAGTTATCAGGGAGTGGCACTATTTGAAAAGGATTAGGAGGTGTGGCTATGCTGGAGGAAGTGTGTCACTGGGGTGGACTTCTGGATCAGGATGTAGCTCTTGGCTTCTTCTCTAGCACCATGCCCACCTGCCACCATGCTCTCCACCATGATGATAATGGACTAAGCCTCTGAAACTATAAAGCAAATCCTCAATTAAACACTTTTCTTCATAAGAATTGCCTTGGTCACACACAGTATATCTTTACAACAATAGCATAGGAACTAAGACACATGTGTTACTAGTGTCAGAAAAATTATTTTAGCATAATGTCTGATTTTTATTGTTCCTTAACAAAATAAAACAATGCAGTTTACTTAAAGAACAATAATTATTATTCTAACATTTTTCTTCCAACTCATTTCTTAATTCTCCACATTCTAATCTGGGCAATGTGAGTTGTCCTAATCTCACATAATTTTAGCTTCACTGGAACTACCACATGCTCTTCTGAATGAAGAAGGTTCTCACTCCAAAGGCAGCGGTTAGCACGCCCTACCTTACTCAACCACACTTGTGAAATCAAGATCTAAAAGCAAAGTCACCCCCAAGCTCATTCAAGTCTTCTCAGCCTGCCGTGCGGTGCCTCATGGCACATTCCCGAAGAACTCAAAAAAAGCGAGGAAAATTGGCTGGTAATGCTTACGGCACACTAGGCACTGTTCTAAGAGCATGACCACATTAGCTGATGGAAGCGTCGCACAGCTTTTGTTGTTCTTGTTGTTTAACTGATGAAGAAACAAGGAGCACTAGCTGGTGGCTCTGCTTCCCAGCCCGACTACGAAGCAACTAGGCATTATGCCCTTTCTCCTACTCTTGACCCCACAGAAGCCAGACACGGGCCACTTAAATGTGTGAGACCCCGCTATTGCTCTGACAGCCTCTCCAATGGCTCCCCACTTACACAGAGTAAAAGCTGAAGCCCTTCAGTTGCTTACTATCCTTCCCGTGTCTTCCCCCCACTTCCGCTCTCACCACAGAGGCCTCCTGGAGCCTTCTAACACATCAGGGGTACTCCAGCTTTGGGGTTTGCTGCTCCCTCTATCTGGATGCTAAGAGACTTTTCCTTACCTCTGTCAACTCTGTAACCTTGCCACCTTTCTCATTCTTCCTTTCCTGGCAACGCTATATCTCATCTCTGCATTGCTTCCCCCCACAGCACTTGGGACACACAGTGTATTATACTTTTTAGGGTCTGTTCAAGGTCTGTTCCTTCCAGTAAACTGTAACTTTTACGATGGCTCAAGGGCTATTGCCTGGTCTGTTAACTGCCATATCTGCAGTCTAGGAAAGTACTGAATGTATGAGAGGGCCTTGCAAAATACTTGGCAAATGAAGAAGGAATGACCCCACCCAAACAACCAATTAATTACCATAAATAATGTGATATGAGTATGAGAGCTGGAGCAGAGGTCAAGAGGATGAACGAGAAGGATTTGCTGATGTATTGGAAGAGATATCTTAGAGGACTGGGCCAGAGGGAAGGGAAGACACGGCTAGCAAAGGAACAAGGTGTAAAATTTCCATGGGCTAAGATAACTTTTTCTAATTCCAGAAATGCTTACTGGAATTCTGCAGATCTCCTGTTTTCTAGGGCAAGGATTCTAAATCTCGCCTTGTCCTAACAACCTCATTTTGAAGTCTGTGAAGTTTTCCCAAGGCCAATGCACAAATATGTAGGATTGATATTCAAATACTTTAATCACATTTTGTGATACCGTATAATACATGTACTTATTAAGATCTAGTATCAGTTCATAAACAACAAAAATGAAAACCCCAAAATGAAAACCCACAGTGCAGTAATCCAAGTACACCTTCTGGAGGCAAGATCCAAGAACTTGAAAGTCTCCAAGCTAAACCATGAGACTGAGCTTCTGAAAGAACAGGAACTTAGCTTAGCCATTTTCATTGGCCCCAGTTCCAGAACCTAGCAGCTTGCACATACTACTCCAACGAGAAATGTTCACTGAATAAATATCTGTAAGAGAAGCAGCATGGTTTTCCTTCTAGTACTGTCTTGTCTATGGGTACCCACGTGCTCACTCCCCAGGGCTTCCTCAGTGAGCACTTCCTCTGCTGTGCCTGCCTGCACTTGAGCACCGTGAGAAGGGAGGAGCTTGCTGTAAAGTGATGCTTTTGCACAACTCGAATCACACCCTCTCCCACCGCTTCCGTTCAGATGCCATGCTCTACAGTAAACTCCCTTGCTACCCATCCTTAGGCTGGGCTACCTATGCTAAAATTCTCGGTTCCCATTTCACTTCGCTGAAAGCTCTTTGAAATTTCTGTTCTCCCCCCACCCCCGAAGGTTGACCTCAAACTTGCGAGCTCAAATGATCCTCCTACCCTAGCCTTCCACGTGTTCCGGCTACCATGGGCACCCCTTTGTCTAGTTGAAGCTTCTATCTTTACATCCACAAGTGCCAGTACTGGTTCATATTTACTGTGTTTATGAGAGAATGAAACAATGACAACACTTAATTCATTTCTTTTTTGTTATTTCTATTTCTCTAATTTTTCTTATTTGTCAGCTGATCATTCAGATTCTAATTTTCTCAAAAATGAACAAAAGCCCCATTTGGCTATCAGCAGACATTAAAATCAACAAAATGGCTTTCTCCTCCGGTCAGTGGTGTCCTTTCTTGACTTCTCAGGCTTGACACTGAGAAGAAACACACATCAGCACCACGCTCTCCCAGACTTCTCTGCACTAAGCATCGCCTTTCACAACCCATGTATCATTTCCAGCCGTTCTCTCCAAAAGATACAAAGGAGGCCTCGCTGGATTTCTTGATTTTTGTCAGGTCTGTTCCTTTTTCACGTCTAGAATCCCTTTCTTTAATCTCTTTCAATTTAATTTACTTCAGTTATACCAAAGAAACAATTCTGTAATAATTCTTAAAATTGAGTTACATATAAAGAATTTTCCTCTCTCCTTATATATAAGAATTATATTTTCTACCTTATTTCCTCTACTTAGGAAAAGACTTATTTCCCCAGGCTTCCAAAGATGCACTTCACCGAAGCCAAGGAAACAATCTCGCTGTGGACCACACCGTAGCCAAGGAAACAATCTCGCTGTGGACCACACCTTAGCCAAGGAAACAATCTTGCTGTGGACCACACCGTAGCCAAGGAAACAATCTCGCTGTGGACCACACCGTAGCCAAGGAAACAATCTCGCTGTGGACCACACCTTAGCCAAGGAAACAATCTCGCTGTGGACCACACCTTAGCCAAGGAAACAATCTCGCTGTGGACCACACCTTAGCCAAGGAAACAATCTTGCTGTGGACCACACCGTAGCCAAGGAAACAATCTCGCTGTGGACCACACCGTAGCCAAGGAAACAATCTTGCTGTGGACCACACCGAAGCCAAGGAAACAATCTCGCTGTGGACCACACCGAAGCCAAGGAAACAATCTCGCTGTGGACCACACCGTAGCCAAGGAAACAATCTCGCTGTGGACCACACCAAAGCCAAGGAAACAATCTCGCTGTGGACCACAGGAAGTTCTCGGCCCTTCACTGTTGCCTTCTCGCCTATGATGCGACCTTTTCAGACCCTTCCATGTTCCCCGCACCTCATGGTCTTTATACCCTTCACGTCTTTATTCCTCTATCATGGCTGCCCTTACCTTAGTTGCTCTCTTACCACACAATTCTTCAGCACGTGAGTTTGCCTCAACTACCAATTGCTTGGTCTTTATTTGTGGTTTCCTCTGTAGGTCTAATTGTTCTAGAAGCTCTGCATAAATGTACTTGTATACCACTGCTGTAGCCCACTTAGACAGCTTCAACTGCTCATATTTTCTTATGCTTCTAGAATAAGGCCCTCATTTTGATATTTTTTATATTTAGTTTTATACCCTTTCTATTTGAAAGGATAATACCTCAGAAAATTTTATTTTAAAATTTAAGAAAATTACTTACCTTGACTCTTATTTAACAAATGGAAACAAAACAGTGTCATAATAAGTAATACTTTGTTCTCTATTGTCACTAGGCAAATAACTATTCTTTTATAAAACACTATTTTGAACAATTTTTGTACTTTCACTTTTACATAATTTATAAGATAAGAAAACTAAAAACTGAACTTGTTAAAATGTTTAGTTAATTCGTGACACAAAATAGGGCAATAGTTTAAAGACTTACTGGATCAGAAGGTCCACAGAATTCTCGAAATGTCTTTGTAGGATTGTTCTGTTGGATCTCCATTGCCACACAAGAGCCAGAGCACATTTCTGTCACCATGTCCTTTGATAGACAATGTAAGAGAAAACAGAAGAATTAACAGAACTGAATATTTTACCCTGATTCTTAGTTGCACGACTTCTCCACTATTTCCAATCTGAAAATGGCCACCTGTGAGGTTGTTCCCATCTGTGTTCTGGGCGTTTGCACTTCTTGAATGACGGCCACCTTTGCGTCAAGTGTTTGTCTCATCCCTGCATCTCCCAGCACCCCTGCATCTCCCAGCACCCCTGCATCTCCCAGCATCCCTGCGTCTACCAGCAACCCTGCATCTACCGGCATCCCTGCGTCTCCCGGCATCCCTGTGTCTCCCGGCATCCCTGTGTCTCCCGGCATCCCTGCGTCTCCCGGCATCCCTGCATCTCCCGGCATCCCTGCATCTCCTAGCATCACTAGCACTTTAAGGCCATGCTTTGCCTCCTCTCATCACCTAACATCATTTCTAGCACGTCTTCCTCAGATCCCCTCTTTCTCTCAGCACATCTTCATCAAACTAATATTCCTAAAATAGAAATAGTGCTGTTTCTCCTGGAGGACCTTTAAAGGTCTATAATGTGGTTAGCAATAAGGAATAACATCTAGAAGCTTGAAAAAAATAGAAAAATAGAAAAAACTCATTTCTGTGTATCAAATAGTAGGGGCCAAGGGACCGTGACCCTTGGGAAAGGGGAGGGGGAAGTGTAGTAAGCCAGATGATTCTTCCACCTTGCTGCATGAAAACATCAGCAGACAGCAAAGTACAGCAGTACCCAGCATTCCCACAATGCTATAGAGACAAAGGCTTTAGTTAGGGAGCCCAGCAGACAGTATTTTCAGGGTATAAAACAAGAGAACTCTATACCCTACTGAAGTACATTTGAACGCATTGGCACAGGAGACCACTTCCTAAATGTAACCCTAGCAGCACAGACAGAGAGAAACAGGTAATAAATGGGACCTCCTGAAACTGAAAAGCTTCTGTAAAGCAAAGGGCACTGTCAACAAGACAAAACGTCAGCCTACAGAATGGGAAAAGATCACTAACCCCACATCAGACAGAGGTCTGATCTCCAATATACAAAGAACTCAAGAAATTGAACACCAAAAGAACATATAATCCAATAAAAAAAATGGAGTACAGACCTAAACAGAGAACTCTCAACAGAGGAACCTAAAATGGCTGAAAGACACTTAAGGATATGCTCAACATCGATGTGAAATGGTATGAGGAAGAACAGGATCAGAGAGAAGCACGTCTCACAGCGTCTGGAACACTCAACACAGAGAAGCACTTTAGATAAAAGTGAAAATGAATGCAGACTTTGAGGAAGATCAACAGGTGGGGTTTCTGAGATGAGTGAAGGCCAGCAGCAGAGTCATGCTACACTGGACGGTGGTGAGACATGAGGCTGGCTTATGCCAGGCCACACTGGCCCTTTTAATGACGTTGGTGCATTTATAATGCACAGAGCAAAACTAAAATGACTAATCATAGGACATATTTAAATATTATCCCATACGCTGTTATCCTACCCAATGGAAATGACACAGTTAGAAGAAAGGGCTTCATTAAGTAATGTGATACATACAACCCTACCCAGTAGAATCCTAAGCGCACCCCAAAGCTGCTTTGCTATTTTTTATACATAATTATGTTAGATTTGATTTTCTTTTTCATGCTATTAAAGTCCTGCCTACACATAAAATGCCAAGCTCTCAGTCTGAAGAGATATCAAACACATTTTCTGAAAAGGAGAAAAAAATCTACCTTTCTTCATTCTTCCTTCTTTGTGTCTCTCAGTTTATGCTACTGTTGGCAGCAGCCAGTATTTGGAACAGCAGGTATATAGACTATTCCAAATGAGCAAAACAGAAGGACGAACAGACACGCAGACAAAGACACTACAACCAAACACACGTGTTCCTTTAAAACTTAACTCAAAATGTTTTGGTCTCCCAATTTTTAGCTAAGAAGAAATTTTCTAAAAACTTGGTTGTTTACCTTTTAAAAAGAGTCTTTGGCTGACCTAAGACAGTCAGTTGCACATGGAATGGTTCTTTAATGTCTGTTCTTACTAGGCTTCAACTTCAATGAACTGACATCATGTGCCTTCATCACAAAACCGTAGTCTATAGTGGATGCTCAATCAGTATATGCTGGTCTCATGATAACAGAATAAGGTCAAAATTATCCTTTTAAAGACAATTTTGAAGTAGGTTTGAATGTAAGTATAAAAATCAACAAAAATCCACTATCAAAGACTACTACTAAACTAAACAGTAACAGAAACAACAGCCACAGCAGCTAATATTCACCAAGTACTCTCAATGAAGAGATCACGTTACATGATTTGTTGGATTAATTCTTACAGCCATATTATAATATTGCATCATTTTCATTCTATACATAGCCTAATAAAAGCTTTAAAAGATGAAATAGCTGGAGGTCCTAGGAACTGAACTCGGCCCACTAAATAGCAGCAAGCCCTCCAAACCACTGAGCCCTCTCTTCAGCCCCATGCTGAGTGTCTTTCGTTCATCTGTCAATCACATTTGCTCTTTTAAGAAATAACCACTTCAGATTCTTTGTATTTTCTTCTCTCCCTCATTCCTTTTTAATCTTTTTTTTTTCTGAGATAGGATTCACTAAGCTGCTCAAGCTGGCCTTGAACTCCTGATCCTCCTGCTTCTGCCTCCCAAGTATTAAGTACAGTCATACACCATTACTTGGTTCTTTGTTCACTTTAAAAATTAAGTTAACTGTCATCTTGCTATTGAGCTGTTTGAGTTATTAGTAGGTTTGGATATTAATCCTTTATCAGATATATAGTTTATAAATCATCGTTAAAAATACGTTCAGTAATTATAAGATTTCCAAGATTGGAAACACACACATTACTTTCAGTTGCATTAGTTTACATTTATTTTGATACTTACATTATAATCAGGCACTACGCCTTTATAAACTTCATAGAATTCTTCAACATTAACCCGATCCACATTGAACTACATTAAAAAAAGAAAAAAGCAAGTCAAACAAGGGAGCCGGACTTCGCACTCAGTATTTATCATTCCTTGCACACATACTTTAACTTTTTGCTGTGAGGCATCTTTCCCCCACACTAGTCTTGGAGACACTATGAAGCCCAGGCTAGCCTTGAACTTGTGACTGCTCTGGCTCAGCATTCCAAGAGCTGGAATTCCAGCTACTTGCCACCATACCTGTCTTCCTCTTTTAACTTCAAAATGTAAATCTTGAATAATTTATTCTTAGAAGGAGAAAGTATTATTAAAGGTTTTATGCATGTACCATCTCATAATTCTCACAATCCTATGGCATAAGTACTTAGCATGTTACTGCTAGGACTTAGGGGCACTAGGAGACCTCTCCAAATTGCCGTCTGTCAGTCCAGGAATCTGATCCCAGTGACCACGCACTTATTCACTACTCTACAAGGTTTAGAATGACACCCTATTCTTGATAGGGTTTCAAAACAGGTATTGGCAGTATAATGCTGTTTACTGGAAGATTAGACATAAAAAAAAAGAATGTTGCTAAGCATGGGTCCTTCAAAGCATATTGAGAGAATGGAAAGCTATACTATTGCCCTCCCAAGCATTTGGAAAAATCATTAAAACTGGTTTGTAATAAAGCACTTAGACATGTCAGCAGGACTTCCTTCTAGACATCAAATCAAGTGTGACTAAGACATATGTGCTTATGAAACACAACCTAACAACTTCTTATCAAGGTTGGCTTTAAATTCAGTTAGGAATAAAATTTTATGTTTAACAGTCTCACCGATTAAAACACCAGTTTAAAGAAAAGGCATCTGAGCCCCAATTTTACCTCCTTTGCTGGCCTCTCCTATTGCCAAGGCTGCAGCTCACTGAGAACTGCTAATCTACACAGTCAGCAGCTCAGGTGGAAGGAGTGACTGCAATGGACAGCATGACTATTATAGGGAGGGGGTCGGTTTGACTTAAGTGTTTTCTGCTATATTCATTCAACTTTTACCACTAGTACAAAAAAATGTGACATTCAGTATAACTTTAATAAAGGTCTATTTAATCTACAACACAACCCACAGTGGCAAATACTAACATTCCCATGGCCTATAAGAGAAACTGAGGTTAAGGATGCCTGACCAGGGTCAATGCCTAGAAAACTGTTGACCCTAGATTCTGAAAATGCTATCTCTGACTCTAGACATCAACAATTGATTGCATTTACCATGACACTATAAGGCCCCCATCATAAGTTCATATTTATCATATTTATAATGATTTCTTACCAGAGATTAGAGCACAAAGGTATCCACTGCTACCAAAATATGTGTTATGGCTTCAGTCACAGACTTTCTGAGATTGTCTCAGGAGGCAATTCTAAGTGAGTGTGGGCTTGAGGCTTTAAGAGCCACAGGGGAGAGTAAATACATTAACACTTGGGGGACAGTGTAGAAATCAGCCCCACGTTGGGAGTGCCAAAGAATCTGAGCTCACATCCCATTATTCCTTCACTGTTTGCTAAGAAACCTAGAACACAGGATGCTCACTGACACACCTCACCTTGATTCTGTTTGCCATTTGTAAGACGAAAACAGTCTTGCTCCCTACTTCTCAGCTGAAGTTCTAAGAAACGAAGAAACTCCGAAGCTTAAATCAGGTTTATCAATATACTGAACGTTAGTATCTCAGTGAATGGTTATATAGATTAAATAACTCAAATGTGTTTTTATTATCAAGTTTTGAGTTTGGGTTTTTGTTGCTGTTGTTTTGTTTTGTCTAGCCTGGAACTCCCCACATACATCGGGCTGGCCTCAAATGCACACCCGCCTCTCCTTCCAGAGTGCTGTAGTTAAAGGACTACTCCACAGATCCAGCCGGGTTATTGAATTTGTATGTCTTTGATTTTAATAAATTCAAATCTCAAGTGCATGGTGAACAGTTAAACACAGTTTAAGGCTTATTAAAAAACAATTCTTCCATACATTATGGCTCATTGCAAACCACTCACCATCTGCATCGCTGAGATTTCAAAACATGCATCTCGAATAGCTATTAAGATCTTTCCCAACAGTCCTGAAAATGAAGAACAAATTGGTTCAAAATATAAACATTTTTAATTATTTAAGGTTACTAAGAGACACAAATTTTCAAATCAGTGTTCTTTGTTTCTATTCCACATAAGGAAAACGCAGCATCTCTGCAAGAGACATGAAGAAAATTCCTGAAGAGCTCCACACTTAATCATCTGATTCTCTCGGTAAATGCTTCAAGAATATCAACGATGGTCTGAGAACAATGTGAAAGGCTTCTAAGCTACTATTTTCCTTTAAGGCCCCATAAATCTAGTGATGTAGATAGCATGAAAATCAAATGACTTTAAAAGAACATTACCAAAAAGTAAAATGACAGGATACAGGATTTAAGAGGAAAAAGTCAAATAGTTGAAAAGGTGGGCAGGGATTTCAAGGGGGAATGAGAGTGTGTATTGTTATTAAGTCCTGAAGGAGGAGGATGATGGACGATACATAAAGACAGAAAAGTGTGAGTGACTCAGAAGAGACGAGGAACAAGAAGGAAGAGTGATCACCTCTGACTGAAGGTCTGTGTTCTAGTTTGTGTAGTCCCCCGTGATATACACTATAGTGGTCTGAAGAAAAATGGCCCTCAGAGGCTCCTCTCTTACAATGTTTGGTTCCTAGCTGATGGACTGTTTAGGAAAGATTAAGAGGTATGTGGTCTTGGAAGAGGAGGTATGTCACTTAGGGTGAGTTTGATGTTTCAGAAGCCCACACCCAGTTCAGTCTCCCTCTCTCTACCCCTGGCTTTTGTATCAGATAGCTGTAAGTTCTCAGCTACTGCCCCACGCCAGTGCCATGCTTATCTTCCTCTGAAACTATAAACCCCCTAGTTAAATGCTTTCTTTTATAAGTTGCTTTGGTCATGGTGTCTCTTCAAAGCGATTTATCAATCACTAAGACATACCATGATCAAAAGAACTTGGGGTAAAGAGGATTTATTTCAATTTATAACTTATACTCTTCATGAAGGAACTACAAGGAGAAACCATCTTAGCCTTGGATCCGCTGGTACCTGGAAGATTGATCACCAGAGACACAGCCTCAATTACACCCATCAGAGGAAAAGATGGGTAGACAAGGTAAGAACACACTCAACACCACAAAGAGCAACACGACACCAACAAAAACTAGTGGCCCTATAACAGCAAGACTTGAACACCCCATTATAGATGAAACAGAAGAAACTGATCTAAAAATATAACTTTAAGAGAATGTTTGAGGCCCTTAAAGAGGAAATGAAAAATTCGTTCAAAGAAATGGAAGAAAAGACAAACAAAAAATTGGAAGAAAATCAACAACTCCCTTAAAGAAAACCAAGAAAAAGCAATCAAACAGATGAAACTATTCAAGACTTGAAAACCAAAATAGAGACCATAAAGAAAACATGAATGGAGGGTATTATAGAAACAGAAATCATTAGAAAATGATCAGGAACCACAAATGCAAGCATAAACAGCAGAATACAAGAGATGGAAGAAAGAATCTTAAGCACTAAAGTTGTAATAGAAGAAATAGACTCATCAGTCAAAGAAAACATTAAATCTAACAAAAGCATAACCCAAAATATTCAGGAAATATGGGACACTATTAAAAGACCAAACCTAAGAATATTAAGGATAGAAGAAGTCCAACTCAAAAACACAGAAAATATATTTGACAAAATCATAGAAGAAAACTTTCTCAACCTAAAGAAAGATATGTCTATGAAGATACAAGAGTTTACAGAACACCAAACAGATTGGATAAAAAAAAAGTTCCCTCGCCACATAATAATCAAAACACTAAACATACAGAATGAAGAAAGAATACTAAGAGCTACAAAAGAAAAAGGCCAAGTAACATATAAAGGCAGACCTATCAGAATTACACCCGACTTCTCAATGAAACAATGAAAGCCAGAAGGTTCTGGTCAAGCGTTATGCAGACACTAAGAGACCATGGATGCCAGTCCAGACGAGTATACACAGCAATACTTTCAATCACCATAGATGGAGAAAACAAGATGGACAGAACCAGATTTAACCAATACCTAGTCACAAACCCAGCCCACATAAAGTACTAGAAGGAAAATTCCAACCCAAGGAAGTTTGCTACATCTACAAAAACACAAACAATAGATGATCTCACAGCAGCAAATCCCAAAGAAGGGAAAAACACACACAATAACATCACCAAAAATAAAAACTAAAATAACAGGAGCTAGCAATCACTGGTCATTAATATCCCTTAATATAAATGGACTCAACTCACCTGTAAAAAGACACGGGCTAACAGATTGGATATGATAACAGAATCCATCCTTCAGCTGCATACAAGAAACACACCTGAACCTCAAAGACAGACATCTCAGAGTAAAGGGTTGGGGGAAAATTATCCAATCAAATGGACCTAAGAAACAAGCTGGTGTAGCTATCCTATTATCTAACAAAATAGACTTCAAACTAAAATCAAGCAAAAGAGATAAATAAGGACATTTCATATTAGTCACAGGAAAAATCCATCAAGAGGAAATCTCAATACTGAAATAGAAGGGCACCCTCATATGTAAAAGAAACACTTCTAAAGCTTAAATCACACAGTAACCCCACACACTAATAGTGGGAGACTTCAACACCCTACTCTCACCACTGAACAGGTCTGTCAGACAGAAAATTAACAGAAAAATAAGGGAACTAACAGGTGTTATGACTTAAATGGATTTCAGACATAGAACATTCCATCCAAACATAAAAGAATATAACTTCTTCTCAGCACCTTATGGAACCACAAACCTCAACAGATCTAAAAAAATTGGAATAGCCCCATGTATCTTATCAGATCACCATGGCTTAAAATTAGAATTCAACAGCAACACTAATTTCAGAAAGTCCATAAACACATGGAAGTTAAACAATGCTCAATTGAATCATCAATGGGTCAAGGAAAAAATAAAGGAAGAAATTAAAGACTTCCTAAAATTCAATGAAAATGACCACACAACATACCCAATTTATGGGACACAATGAAAGCAGTGTTAAGAGGAAAGCTCATAGCACTAAATACCTACACAAAGAAGTTGGAAAAATCCCACACTAGTGAATTGGCAGAACATTTGAAAACTCTATAACAAAAAGAAACAAACTCACCCAGGAGGACTAGATGGCAGGAAACAATCAAATTGAGAGCTGAAATCAACAAAATAGAAACAAAGAAAACAATACAAAGAATCAATGAGACAAAGAGTTGGTTCTTCGAGAAAATCAACAAAATAGACAAATCTTTAACCAAACTAGCCAAAAGGCAGAGAGAGAATATCCAAATTACTAAAATCAGAAATGAAAAGGAAGACATAACAGACATGGAGGAAATCCAGAGAATCACTAGGTCATACTTCGAAAACCTATACTCCACAAAACTGAAAAACTTGAAGGAAATGGACAGTTTTCTGGATAAATAACATTTACAAAAGCTAAATCAAGACCAGATAAGCAAATTAAATAGACCTATAACTGCTAAAAAAATAGAAACAGTCATCAAAAGTCTCCCAACCAAAAAAAAAAAAAGGCCTAGGACCAGATGGTTTTAGTGCAAAATTCCACAAGATTTTCAAAGAGAAGTTAATACCAATACTCCTCAAATTGTTCCATACAAGAGAAACAGATGGAGCATTGCCAAACATTTTTTATGAGGCTACAGTTACCCTGATACCACACAAAGACATCACTAAGAAAGAGAATTACAGACCACAATGAATATCGACGCAAAAATACTCAGTATAATACTGGCAAACCGAATCTAAGAACACATCAGAACCATCATCCACTGTGATCAAGTCAGCTTCATCTAACAGATGCATCGATAGTTCAACATATAAAAAACTGTCAACGTAATATGCCATAAAAGCAAACTGAAAAAATAAAACAAAACACATGATCATCTCATTGGATGCTGAAAAAGCCTTTGACAAAGTACAACATCCCATCATGATAAAGGTCTTGGAGAGAGCAGGGATACAAGGAACATGCCTAAACATAATAAAGGCAATACACAGCAAGCCAACAGCCAACATCAAACTAAATGGAGAGAAACTCAAACAATCCCACTGAAATTAGGAACAAGACAAGGCTGTCCACTCTCTCCACATCTATTCAATATAGTTCTTGAGGTTCTAGCTAGAGCAATAAGACAACAAAAGGAGATACAAATTGGAAAAGAAGTCAAACTCTCTCTGTTTGCTGATGATATGATAGTTTACACAATCAACCCCAAAAATTCTACCAAGGAATTGCTTGTACTCATAAACACCTTCAGTATGTAGCAGAATACAAGATTAACTCAAAAAAATTAGTAGCCCTCCTTTATACAGATGATAAACAGGCCGAGAAAGAAATCAGAGAAACATCACCCTTCACAATAGCCACAAATAGCATAAAATATCTCAGAGTAATTCTAACCAAACAAGTGGAAGACCTGGATGACAAGACTTTAAACCTTTGAAGAAAGAAATGGAAGAAGACACCAGAAAGTGGAAAGATCTCCCATTCTCTTGGGTAGTAGAAGTAGCATAGGAAAAATGTCAATCTTACCAAAAGCAATCTACAGATTCAATGCAATGCCCACCAAAATCCCAGCAAAATTCTTCACAGACCTCGAAAGAATGGTACTCAACTTCATATGAAAAAGCAAAAAAAAAAAACCAAAACCAAAAACAAACAAACAAACAAACAAAAAAACAACCCAGGAGAGCCAAAACAATCCTGTACCATAAAAGAACTTCTGGAGGCATCACAACCCCTGACTTCAAACTCTACTACAGAGCTACAGTACTGAAAATAGCCTGGTATTGGCATAAAAACAGGATGACCAATGGAACCTAATCAAAGACATGGATATCAATCCACATACCTAAGAACACCTGAAATTTGACAAAGAAATAAAAAATATAATATGAAAAATGGAAAGTATATTCAACAAATCATGCTGGCATAACTGGATATCAACATGTAGAAGAATGAAAATAGATCCCTGTCTCTTGCCATGCATAAAACTCAAGTTCAAATGGATCAAAGACCTCAAAATAAAACAAACCACACTGAACCTCATAGAAGAGAAAGTGGGAAAGTACACTTGAATGCATTGGCACAGGAGATTACTTCCTAAATATAACCCCAGTAGCACAGACACTGATAGGAACAATTAATAAATGGGACTTCTTGAAACTGAAAAGCTTCTGTAAAACAAAGGACACAGTCAATAAAACAAAATGGCAGCTTACAGAATGGGAAAAGATCCTCACCAACCCCACATCATACAGAGGGTTGATCTCCAAAATATACAAAGAATTCAAGAAATTGGTCATCAAAAGATCAAGTAATCCAATTTTAAAAAATAGGGTACAGACCTAAAAGAGAACTCTCAAGAGAGGAATCTAAAATGGCTGAAAGACACTTAAGGAAATGCTCAACATCCTTAGCCATCAGAGAAATACAAATCAAAACAACTCTGAGATTCCATCTTACACCTGTAAGAATGGCCAAGATCAAAAACACTGATGACAACTTATGCTGGAGAGTATGTGGGGTAAAGGGAACACTCCTCCATTGCTGGTAGGAGTGCAAACTTGTACAGCCCCTTTGGATATCAGTATGGTGATTTCTCAGAAAATTAGGAAACATCCTACCTCAAAACCCAGCAATAACACTTTTGGGTATATTCCCAAAGGATGCTCAATCATGCCACAAGTACAACGTGCTCAACTATGTTCACAGTAGCATTGTTTGTCATAGCCAGAACCTGAAAACATTCTAAATGCCCCTTGACCGAAGAATGGATAAGGAAAATGTAGTACATTTACACAATGGAGTACTACACAGCAGAAAAAAATGACATTTTGAAATTTGCGGGGAAATTGATGGAACTAGAAAACATCATATTAAGTGAGGTAATCCAGACCTAGAAAGACAAATATCATATGTACTCATTCATAAGTGGCTTTTAGATATGAAGCAAAGAAAACCCAGCCTACAAACTACAATCCCAGAGAACCTAGACAACAAAGAGGACCTTAAGAGAGACATGCATGTATCTAATCTACATGGAAAGTAGAAAAAGACAAGATCTCCTGAGTAAATATGGAAGATAGGGACCATGGGAGAGGGCAGAAGGGGAGGGGAGAGGAAGGAAGGGGAGCAGAGAAAAATATATAGCTCAGTAAAAACAATAAAAAAAATCTTATTACATATACATATACTGATTACTCTCTCTTTTCTCCCTTTCATTCCTGTCAACACCACCACCCACAGCAGTCCTTTCCCTACAATCCCAACTTTGGCTTTGAGTTGTGACCCATTTAACTAGGGCCATCTGTGTGACCACTAGACTGGAATGAGCTCCTGGAGTCAGGTGGGTAGATATACAACTGAAGGCAATGATGACACCTCTACCCTGCACTCTGACTAACAGTAACAGGCAGGTCAGCAGCTAGGGGGAGCGAGCCCCTCCTCCACCCATTCCTGCCTGTGGAGGGACCCATTCTTATGCAGACCCAGCATAGGCCTTAGTTGCTGTGAGCTGTGACAGCAATCACTGAATGTTGCCCAGAAGATAAGTTGGAGTTTTCAAGTAAACTACAACTCCACCTCCCTATTTCTATATATAACAAAGAAATATTACACACTGACATATGAATTTTGATGAAAGTGTGGGTCAGTATCGCATTAGCCAATATAAAAATCTATTGTCTGTAACTATTATAAACCTGTATTTCAGATCGATAATTCTATTAAGCTATGTCCTTTTGTGGGATGCATCATTTGAACACAACAATTCTACTTACAGACAAGCAGGCTTGAGGCTAGAGCTCGCCCATTAGCACCAGAGTCAGACACAGGCCCAGTTCCTTCCTGAAAATTCCCCCTAGTTTAGGTCAGATGATATTAGTGCTCCCAGATCTGTTATCCAGCCTGCTTAATATCCATGGATACTGCATTTTTATGTCCTCTTGGTTATGCGTGGTGATAGGTCACAGATGCATTTTAAAAAGCAGTTTTGTGTTTAATGACTTAGAACACAAAAAGTCAAGAACTGTATGTCCTATACTCTGTCCCAGATAGAAAATGTTCAGATGAGTGACCAAATGGCAATAACTATGTAAATGAAGCACATGCATGCAGCAATAAAATAAAACAAAATGGAATCCCAGGAAGCAAAGGACAAAAGGGTCAAAAAAAGAGAGTGTCTTACTTGGCTGGTGTTTGCACAGCTACTGTATTTTATAATGGCTTGCTTATAACTCCATGAATATCACCTCTTAAATGTTCAGATGTCAAATCATTTCTCCATCTCTACTCATGTTTTCAACTGAATTGCTCAAAAGCTTCTTTTCAGATGTCTTTCTCATATCAGTTTATACAATATTAGATATTTATTATTTAAAACGCTTGATATTCCTGTGACTATACCCAGTTTCCCTTTAAGGTAAGTGATTTCTCTAATCGTTTGATTGTCAAGGGAATTGTCAACTTTCTATATGACCCAATAACTACAACCTCCATCAAAATGTCAAGAGGTGACTGCAGATCTAAGCCAAAGCCAATCTTAGCACTTTGATTCCTAGCCCACACTAGTTTAGTTAGGATCGGAACCATAATTACCTTAAGCCATAGAGTTCTACCCTGAGATTTTTTTTTAAAGCTGGAACTGGGGAAAACACACTTTCCACTGTGTTCACAAGGGGGACCCCTTTACAGTTGGCAGCTCTCCTTTTTTCTAAAATCCTGGGAAATTTATAGAAGAGGAAAGCTGATGTGGGAGTGATTTCTTATTAATAAAGAAACTGCCTAGACCCATTTGATAGGCCAACCCTTAGGTAGGCGGAGTAAACAGAATGGAATGCTGGGAGAAAGAAGCTGAGTCAAGGAGTCGCCATGGTTCTTCCACTCCAGACAGACGCAGGTTAAGATCATTCCTGGTAAGCCAGCTTGTGGGCTACACAGATTAATAGAAATGGGTTAGATCAATATGTAAAAGCTAGCCAATAAGAAACTGAAACTAATGGGTCAGGCAGTGTTTAAAAGAATACAGTTTCCGTGTAATTATTTCGGGTAAAGCTAGCCGTTCAGGCGGCCGGGTGCGGGGACTCAGCCCGCTGCTCCTACTACTACAGAAAGCTAAGATCAAAAGAAGCAAAGATGAAGCAGAGTAACACAGAGACTAAGTCACTGTTTAGTCTTCCTTAGACCCAATACAATCTATTTTTTTTCTTATAGTCTTGTACAATTGAGACAGGGAACCTGCTGTGGGATGATGCCTTTGTGCACTGTGAAGATTTTTACTCCTACTGGTTTAATAAAATGTTGATTGGCTAGTAGCCAGACAGGAAGTATAGGCGGGGTGACCAGACTACGAGAATTCTGGGAAGAGGAAAGGCAGAGTCAGTCACTAGCCATGCCTTACTGAGTAAAGGTACCAAGCAACATGGCTAAACATGGACAAGAATTATGAGTTAATTTAAGTTGTAAGAGCTAGCTAGTAATAAGCTTGAGTAATAGTCCAAACAGTTTATAATTAATATAAGTCCCAAATATATTTGGGACTGAACAACTGTGGGACTCTTGCACCAACAGCGACGTCCTTATGCCACCTGTTTATGTAGGGAGTAAAATACTGCATCCTGAGAAGGAAATGCTAAAGGTGGAAAGCCAGAACCAAGAGGAAAAAGTGACATTCTGATGTATGTTGAGTATAGACAGAAGAGGAAATTCCCCCCACCCCGAAAACTCATGCAGAGCCAAGTAAGACGTTGGCTGGTTGTTCCCACAAGTTCTGTGCCAACAAGTCCTAGAGTATATTGCAGGCAGGACAGATTTTAGGTCAAAGGTTTTGTGGCTGGGTTAGTGTTTCCATTTCTCTTTTGGTAGTTTGCAGAGTACCTTCCCACACCAAATATACTAGAGATGTAGGGGTGAAGGCTCCATATAGGTTCCAACTCGACTTCTCCATGTTCAGTGAGTCTCGTGGGTGTTGTCTTTGGCCATTGGGCCCTGTAGTGAGTTTGGAGAGAACATTTCATTGTCCTGGGAACACCCTGAGTTGTTTGAGGATTTCCATGGGGTTGTCTTCACCAACAATTAAAATGAACAAACCCAGTCCCAGTACTACTTTGGTGTCAAGAGATTGCTAGCTGGGGACCCCCATTATTAGGAGACCTCATTAGGGTCACCTTCATGTACTTTAAGGCATTTCCACTGCCCTAGGTTTCCATACCCACCCTCAAATTTTCCTCAGTTCTCTTCCTGCATTCCCTTGCTTAGCCCTATCTCACCCTCCATCTCCACTTGATCCTCCCATTTGCATCCCAATCTGCCCCCATAAAATCTACTCTATTTCTCCCTCATGGGGAGATCCATGTGCACTCATGTCCTTTCCTCTACACCTAACCTCTCTAGGTCTATGGATTATAGGTTGGCTTTCGTTTATTTAATGGTTAATATCCACATATTGGTGTGGGATTCTTCTCTCTATGCTGTGAATACCATTGGTTAATAAAGAGGCTGCTTTAGGCCTACTGCAGCGCAGAACAGGGCAAGGCAGCAATTCCAAACAGACAGATGCAGAGAAAGAGTAGGCAGAGTAAAAGAGAAGCCATACAGCTGCCGCAGGAGATGCCGGAAGCTGGACTCCGACCACGTGGCAATACACAGGTTAATAGAAATGGGTTAAGATATAAGAGCTAGCTAGTCCTTTTAATGTTCTGGATTATTTTAGCTATTCTGGGCTTTTTTTTTTCAATATGAAGTTGAGAACTGTCCCTTCAAGTTCTGTGAAGAATTGTGTTGGAAATTTGATGGGGATTGCTGAATCTGTAGTTTGCTTTTGGTAGGATGGCCATTTTTACTATGATAATCTTACTATGAGCATGGGGGAATCTTTCCATCTTCTTATGCAGAGGGAAACACTACTTTCAGCATTAATCACAGAAGCTTCTCTTTACAGTGAATGGTGGTGGATGGAGAGATTTGGATGCTCAAGGTGCTGAGAATAGGAGCAGTTGATGGGTTAAAACTTAAATGAGCTATTTCTACAACCTGCTTTAGGTTGAGAGAATGTCATGGAAGAGGGGACAGAAAGAATGTGAGAACCAGAAAATGAGAGAAAAGGGCTTAGAAACACTGTCCAAAAATGAGGCAACTATCACAGCTTCTGTGGCTGCCTGTTCTGGGCAAGAAAAAGACTACCTGTCAATAACTAGTTATAGATGTGAGAGTAGCTCATAGGATCCTATTTTGCCCTGATGAAATTTGAATAAGAATGAAATAAAATAAATGTATGAAAATGCTATAATGAAACCTATTATTACATATGTTCACTTAAAATAAAAAAAAAACAAAATAATTCCATCCCTAGAAATTATTATAATAAGGGCTAAAGGATTTGTATAGGAAAAGGGTCACTAGGCAATTATTAAAAATAAAACAAGAAAAATTACATAATGAAACAAAGAAAAGGTAAAGAGAAGCATAATTTTACAACTGTTATTCAGATTTTAAAATCTTTTTTTTTGTTTTGTTTTTTTATTTTCTGTGTAACAGCTCTGAAATACCCTGGAATATTGTGTGAAGATATGTCTTTGTTTCATCTCACCTGCCCAAGGCACTTTCTGATTGGTTTAATAAAGAACTGAGTGACCAATATGTAGGCAGGAGATGATAGGCAGGACTTCCAGACAGAGATAGGAACTCTGGGAAGGAATCAGAGAGGTGGAATTTGCAAGTCAAACAGAGAGGAAGTAGAACATGTGGTATTAAGGAGAGGGGACAAGTCATGTGGCAAAAAGTAGATTGATATAAATGGGTTAATTTAACTTTTAGGAGCTAGTTGGGTACAAGTCTAAACTAAGGCCAACCTTCGTTCATTATTTGGGAACTGGCAGTCCAAAGAAAGTCCAATTAAACTAGAATTTGCTTTGTAAATTAGGCTGGCCTCTAGCTCACAGAGATCCACCTGCCTCTGGCTCCCAAGTGCTGGGATCAAATTGTGCACCACCACCACCCAGCTAAAATCATATTTTTAAAGGTCATATAAATGTATATAAATAAAAACTCAAAAACTGGAATAAAGAGGTTAATTATCACTTCATTCATGAATCTGGTTTTAGTATTGTAATGCCCAAACTAAAAAAAGATAATATAAGAAATAAAATTACCCATTAATATCACTCATCAACAGAGATACATAAACTCTTAACGTAAGATAAACCAACACATTTATCAACATATGAAAATACATACCAAGTAGAACTTATTTCAGGTACACAAGCCTTATATTCATTATTTGAAAAGTCAAAGAATGTAGTAACTATGATGATAAACTATGAAAAAGATCACGTGGTCACATCAATTAACATAGAAAAGATTTTGGCAAAAAAAAAACCACCCTGCAGAATATAAACTCAGATAAAAAGGGTAGAAAAGTCTTTATCTTGATGTATTGTCAGAGGTCATTGGAGCAATGCACTGAAGCAAGAAGGAAATGAAAGGCATTTAGATCAGAAAGGAGAAAATACAACCACACGTTTGCACATAACAGGATTCCCAAGTAAAAAAAAAAGATCTATAACTAATCTCAGAAGTAATAACTGGTTTCAACAAGGTGACAGGATTCAGGATGAGCACTAACAAGTTATAATTCTCTTTTAAGTTTAGCATGATTCCAATTAAAATCCTAGTAAAAATTTATACAAATAAGATTATTACAAAACTACATGGAAATACAAAAAAAATCAAAATAGCAAGTTCAGGAAAGAATGAAGTGGAGTCAGGCACAGTCATGCATACCTAAATCCCAGCATCTGGGGGTCTGCAGTAGGGGAAGCAGTAGTGCAAAGTCAAGGCTGGCCAGGGCTTCATGAGGTGATTAAGGCCAGTCTGGGATACAGAGTAAGACTGTATCAGTAAATCAATAAAAGAACAAGTGGGAGGATGCACTCTACCCACAGCTGTCATCAGACAGAGAGTCCTAGCAGAGCAGCCGCACAGACGCACATCAATAGAGTAATAAAAACACTGCAGACACGGCTCCACACCAAGATGCCCAACTGATTTTTTCCCCTAAAAAAGTCAAAAGCAATTCAATGAAGTTAAGTTTACCTTCTCAGCAAGCTCAGCAGCGTGCATGCAGGGAAGTCAGAAAAAAATGGTCTCTGCAGTTACTTCTCAGTAACTGTGTACACTGAGCATCTATAAGAATTTTGACGGAATTCCTCTCACACGTGTATGTACTGACCACGTACCACAGCATATAACCCTCATAGTAGTCCTATATACGGAATGTTTTATGTTGACATCTAGTCTGATGGGATTATATTAGGAGATTGGGGAGCATGCATCCTTGGCCTTTGACTATAATCAAGTATAGAATTAGAAGGCAGACCCTTTGAGAATGATTAGGTCATCAGGATAAGCCCACGGGCACGTGAATAAGATCTTTATAAAGGAAACTTTAAGAGATGGAAAAATAATGGGAAATGCCCATAAAGAAATTTTATATTTTACTCAGGTAAGATTTTTTTAAAGGAAGGTTTAATCCTGATACATCCAAGAATATATAAACTAACAAAATAGGTATACAGATAATATATTAAATACTAATATTAATTTAAACCATATTGGAAAAATTTTTATTGCCTTTAAAGTTTATCTCTAGTAAAATAAAATAAAAAACATTATAACAAAGAATACTAGTGTGTTTTAAAAACATGATTATGATAAAGCCAAACCAAAGCTGGAGATTATGAGCATTCAGAATAATTTGCAGTGCCAAAGTACAAAAGAAATCCCAAGGATTACTCCATTCAACAGAAAGAATTTAATACTAATCCGAGCAAACATGCAATAGAAAATAACCCTGGGTATAAAAGTAGCAGAATGTTTGTTTTCTCCACGGCAAAGTTACTAAGTCACAGCACATCACGGGGAATTTTCAGTATGTTTGGAAGCCTGCAAGACTGGCTTGTCTGCACACCAGGCCTCACTTGAAAGTTCCTACTACCTTCCAATATCACCACTATGAACTGTCATTAACATGAGGACCGAGAGGACACTTCAGATCCAAAATACAGTAGACTTGTTATGGTTTACGTACTATTCCTGAAATAAGCAGATATTTAGTATAATTGCATTAATTTAGTAGCATAAAAGAGTTTTGATTCAGTTTAACTATTAAATTAAGAATAAAGAAAGGCGCTTAAGATCTCATACTTACCTATTATCTGACCATAAAATCCAACTTAGTAGCAAGTAGGTTTACAAATCAGATGTGATTTAACAATATCATTACTAACACTCCCCTTATACCACAATCCAGATCTAAAATGAACATTTTCTTTACCAATTTTCTAATAAGAATTACTCATAAACTCATTGCAGGGTGATGGGAGGGGTAACCAGAACAAGAGCTTTCTAGATCTCCCCACAATGCAGTGAGTGCATGTTGAAATCAATCAAGATGTAACTGACGGTGTAGAAAGCAGTGAAGGCAAGCTCCATACAGAGTGAGGACAGAAGAGACCTACGGAAACGACTCCTAGGTGGCACGGCCATATCCACTGGAAACAGCACAAGTCACAAAGCCAGTACAGCTTGACCAGGTCCAGCAGAGCTGAGCCGAATGCTACAACTGCTGTCAAGCCGTCTCTCGCCTTAGGATTTGGTCTCTGTGTTGCATGCTTGGGGGGCTTTGGACATTATAATTCACTTAATGTCTTTCCCTGAGAAAATTCAATCTGAGTCTCTTTGGGAAAGTCCTAAAACTTATTACGCCTCCTGCTTTCTGGGAGATAATTTTACCCAGTCTTATTCCAAAATCTTCCTTACACCTGGAGATTGTGATAAACACAAAGATGCTAGAACCTTTTTTTGAGCCCATGACTCCAGGATCTTCTTGGTATACCCACCCCTAAGCCAACTCAAACAGAATACTTAGAGCAACGCAAACTTAAAAGGGACTGACGAGCCCAACCTGACTAGAAATTTGGCAACAGGTCAGCAGAGGCCTCCTCTTACATTGTGCTCAGAGTTTGCTGAGTAAGTAACATACCAAGTAGGGGGTTATGCAGGGTATGTCCCAAGGGTGGGGGGGATCAGTGATAATCTGATTTACGAATAGCACTTTGTGCTTTAAAGACTGAGAGTACACTGTTCAAGGCATGGATTCACCTGAACTGGCTCAGATATTTTCTGGTTACCTTGCTCTTCGAAACCACAAGTGCTGTCAGCCTGGAAACAGACGGTTACACATTATGTATGCTTGCCCTAACATATGGACTCCACAGATGCTTTGAAATGGGTCTAAGGAACTAATGATAAAAGCAACTGTTCTATGTGTACTTACTGAATGTAGATAAACCTACAACCCTAGACATGTTATAAAAAACCAAAGACATGTCTGGAGACAAATGATATAATCTGTATCTTCTGAAAAAATCATGAGTCTGTAATTGTCTTATGAATCTGTATAAATAAAGAAGCAGGCTGATTGCTAGTCGGTCAGAGTTGCAAGGTTCTGTCAAACACCATGCCTGACTCACTTCTTACCTCCTCTTGGGACCTGTCAACTGTTAGGACTGCTCCCTTTATGGGGCTGTGCCCTCGCCCCAACCACCTAGGGAAGGACAATCAAACACTACTCTTTACTGTGAAGACAAAATAGGTTTAGCACAGCAAAAAGGTGAGAAACAGCTAAGTGGGTTACAATAAGATATCAGGTTTAAGATAGAAAAGATCAAGAAAAATAAAAAACAAAGTAGGGAAAGCCAGAAACTAACAATATGTAAGACTGGACAAACTGATCATAAGAGGCCCAAATCAAGTGAGACTGAGACAAGTTAGTCACAGGATCACAAGCAAAACTAGGCTTTGTGCCACAGAGACTTCTAGCTTCCCACAGGGTAAGGGTCTTCCTGAGGGGTGAATTCCTTTGGGGCTAGAATAAGAACAATTCCCACTTGGAGATGCCTCTGAGCTTCTAGATTTTCATGAGTACAGTTATACAGATGCTGTACACACAGAGAAACACTGGCAGAGTCAAGTACCACAAAAGACTGAAAAGCTAACTTCAAGGCATGTAAACATTTGTCCCAATATGGACAAAGTAAATATTTTTCCTTGCCTAAAATTAATTCTGTTGCTTGTTACCTTTTCAAGAAACATTTTAAAAGCTTCTCAAAGCTAGCTGGGTTTGGACATATTTTTAAATGGTACACTGTTTATTCTAGCTACCCAAAGTCATAGCTAAGGAGATCTGCAAAGTTAGACAACAATATTTCAATAACATTGCTTCTTCTGTTGGTTTCCAGTGGCTCTGGCATCCTTAGACTTGGGAAGACTATATTGCTATTCATATGCAGGCCTCAAAATAGACACATCCTTGGCTACAAATCAAATTAATTATTACCCTTGTCTGTACAATGTATTCCACATCCAAATTCTTGCCCCTCTTTGTGGAGTGTGCACTATATCCAAATTCTTGCCCGTGTCTGTGGAGTGTGCACTATATCCAAATTCTTGCCCGTGTCTGTGGAGTGTGCACTATATTCACTGGTACAGACAACTTTTCTGCTAGTTCTGAGCATGCTGATAATGGGGCGGCTTTGCTGCTGAGGTCCTTAAAGTATGGTGCCAGCATCAAGTAGTCTGAACATGACCTGGAGACTTAAGAAAACCAAGGTCTTATTGAGCATGATGGTGCAGGCCTGTAATCTCAGCAATTTGAGAGTCCTGCCTCAAGGAGGGTCACAAGAAAGTCACCGTGTTTCTTTGCCCATAACTCAACCTACACAACCAAAGGAAACCATAAATATATAATAGTTCAATTTTTAGTTTTTGTCCTAATTTCTCCTTTATTCTTTATTAATTTGGAAATCATAAAATACATAAAATAAAAATAAAATGGGGTACATGAGAGTAAATTTTCCCCTACTTCAGAATTTCAGATCTTAATGAAGGTAGTCATTATTGTGTTCATTTCCCCATGCTCTTCTAAACAACTCAACCTATACACAGGCACAGGTGTCTCTCTCTCTCTCTCTCTCTCTCTCTCTCTCTCTATATATATATATATATATATATATATATATATATATATGCCATGTTTTATAGTCTACCTAATTTCCATATATTAGTTCTAAATAAAAACATACCTTATGATACAGCATATAACGTACATGTGAAGTTTAATAAATAAGTTTGGAGGGAACCCCCAGCTCTGTCAGAAGTCCTTCCAGGAGCTCCTAAACTTAATAGGTTTTTTTCTTAATAGTCTTTTCTCCTTCAGAGGTGACTGCTTGACTTTGGAATGATCTTTTCTTCCTGCTTCACCACCTATATATTATTTTTATATTTATACTTAAGGAAAAGGAGAGAACAAGAAGACAGACTGAAGGAAAAGGAGTAGAGAAGAAAAAATTGAAAAGATTTCATGAGAAAGTTTATAACTAAATAGATAAATATAAAAAGAATAAACAATAAAAATATACAAGGCTTTTTAAAAATTGGAAAGATTAAACCAAAACATCACTAAAGGTAAAAAGAAAGAAAGAATATGTAGGGAAAACCAAAAGAAAAAGGGTAGATATAAGATTGCTCAATAGAGAAAAAAACAAATAAAATGAGGTAAGTACATGGAGATTATGAAGATGACTAAAAATCAAAGCATAAAGTTTGTGTAAAATATGATCAAGTAAAATGTCCCAAAAAGTACAACGAAAAGGAAATGTAAGATGGAAAAAGAAAAAAAAATGGGGAAGAAAAATTTAAGTGTTGGCTGAGTTTCTTTCTGGGCCTTTAAAGGTTGGTGCTAGCAGGTACTGTAGAAGGCGGGGCTAAGAGCTGAACCCGAGTCTGTCTCCTAACAGTGTGGGCCTGTCTGCTAGCCCCTACACTTTCCTAGCTGTGGACCAGCGGCCTCTGCTGGTCACGGACAGTATTTTATTCTATGTTCTGGACAGATTGCCTTGCCCTTCTGAGGCACCCAATCTGTACCCCCGAGGTGACTACAGGGGCAGAGGGGTGCTCTCAAGTACACTAAAGAGAGGGAAACAACACAGCCCGGAGGTCTGCACAAACTCCAGAACGTTAATCACAGCGGAGGGCTGTGGCTGCAGATGTCACGTGTTCCCGTGGACCATCCCCGTTCTCAGCATCCCCATCAGTGAAGCCTACAATAGACACCTGGCTCCAGAGACTGGTCTAACCAACCATGGAGCTTAAACTCAGAGTCATGAATGAAGTCAGCTCTCAGGCACCGGAGGCACCGGAGGCACCGGAGGTGAGACTTCATACATGTCGCTTCTGGGATGAGCAGTTTGGGGTCTGCATTTTGGGGGCTTGGCAAGCACCTGGTCCTCCTACTCTCCACAACTGCCTTTGGAACTGTCCTTTCCTGAGACTGAAGCAGGTTACATTCAGGCACCCAGACTCGTGACTGTTCCCAGTCCCCCAGCGTAGTTCAGCATTAACAATAGGATCCTGCAAGACAACGCCCGGCCACAGGGCTCTGAGCCAGTGCCCTCTGCATTTCTAACTAACTCATTCTGCCATAAAAGTCACGGTGTCAGCAAATCTCGGAACTGCACAAACATCTGAATAGCAAGCATCATAATTCACTAAGGGTCACAAGTATATCACCCTCTCCTGAGTGTTAAGAAGCATGCTGGAGTTGGGGTAGGACCACCATGCCAGTGCTCTTCCGAGGTGCACTACAATTATTTGGGGAGTCTATCCACAGGGTGTTACCTCTGACTTCTTCAGTGGATTCAGTAACTTTTGAACTTTGGTTTCAGCAGCTCTGGAGTAGGGATCAGGGATGTACTGAAGACATCTGAATTGTTTTGAAGAACACAGTTTGAGAATAACTGAAAATCTGAGGGCAGGCAACACCCTCATTTTCCCCAGTAATTTGCCTTAATCAGAGGCAGGCCTTATGAAATTGAGACATAAAGGAAGAACATAGTTTATCATATGAGGTAGGTCAGTAACAACCGCAGGATGGTCAGTGAAGGGCTCCTTTTGGTTTTCAGATGTTTCTATGTCTTAGAAGTTTCTTTGTGATAGGATAATTTAGTGCGATGGACCCATCACAGTAAGGATGGCTATCCTCTGAACCTAATAGAAGAGAAAGTGGGAAGTATACCTGAATGCATTAGCACAGGAGACCACTTCCTAAATATGATCCCAGTAGCAGACACAGAGAGAAACAATTAATAAATGGGACCTCCTGAAACTGAAAAGCTTTTGTAAAGCAAAGGACATGGTAAACAAGGCAAAACGGCAGCCTACAGAATGGGAAAAGATCTTCACCAACCCCACATCAGACAGAGATCTGATCTCCAAACTATACAAAGAACTCAAGAAATTGATCATTAAAAGAACAAATAATTCAGTAAAAAATGGGGTAGAGACCTAAACATAGAACTCTCAACAGAGGAATCTAAAATGGCTGGAAGACACTTAAGGAAATGCTCAGCATCCTTAGCCATCAGAGAAATGCAAATCTCTGAAATTCCATCTTAACCTGTAAGAATGGCCAAGATAAAAAAACACTGATGACAACTTATGCTGGAGAGTTTTAAGCTTAATAACTTCATATGTATAAATGCTAGACCCAATGTTATTTTAAACTTTTGTTCAAATTTCCCTTATACATATTGTGCTTATACGTGGGCTATTGTGGAACTCTTTGATGTGACCGCAATTACATTAAAATTTTTATGAAATATTTTATATTTAATTTTGCACATTTTTAGCATTAGTGAGTGTGTGATGTGCTTGTGTACGTGTTTGGTGCGCGTGCGTGTGGAAGCCCGGAGGCCAGTGATTAGTGTTGGTATCTTCCTCTTTACTCTCCACCTTCTATTTTTATTGTATTTTTAAATTATTTTCTTTTATGTATGAGTATTTTGACTGCATTTACATCTGTGTATCATGTGCATGCCTTGTGTTTGTGGAGGGCAGAAGAGGTCACTGGATCCCTTGGAACTGAAGCTACAGACAGCTGTGAGCCACCATGTAGATGCTGGGAATTGAACCCAGGTCCTCTGTAAGAACAAGTGCTCCTAACCACCTCTGTAGCCCCTCAGCCTTACTTTTTGAGACAGGGTCTCTCACTGAATCTGGAGCTTCCCAACTGGCCAAAGCTAGCCCACAAACTTGGGAAATTCACCTGTCTCTGTCTGTCCCTGACCCCAACACTAGGGCACTCTCTGCCATACTGAGTTTTTTCTAACGTTGGTGCTGGGATGCCAGCTCAGGTCCTCACTAGAGCACACATAAGCACTCTAACTACTGAGCCATATGCCCAGGCCACTCACTTTCCTTTTTCAGTAAATATTTGTAAAGGAAATGTAAATTCCCTTTTTCACTTTTTATTGTATTTTAAGATTCAAGAGTCACCGTGAAGACAATGACATGTGTGCTTGACCAGTTAGCTGTTCAACTGTTAGGTTCTCAGCTAACAGAAACTTCCAGAAGAGGACTGATGCCAACTGTCAGACAGATCTCCAAGGACAGAGTACCGTTTCCCTTGCGTCTGCTTCACACACCAGTCTATTTGAGTGTTAATCATATATTAGGGGATAACGTCACCAGCCACTGTAGAGCTGATGAGGACTGAGGTGCACATGACACGGACTGCAGGAAACTGTATCTCAAAGACTCCGTAGCAGACAGCAGGGGCTCCCGTTCCGTGTTCATCTGAGGACTGCCTGGCACTGCTTCCCCGCCTCTTCTCCAGCCTCTCTGCACAAGTGCCCGCGTAGCAGCACAGTGACTGAGGGACACAGCCATTTCTTCCTCCCACACCCCGCTCTGTTCTGCAGTCTGCTTCCTTCTTTCTTCTGAGCACAAGCTGAGCCAGTCCCTATGGAGGTAGGATCCAGGAATTTGGGGCCCAGGACATTAATTTATTAAGAAATGTTGAAAAAAAAGATATGAAAGCATGATCTGATATTAGAAGACTTTAAGAGATGATGCATGTTCCATGGAAGACTAAAAATACCCATATCTGGCAATATAGTTATAACTGGTTCTTATGAGGAAGACACAGAAACATGTAAAGAACAGATGGTACCTTACTGATAAATCCCTGAAAGCCCAGGCCTCCAAATGACGTGTGAAATGCTGGGAGGAGTTAATGTCTAGGAGCACACCTAAGAGAACACGGTCACTGGGAGGAGCTGATGTCTAGGAGCACACCTAAGGGAACACAGTCACTGGGAGGAGCTGATGTCTAGGAGCACACCTAAGGGAACACGGTCACTGGGAGGAGTTAGTGTCTAGGAGCACACCTAAGGGAACACGGTCACTGGGAGGAGTTAGTGTCTAGGAGCACACCTAAGGGAACACGGTCACTGGGAGGAGTTGATGACTAGGAGCACTCCTAAGGGAACACGGTCACTGGGAGGAGTTAATGTCTCACCTAAGGGAACACGGTCACTGGGAGGAGTTAATGTCTCACCTAAGGGAACACGGTCACTGGGAGGAGCTGATGTCTAGGAGCACTCCTAAGGGAACACGGTCACTGGGAGGAGCTGATGTCTAGGAGCACTCCTAAGGGAACATGGTCACTGGGAGGAGTTAATGTCTCACCTAAGGGAACACGGTCACTGGGAGGAGCTAATGTCTAGGAGCACTCCTAAGGGAACACGGTCACTGGGAGGAGCTGATGTCTAGGAGCACTCCTAGGGGAACACGGTCACTGGGAATGATTCGGAGTATGCTGAAATGGTTCTTCGCTATCCCACACGTTCACATATCTTTCTTCCTCTAGAAAACCCATAGTCCAAAGCCCTTACTTGGGGGCTGGAGAGATGGCTCAGCAGTAAAGAGCACTGGCTGCTCTTCCAGAGGACCTGGGTGCTCACACCCATCTGTAACTCCAGGGCTTCTGACACCCTCACATAGACACACACGCAGACAAGACACCAGCGCACACAAACACCACCACCACGTTTACATTTCCATGCTGACGGAGGACATACAGGTGGCCTCTGTGTGTGAGCAAGGGTGAAGCACTCCTGTTACTTCAGAGCCTTCTTCATGGTCCTTGAGGCAGAGCGGCCTGTTCATTGTAAGCAAGGCTGGCACGTCCCTTAGGAATGGTCTCAGGGACTTTAACTTGAGTGAATTGGACCTAACTCGGTCATATGACTCCAGCATACTTGAAATCAGTTCTGGTACAGATTTATGCCACATCGCCTTTCATTACCTAATCATTCTTTAGAGTATTCCGAACTCAAGTGAGATGAATTTTAAGCAGAATCTTAGTTAAGCATCAGACTCAATCAGATTTACATTTTAGATCAAATAAAACTATTGAGTAAGATGGTGGACTAAATACTGACCGTGTGAAGAAAAGTCACAGAAATAAAAAAGGACTATTCCAAAGAAAGGGAGAGAGAGACTCAGAAAGCCACAAAAGGGTGACAGGACCCCTGAAAGGTACAGAAAAGCAGAGCGGTGAGGGACGAAATGAGTAAGGCGACACCATTAACACGGTGTCCTGTGTGGGAAGGGAGGCAGAAGCCTCAGCCCAGGTTCAGTCCAGGGAAAGGCCATGCAAGAGCCTGGGGGGTGAGACACAACCCCCCCCCACACACAATGCAGCCCAGTTCCCAGCTGGCTGGCTGGAGCCAGCTGTTTAAATGACTGTGGGCACATGGCAGAGGAATTATCCGTTGATGGCACACAAAATTATGAGCAACAACTAATCATTTTTCTAAAAACTGAGTTTGAGGGTGGTTTGTTGTAAGGAAATACATAGTTAAAACATTACTGATACGGATTTGTAAATAGATAAATAAACAACCTAAAACTTCCATCAATAGCTAACATTTTATCACAGTACAGGCTGGGCTAAGGACGTCCCTAATTTTAAATTATGTAGGAAGTAGATTCTATCACCTACTAAGCAGATGGGAAGGCGGGCTTAAAAGAAATCAGGGAACAATCCTAAGATCACACAGCAAGTGGCAAAGCCACAGAAGGTAACGGTCACTTCAGACATTAGACACTACAGTCACCTTTGCCAAGGCAGGATGTCCACAAAGGTCCTTCTCATGGCTTTCTAGATTCTTAAGTTTCTTCTAGTTCAGACAAGCACAGACCTTCTATGTGTGCGATGCACCACCAGGCTCTGAAGAGACTCTTCTAAGATTCCTGGTGTTTGAGACATCACAGTTGCTAGGCGCTCTGAGTGCTGCCTAGCAACAGATTCCACTTTATTCTAGTCAGTTGTCAGAGTACCTTCTGACTTCAAACGGTAACAGACACAGTGACTGTTCATTGCTTTGTCTTTCATAGAGAAAGGACAACCATGAAGACACATAATTAAGTATGGAACGAATCTACTCCATTCTTCTGCTGGGATGCAGTACCAATCAAACAACCAACCAATCAGCTAAAACTACCTACACCCCCTCTAAAAGTCTCAAAAGGGAGACAGCAGGCAAAAACAAGAACATAAACTAAGAACTTCTTGATTCCGGGAGTTCAAGGCACCAAAGTATATTACCAGAACTTTACACTTAGAATATATGTATTTTATGTTATCAATAATAATAATCAATAAAGTTGATTTAAAAATAAAAATTAGAAACATAAAATTTAACTCACAACAATGGGAGATTTCAGCAGCTGTTTAAAGCATTCTAGTTCCTTTATATTTCAGAACAAATCTGGAGTGAATAAGTTTAAGTTTCATTAATAAAATTTAGAGTTAAGTATACATGCTAAAATTTGGCAAAACAAATGAAAGTATGTAAACAAAGGGGAAAGCTCCATGGAGGACAGGAGTTAATACTTCAGCTCTTTCCATCACAGGGTATATGTTACAGCTTCTTCATTCTACTATGCAACCTAACAGCAGCCATAGACTGCAGAAATGGATAGCTATGACTCGTCGCAAACAAAACTGTATCCACAAAACCAGGCAGTCAGCCCAGTACGATTAAGGTGCTATTTACTGCTTTCCCTAAAACGTTATGTGTCCATGTGTGTATCTGTGTGGGGGATGTGCATGAGTGCAGGAACCTGCAGAGCCTGGAGGTATCAGATCCTCCTGGCCGGAGCTACCCAACATGGATGCTTGTTGTGGGATATTATTTTAATGAGGCAAAAATGTGTGACCTTTGCTAATGCTGCAGAATATTTCTTTAACTGTGTAACGGTTTTTTGTGTTACTTTTGTCTAGGGGCTGCCTTTGTCTAACAACATAAAGATGTGTGTTTAATTACGGAAAGATGTGCGGCATTTGCGTCACCCTGCCTGCCTAAGGCACCTGATTGGTCTAATATAGAGCTGAATGGTCAATAGCTAAACAGAGAAAGGACAGGCGGAGCTGGCATGTAGAGACAATACATTAGAAGAGAAATCTAGGCTAGGGAGATAAAAGGAAAAAAAAAGAACAAGAGAAGGAAGAGAGGACGAAGGGCATGCCCTGGGCAAGAAGCCAGTCAGACCCCAGCCAGACGTAGAGAAGCAGCAAAGGAAAGATATACAGAAGTAAGGACGGTAATAAGCCCCAAGGCAAAAGGTAGATAAAGAGAAACAGGCTAATTTCAGTTAAAAGAGCCAGCTAGAAACACATCTAATGTTGGCCGAGCTTTTAAAACTAATAATAAGTCTCTGTGTTGTGATTTGGGAGCTGGTTTTTGGCCCAAAAGAAAACGCCTGGTAGAGATGCCGAATTCTGCAGGAGCAGTACAGTTTCCTAATGCTGAACCATTTCTTCAGGCCCTATTTATTGTTTTCTAATTCCTGATCTATGGCTTTAAAACAAGTGAACAAAGGGAAAGAGGCCAATAAAAAGACTGTCTATCTGGCAGAAAGAAATCAGAAAAACCAAAGTGTAAAATAAACTTTAAGCAAATGAATTCAAACTGATTATGAATTGCAATAAATATTAATAGACTAAATTTAAACCCTACAAGACTACTGGATTGGATTGAAAACTAACTTTTAGAAAGAAAAATCAGTTATATTGAATATATAGGAAATAAGACATGACACCCTGTAAGTTAAAAAACAAAGACCATGGAAATAAAGTGACATCCTTTAATTAGCAAACAGATAACAATAGTCCACATGCTGATGATTCAAGCACCCAAAAAAACAAACAGTTGAAAAGAAAAAAACAATATGGGTACAGGAAAGTACTTTCTGAATAGTAAGGGCAACCACTGACAAATGGAACCTGGTGAAACTAAAACAAACTTCTGTGTAGCTAAGAGAACCATCACCCAAGTGAGCTGAGAAGAGAGCCCACAGAACGGGCGAGAACCTTCGCCAGCTATACATCAGATAGACTAAGATCCAGAACACACAGGAGCCCCAAAACAAAGGATCAAGGAAACAAACGACAATTAGAAAACAGTCTACAGAGCTGAACAGAGAGTTCCCAAAAGAGGAAATAAGAAGAGCTAAGAAATAGCTTTTAAAATATTCAACACCCTTATCAACTGGGGAAATGCAAATGAAAATTATTTTAACTTTTCCTAGATAGAAGAGCTAAGGTTAAGAGAACAATCTACAACAAATGTTGGCAAGGATGTCAGGGGTTGCAAACCAGTGTAGCCACTGTGGAAACCAGTGTGGAGAATTCTCAAAAAGCCAAATGGAGATCTATATCCTATATGTCCCAACTCTCACTCCTTGGCATAAGCCTAGCACTTGATACCTTGCTCCACAGATGTCGGTTCGGCCATGCTCATCATCATTATAGTCACAGTAGCTAGGAAATGGGAACAACATAGATGTCCTTCAGCTGATGAACGATTAATGAAAATGTGCTGCATATATACTATGGAATACTATTAAGCTATAATGAGAAATGAAATCATGAGATTTGGAGGTCAAAATATGGAACTGAAAAAAAAATGGAACCAGAAAATACTGAGTGGGGTAACCCAGACCCAGAAAGACAAATGCCGTTATGTTCTCTTATCTGTGAATCCTAGCGCTGAATCTTTAGATGTGATTATACAACCTGGAGTAACGGCAGAAACCAGGAAAGTGAAAAGTGACCACTGGGGTAGAAAGGGAGAAGGAGTTCTAGAGAGGGAACAGGTGGGCAGGCGCTATGAAGGGAGAAATTGGAAAGGGAGGAGCTGCAGCTGTGGACGGGGAAGGGAGGTTAGGAGGGAGGGAGGGAGGGAGGGAGGGAGGGAGGGAGGGAGGGAGAGAGGGAGGGAGGGAGGGAGGGAGGGAGCCCTTCCTAAAATATACTAAACTTATATTTCAACCTGTTCCCGGTGCCTGCATCATTGGTTTCACGTCACTTTTCCCACTTTCCCCCAAAGGACACCCACGGGGACCCTGTTACAAAGGATGTTTGAAAAATATCATAGGGAGGGGCTGGAGAGATGGCTCAATGGTTAAGAGCTTTGCCCACTCTTCTAAAGGTCCTAAGTTCAATTCCCAGCAACCACGTGTTCACAACCATCTGTAATGAGATCTGGTGCCCTCTTCTGGCCTGCATGGATACATGACCACTGAATACATAATAAATAAATAAATCTTTAAAAAAACCTTAAGAAATAATAAAATTAAATTTAAAAAGATAAAATATCATAGGAAAACATTGTTTTATGAACTTGTTGCTACCAGTCCTGTTTCAGCCAGGCATCACCAGGGTCAATTCTAGCACCAAAGTTAAAAGTTGTCAGTGTTCTAATAAATGCTCTGCAGCCGATTAAACAAGGAAAACTCAACAGCGTTTTCCTACCTTTATTTTAAAAATACCAAAATTGCTTTGAAATAGTCTCGTTAAAACTGAATTAATTTTACAACCCAAACAAAATGAAAACACAGACCACAGGGTTCTTTATTACGAATTTTGACACAGTTCCACAGAATCATGGAATATAGAGACTTCTTCACATTGAAGACAAAGTTTCAAACATTTTGATGTCTAGGGGAAATTACTAAAGAAGCAAAACTTCAGAACCAACTGTGTTATGATCAATGTAACAAAACTATATAATGAACGAGTCTGTTATAAGGAGGGAAAATTTCTAACAAATTAAACTGTTTGGCCTTTCCATGTGAAAAAGAGGAATTCGCCGTTTAGTTCCTATCTCCCGCCTAGCACCAACCATAAGAGTCAACCAGAAAGCGGGGCTTATGCTGTACAAATGATCAGAAGTCCATGGTTAATAGGTCATAGGCCCTAAAGCAAAACCTACTACTCTTGTTTTCCAAATGGACATGTTGTCAACCTGACTTCTGAATATTTATATTTAGCCGGGCGTTGGTCGCGCACGCCTTTAATCCCAGCACTCGGGAGGCAGAGGCAGGCGGATCTCTGTGAGTTCTAGGCCAGCCTGGTCTACAAGAGCTAGTGCCAGGACAGGCTCCAAAGCTACAGAGAAACCCTGTCTTGAAAAACTAAAATAAAAAAAATGAATATTTATGTTTATACCCATAGATTTGTGCTGCGCTCAACCTTGGCCAAAGAAGCTTCTTCGGTGGGTAGCAGCTTAAACAGACTCCTGCCTGGTCAGAGTGTTGAGAATAAGTGACTTGAGCTTTCTGCCTTAGTTGGGACATCTATAGCAGTCTGTCCATCCACACTCGCAGTCGAGGCTAGCGGGGCATCACGACAGAGAGAGGGCGCAGCGAGAACTAAGAGCTGGAGGACGGGGAGGAGCGCTGTGTAATGCTGTCTTCTGGGAACACCATGGACATTGCACTCATGACCTCACTGCAGTTATGGTTACTCACATAAGATCAGGCCAATAAGATCAATATCCAGTAGGCATCACTAAGTGGGTTCAATGGATTACGGGGATGGAGTGAAGGCTAGAGAAAGGAATTGATGAAGAAGGGATGGATGGAGGGAGGGAGGGAGGAAGGAGGGAGAAAACATGCAAGTGGGAAAGGGATGGGTTGGGAGATGTCTAGGGGAAATGGAAGCCAGGGGTTGGGGGTGGGTATACTCAAGATACATGGTATAAATGATACAAATTGTTAAGGAAGAAATAAAAGAAAGTAGCTGCTGAATTTGTTTATTTTAAGCAACAATCTCACTTTAGGAACTTAATTTAGACACAGGCTTTAACTGAGGCAAATAATTGAAGTCCTTTTGCCTTAAACAAGGACAAGAGTCTTCCTTTTGCTGCAGATGCTGGGTTTTGGTGGTGTTTTAAACGGCTCTGGCCCTCGGGAGCCATGCAACTGTGCTCGGTAGTTAAGCTAAGGGTACTAGCAGCAGTACTGGGAGGACAAGAAGAGCGATGACAATAGCAACGGCGTTTGAAACGCACAGCATTTAACAAGCGCTGAGTACTGTCCTCAGCGCCTTCCATACTGTCTGGTCATGAAGAAGGGATAGCATTGTTATCATCTTATAAATAGGCAAACAGGATAAAAAAAAGGCAAAATAATTGATCTAGTATCCATGGGTAATAATCAACATAACATATTAAGGGACATAATCAGATTTCAGAATAAAATTGTCTGCCTATATCTCTACCTAACTTTTAGAGAACTGACTGAAATGATTTAAGCCTGTATAAATATAAACATTAGATATGTAATAAAAAATTTCATTTTGATACTACCTTTCAATCAGATTATTTTATATTTCAGTTAAATATATCTATTACTAAGTTATAGCTAGTATTTATTGTACTTTCCTTGTATTTTTTCTATACTTCATTTTTTTTTGTTGTTGTTGTTTTATTTTGTTTTTCAAGACAGGATTTCTCTGTAACTTTGGAGCCTATCCTGGATCTTGCTCTATAGACCAGGCTGGCTTTGAACTCACAGAAATCTGCCTGTCTCTGCCTCCTGAGCACTGGAATTAAAGGCGTGCACCACCACCGCCTGGCTTATGACTTCATTTTATGGGCAGAACTAAATTAATTATATATAAATAATATTGAGACTCTATAAACAAACATGTTGCATAATTTTGAAATTAAAAATTTAAAAATGAAATGAAACACTCATTTACTTTCTTCTAAATTCTGAGTTCCAAACTGAAAACATATTTCAATCTATATATAAAAAAAGACAGTAAAATCTCAAATACACTTTTTCCCTACCATGTATTTAAAAAAACAAAAACAAAACAAAACTGAAGTTTCTCTTTTTTCCTAGCTCTCTTAGAAGTGAGAAGAGAAATTACTGCAACCTTGTCGATTAAGTGTGGGACGAGGAATAAGACTGCCTACAAACACATGACTACCATTTATGCCCAGAAATTCCTACCCTGAAAGATAAGGACGTAAGTAGTTAAAGGATCTCATTGTGCACACCAGGAACTCCCCCAGCTCATTTACCCCAACAAAAGATGACGCACACGGTCACTGTTCCACAGTTTCCTTCCAACTGGGCAAACAACTTACTTATCAGCAACTGTAAACTTGAAGGACTCAGCTATGATTCCAACTTCAGTGCGCTATTCCAACCCTCAAGTGTAGCCTGAGTTCCCTGCAGAGGCAGGAGAACCCACGGTAGGCAGTGTCCGACGGCCTCTCCACAGGCCTGGGCCGTTAAGAGGGCATCAAGGCTGTGCTCTTCCCATAGGTTAGTGAGCAGGAAACCTAATGCAGGTTTCTTGTATCAGGTACCCAGGGGAGTCAGAAGAAAGCCGGGATTCAACACATTCCACTTCAGTCCCTCTAACCAGAAGCTCCCCTTTAAATCTCTTTTCTCTGCCTCACGTAGCCCATGGGCAAAAATCAAACATGCCAGCATTAGGAATTGTTACAGAAAGAGATAAATATGAAAAAGTCACAAGGCTACAAAAATCTGATATAAGACTTCAAATTTCAAATTTCATTATTATCAGTGATTTGGGTTAATCCCAAATTTCAAAACAATCACAAAATATCACTGTAATCCATGTTTAGAAACATGGGGAAAAGTTGATAAAAACCTTAAAATGTCAAAGTTCATGCTGGCATCTGAGAAGATTTTGTAAAAACTTCCTTTGCTTAACTAATTTTATATCTAACGGTTTCAATCTTGACAAGAAGATGGGAATGTGGCACAGTAGTAAGGCCCATGTCTGGTTCATGCAAAGCCCTGGGTTTCACTGCTAGCACCGAAAAAAAAAAAGACAGATAATAAAACAGACAATAAAACAGCTCTACCAAAATTATATAAGTAAAAAATTATATAGGTGTATAATAAAATTGAGCATTTTGACATCAACTTACGTATTTTTATTAGATCTCACATATATTTACCTATGTGATTTATGCTATACAGCTAATATTGTCCAGAAGCTAGTATTTATTCTAATCCTTGCTTTATGGTACTTTATCATCACATTTTTTTTTCTTTATAAAAAATTTAAACAGGACATGAGGATTTAGCTCAAGAGAGTGCTTGCCTAGCAAGAACAAGGTTTGGTTCTCAGAATAAATCAGATAGATACCTAACTGAGTAAAGCATATGAAGATAGATTCTGAAGTTGAGCAATTTAAGTAAGAATTAGGTGTTACGTTTGTACATATATATACAAATGTAAAAATCGAAGAAAAATTTTACATAGCATTTATAAATTCATGCCTGCCACTCCAAGGCAGAAAAACCATGTATGTACATCATACATATACATACAAACAGCCTTGGGGATGTATATGTGTTATATCAGCTATATGTGTGTATGTACATGCACATTTGCATATATATTCTAGGCAGGAAACGTAAGTGCAGCATTAACCAGCAATTTCTAGGGAGCACATGAATATAGTAATAAATTTGATATGCGACTTTAGACTATACTTCATTAGTACCACAGAGAACATCTAATTGCCATCATTTCCTGTAAAAATCTACCAACCATGTGACGTTTGTTTTTGCTGATGTTGAGAACATGAAAATGAGAAAACACAAGGTATTCATGGCAGCAGGTGCCTGTTAGGCCAGCACTCTCAGTAGACAGGAGGATCAGAAATTCAAGGTCATTCTCAGCTACACAGTAAGCTTCACACCAGTCTGGCTGAAATGGGACTGTCTCAAACAAACAAACACAACCAGAACAGAATAGTTTGGATCCTGGGATTTCTACTCTACATTAAAGAAAACAATGTCAATCTCTCGGGACTCCAGCAAGCTTACTTGGAAAAGAATGAAGACTCTATCTACAAGGCGTCCTTGCTCTGCTCATGCAATGAGATGATTCTAAGGTCTTGGCCAGTCTGCTATCTGGCAGAGCGCTAACTAACATATGTCTTCATTACCCATCATGTGTGGAAATGCACGATTAACTGTGGCACAGTGGGAACTAACACACGTGTTTACTATCCATCCTGAGTGGGAATGCCCCACAATTATGTTCCTAAAGACCAGTATGATAATACAGCACTTTCTAAATAATTAAAGATGCATTAATTATGTATAAGATGTTTAAGGTTCATATCCTTTCAACCAATAATAGGACTTCTAAAAATGAAGCCAGAGGAAATGATTAGAAAAACCATCAAATATTTATGTAGAGAGATATTCTATAAAATCTTTATTTTTTTTATTGAAAATGGATTTTTGTTCTCATACAGAATATCCTGATTACAGTTTCACCTCCCTTGGCTCCTTCCAGTTCCTCCCCACCACTCCTCCTATCAGGATCCACTCCCTTTCTGTCTCTTATTAGAAAAGAACAGGCTTCTAAGAGATAACAACAACAACAAAACCCCCCAAAAATAATAAGATAAAACAAAAACCATCACATCAAAGATGGACAAGGCAAACTAAAACAAGGAAAAGAACACAAGAGAAGATGCAAGTTATTCTTAATAAAAAAAAAACGAGAAACAATCCAAGTATACAAACATCATACATAGGATTATTATGAAATATTCAATCAGTAATTAAAATATTCATGATGCCTCAAAGAAAGATCTAAAATGCTTACAAAAAGTAAATTAGAGCAACAGAATATAGACACATCTCAGCTAATTATGCTCATATGTATGTATCATATATGCACACACAAATGCAGAAAAAACCACATCAAAATGTTAACAAAGAAAATTCGGGTATTAGGAAGCAGTTATTGTGTTTTGCAAGAAGATCTTGCTATATGCAGTCCAGGCTGGTCTCAAACTCACCATGTAGCTCAGTATGACTTACAAACATGGTTGGCCTGTCTTAGACTTCGGAGTGCTAGGATTTCAAGTGTGGACCACCATATCTGTTCAGGTAATATGTATATTTTCAAGTTTCTCTACTGGACGTATGCTTAGAATACAAAAACTATACTCAATTCTGCATATGACTCAGTATATTCTAGTCTCCAAGGAATAGCCTTTTTTGTTTGTTTGTTTTTTGTTTTTTCGAGACAGGGTTTCTCTGTAGCTTTGGAGCCTGTCCTGGAACTAGCTCTTGTAGACCAGGCTGGCCTCGAACTCCCAGAGATCTGCCTGCCTCTGCCTCCCGAGTGCTGGGATTAAGGGCGTGCGCCACCACTGCCCGGCCAAGGAATAGCTTTTAAATTAAATTTCATTCCCAAAACAACATGTAGTAACTGACAGAGATAGATGTACACAATAGACTCAAAGACATGAGGAAACAGAAGCAAGAAGTAAACTTGAACTCTCAGTGTATACAGGCACATACACTTACGTGTGTGTGTCTGTATACATACACAGAGACATACAAATATGGGGATTAATGTCTGTCAAAGAACTGTTTCAGATATAGAGAACTGGAGGGAATATCTTCAACCTTCTCAGGAAAGATGTGCTCTGGGGGTAATAGTCACTGTTTAATTTTTTATTTTATGTGTTTGAGTGCTTTGTCTGCATGTAGGTATGTGCAACACATGCATGCTTGGTGCCTTCAAGGTCAGAAGAGGGCATCAGATCTCCTGGGACAGGAGCTGTGGATGACTATGAGCCACCACGCGGGTGCTGGGAACTAAACCCAGGTCCTCTGCAAGAACAGCAGATCTGCTCTGGAGTGCTAATTAAGAGAACTGAGTGGCCAGGTGGTGGCGCACACCTTTAATCCCACTCGGGAGGCAGAGGCAGGCGGATCTCTGGGAGTTCGAGGCCAGCCTGGTCTACAAGAGCTAGTTTCCAGGACAGGCTCCAAAGCTACAGAGAATCCCTGCCTTGAAGAGAGATAGAGATGAGAGAGAGAGAGAGAGAGAGAGAGAGAGAGAGAGAGAGAGAGAGACAGAGAGAGAGAGAGAACTGAATGAAACCCAGTTCTGTGGTTGGAAAGACAGAAGGGAAAGTTAGAAGGCAGGGAAGCAAAATCTGAACATAGCATGAATGAGCATGGCCATGACCAATAGCTAAAGGAACAACTACTAAGAATGCACAGATACCAAAATAAAGACAGGAATTTAGACAGATTTCTCCTTAACTGTTGCCTTGACTAATGTGCCTTCAAAAAAAAGACTGAAATATTAAAGTATACTTGAATTTCATCATGTAAAACACAGCAAGAAAACAAACATTAACAAAATATTCTATTAATGAAATATTTACAACAGGGCACGAACCTTCACTGATGGCATGGGGCTTAACAATGCAGCATGTACAGTTGGTAAATTTAGCAGTGTTTGCTGGTCCACAGCCTCCACTTGAAGGAAAAAATAATTCCATTTCCTACAGTACAGAAAGATGAGAAAAGGGATTTTGACATGGATAATCTTTTATCTGAAACTTACAGAATATTTCTGGAGGTTTCTTTTCAAGTTTCATGATATATATTTTATTTTTTAAATTTTCTAAATGTGAATTTGAAAAACGGAGTAACTTAGCTCCATTTCAGCACTTAACAGACAGAGCAACATGCAAATAGTAAAAAAGCAATGAGAAGATGCCATTGTGTGGCCTCTATCATAAGTGACAAGGTTTCAATAAATTCTGAGAGTTGAAAAAAAACAGTATGAAGTTCTTACTTTCCCCAAAGTATAGTTCATAAATACAGATTAATATTAAGTTTAAAAATAAAATATATAGGGGCTGGAGAGATAGCTCAGTGGTTAAGAGCACTGACTGCTCTTCCAGAGGTCCTGAGTTCAATTCCCAGCAACCACATGGTGGCTCACAAACACCTCTAATGAGATCTGATGCCCTCTTCTGGCCTTCAGGCATACATGGAGGCAGAATGTTATATACATAATAAATAAATAAATCTTTAAAAAATAAAAATAAAATATATAAAATAAAGTTAAAACAAGCACATCTTCACAGAAACAGAAAAATTGTTAAGGGGGTCTGAGAATTACAGTTAATAACAATAATTCACAACAGTTCTATTACAAATCAAAGTGAGCACTATAATATGACCTGATTCACACAGTGGCTATTTGCTTTAATCACGGCTCATTAAACTAGAAATCAGTAATCTGAACGAACCACAAAGATGTTCACATTTGTCAAGTCTTTAATTACTTAAATGGTGTCCCTAAGCTTTTAGCACTTTTCTTTCCGTGATATTCTCCATAAAAACCTCTGTTCACACTCCAAAACATCTGCCAGTGAACAAAGAAATGGCGAAATGCAATCACCTCTAGCGAGCTTTTCCTGATGCTCCCAATCAACACCACGCATCTGTCACAGCCGTCACTTGTCATCAATCAGATTATAAATTTGAAAAAAAGAACCAACTTGCAGAGCTCTGTAGCTCCCCAAACACCAAAACCAAAACCTGCCACAGAGTGAGTATTTTCTTTTCACTGAAGCCTACCATTCAGGAGGCAGAGGCAGGGGGTCCGCTGCCAGCACAAGCCGCCTCACCTATGGAGTAAGTTCCAGGTCAACTGCGGCTACAGGGCGAGACCATGACTCAAAATTACAATAAGATAAATCAAAACTACACTAGCGGACTTTCATAGGTTATTGGTATACACTAATTATATAGAACCATAGGCTTCATGGGATATTTTCATAGAAGTCAAACACGCTGTGATCCTAGCCAGCCCCACTTGACCCCCTCCCCCTTACTCGTTCCTCTGTCCTCCCATCCTCTTCTCTCATGGTCTCCCTTCTATTTTGATGTGTAAATACTTTTTTAAAACGTTAGCAAAGGGAGGAGGAGAATCTACCCAAACACTGTATATCTCAGTGATCCTGTTGGCAGACTATTTAAAAGAATAATAATAATTATTGTTGTTGTTGACCTGCTTTTGTCATTAAAAATGAATTTTTATAATTTTATATAGTTGTATAATGCTATTTTTCTAGCTTTTTTTATTCAAAACATTGAGATTCACTCCCTGTAATCCTTCATTCATCTCTCATCTCTCTTTCTCTCTCTCATTCTCTCTCTCTCTCTCTCCTCTCTCTCTCTCCTCTCTCTCTCATCTCTCTCTCTCTCATCTCTCTCTCATCTCTCTCTCTCTCTCATCTCTCATCTCTCTCTCTCATCTCTCTCTCTCTCATCTCTCTCTCATCTCTCTCTCTCATCTCTCATCTCTCTCTCTCATCTCTCTCTCTCCTCTCTCTCTCCTCTCTCTCTCATCTCTCTCTCCTCTCTCTCTCTCTCTCATCTCTCTCTCTCATCTCTCTCTCATCTCTCTCCTCTCCTCTCCTCTCCTCTTCTCTTCTCTCTCTCTCTCTCTCTCTCTCTCTCTCTCTCTCTCTCTCTCTCTCTCTCTCTCCCCGACAATAATATGCCATTGATGGCCGCAGCATGGCTTGTTCATTGTTCATCTGATGGACATTTGAGCTATCTCTAGTCTGTGCTATTACAAATAAGCTGTTAGAAACACTCAAACCCAATCTTCTAACAAGATGCTCACAGGATAATTTTTATTTTGTTGTTGTTAACAAAAATTTTTGCTTTGAAATTTTTATTACGTCTGTCTGTCTGTCTTCCTTCCTTCCTACCTACCTACCTACCTACCTACCTACCTACCTACCTACCTACCTACCTACCTATGTGTCCATGCAGTGTGTATGTGCATGGCCAGAGGCCAGAGAACACAGAGAATAAATTACTCCTTCTACCATAGAGGTGTAGTTAACAAACGCGGGACATCGGGTGTTGATTCAAATGCCTTTACCCAGTAAGCCGTCTTGTCGGCCCAAGGCCCAGAGTTCTTGCATCTTTACACAAGCTGTAATTCCACGTGTTTCTAGTATTTCTCCTAGACCCCCACTTAGCTAACAGTGCTTGTCTGAACAACAAACAGACTACGCAAAGGAAGCCTTCTTTTGGAATACCACAGATCTGTACACTAGTATTCTTAATTGAATTCAGTCACAAACATGAGAGTCAGCAACTTAAACCTTTACAGAAAGAAGTGTGGGAATAAGGGTCAGATCTGGAGAAAACTGCGCTCAACTGTGACCTACACAACTGATTTAAAAGGGGGCGTGTCTCTGAGCCACGTGATCCTCTGAGCCACGTGATCTTCTGAACCACATGAACCACTCGATCCTGTAGCTGTTCACCACTACTACACCAGCTGTTCCAATCCTCCCAAAGTCCTCAGCGGGAGAAATATTTTATTCGGACATAAAACAATTTCCGAAACAAAACAGAAGAAAAATATCTCTCAAAACGACTTACTCTGGCAGCAGATGCAAAAGAATCGGGGCCATGAGCCGCGTTTCTGATGCCATCTGTCCCAAAGAGGGCTCTGATGCTTCCAGGGGCATCTGTGCGAGCTAGCCCAGAGTTTGCCGGTCCAAGCAATCTTTTCCACTCGCATATCGCATCATCTCTTAAAATCTCCATGGCAATAACCGGACCACTTGTAATAAACTGGATCAGTTCGCTAGGAAACAGGGGAAACCTGAATTACTTCTCTGCTCTGTCAATCTAGACATCAGCCATAACAATGACATCAGTAATTTCAGGGACCAGAGTTTCTGGGCACGGTGAAGCGTACGTGGGCAGTGCCAAACCCTCAAGAATGGAGTGCACTACCGTTAGCAGGGGAAAAGAGAGGCCTGCTGAATTCTGATGATTCCATCAACTTAAACTGCACAGTGTTGACCTAAGCGTTCCCAGTACTCTAAGCAGGACAAAGGTGATTCCCTTTTTATTTTCATATGGTTTATCCTGGCAGTCGGGTAGAACTGTACAATGACAAAGTAATGAGCATTACTTTTTGTAACATTTTCAACACAGAGAGTGACAACTCTAAATCCGTGTGAGAAAGAAAAAGACTGTCAGCAGGTCTTCAAACACTAGCCCTGTATCAGCAGAAAACTACTCTGGGTTATGATATACTAAATGATCGACCACACACACGGGGCTTTGTTGAAAGTTTATGCCTTAGTCCCAGTTCCCTGGGAAGGAAAGCTGATACTTCATTTCATTTTTCCATCTCTTCATGTGCACACGGCAGCAATGGTAAAGTTAACTTGAAAAGAGTGACATCCCAGTTCCTCACTTTCTTAAGCAGAGGCAAAAGAGAGGAGGAGGACAGGGTGCCAGGCCCTGTTACCTTATGACTGTTTTACACTACCTTCTCTCTCCTTTCCACTTAGAAGAGCATTTCCAGGAGATAGCATGTAGAAGGAGAAGGATCTACACCCACTATGATAAGAGTGAATATTGTGATACTGCATTGTATGTAAAAGATACCAAAATTGGGGGGGAGGAGGTAGGTGGAGAGAATGGGAGGAGAGAAGGGAGTGGGAACTGGGATTGGTATGTAAAATGAAAAAAGAAAGTTTGCTTTCTTTATAAAAAAAAAATAAAGGGGCTGGAGAGATGGCTCAGTGGTCAAGAGTACTGATTGCTTTTCCAAAGATCCTGAGTTCAATTCCCAGCAACCGCATGGTGGCTCAGAACCACCTGTAATGAGATCTGGTGCCCTCTTCTGGCCTGCAGGCATACACACGCAGACAGAATACTGAGAATACTGTATACATAATAAACAAACAAATAAATAAAAGAAAAAATTATAAAATGATACCAAAATATACCAAATAAAGATCTTAAAAGCACAATAAAATTCCCAGCATAAAATATGATTACAAACACATTTTCAATTCAATGAAATATAAAAGGATGTTTCTTAAAACTTAAATAAGTGATCCATTTGTTTCTGATTAAGGGTCAAGTATTTAGTGGTGGATATAAGAAGTCTTTCTAATAGAAGTTAATGGGAAAACAATTTTAGTTCTGAAGCTAAGCACTTACTTATAAAAAGGCCTTGAGTGGTGGTCTACATGAAAGTCTGTGGCTTCTTTCCTATAAAATAAGCAAAATAACAATAGTTAAGGTTACTGGAAATAGTTATTTTAGCTTATGTTAATAAAATATAGATTAAAACACACACGCATTTGATCTGCAAACAAATTAACTATGTTTTTTCACCAAATTTTTATTTCGCCAAATTGCATATTCCAAGTATGAGTCCTTCCTATGCTGAGATATAAAATTAGATAAGATGATATGTTTACTTTTTTATTGATGTTACACTTTATCCATCTTCCACTTCATCAGCATCTCACTGCATTCTCAATACAGTGCTAAATATCTGAGCAATAAGAACGTTTGCTATTTAAAGTCCAAACAAATTACATTAAAAAAATGAAGAGAAATCTTCTAATTCAAAACTTAGAATTAATTTCAAGTTTTAGAATTTTGGCTACAGCTTATTTTATTTTTTGTCATCTAGATGGCGCGTCTCCGGAGGATTCTAGGCTTCACACAAAGAGATAGGCTGCGCAACAACGAAGTAAACTACAGGATACAGCAATGGCGCTTGAGATACTTCGGCCATGTTATGAGAAGGGATGGTGGCAGACACCCGAAGATAGCACTGCTTGGAGGGGTGCACGGGATAAGATGAAGAGGAAGATCTAAGAAACGCTTAATAGACAGCACAAAGGAAGACTGTGGAGCCTTGGGTATGACGACAACACAAGTGTCTAGGACTGCCCAGGGTAGGAACAACTGGAGAACCACCATAAATGGGTAAGCATTGCCGGGGCATAAATAAAATGAAAAGGAACGAATGAACTGGGGATAAACCAAGAATCTCACTCATGTACAGAGTGCTCTACGGCTGAGCACCATCTCAAGCCCCTTCAGGTTCTAATTTACTAGTTTTTGCTTAGTCATTTGTAAGAACTCTTCAAGGAAAAGCTCTTTACGTTTGTATTTTTTAAAACCGCTTGACAAATTATATATATTAAAATCTGCATTTCCATTAAAATTTATTATAATCTGATCCAGTAAGCTTAAAGGTGTAAAAAGCTTTCTTTCCCCTACCAAAATCAGGTGTCTTTCTTACAATTGTGCAGCTTTCTTGCTGGATTTAAAAAGAATTTATACTAGGTAACAAATATATATAAACATCAACCAATTTTTTGGCAATCTTTGCTTATTTTAAATGTACAGGATTTAGCTGTATATCTGTTTACCATAGGAATACAGTATCCTTAGAGCTCCAGAAGAGGGTGTCAGAGCCCCTGGGACTGGAGTTACAGATGGTTGTGAGCCACTACATGGGTACTGGGAATTGAACCTGGGTCCTCTGGAAGAGCAGCCAATGCTCTTCACTAACAAGCCATCTCTACAGTCCCTCAGCTATTTTTAAAATTGCAAATAAATTACAAGTATTTGGTAGCAAAAAAAACCAAACAAACCCCACAATCTTTAAACTTGAGAATTAATTTTGTATTCAATGCTTTTAAGATCTTTTATCATCCACAGCTAGGGAGGTTATAGAGCACTGTGGGAAATCCACTGCTGTTGTTTAACTAAATTGACATGGTGTCAAAGTGTCTTCTGTGCAATTATATTTACACCCATGGACAAATGCTGCTCTCACAAGCCTTGCTCAGACAAGCCTATTTCCAGTGAACAGTGATGAATGCGAAGATCCCACGATGCTTGGGTACCAAGAGACGAGACAGCTGACTGCTCAGCCCTAGGTAAGATATTTATACCATACACTCTAAGGCTCAGGGAAACTCACAGAAGGAAGAGTGGAAAGAATGTAAGAAATGGGAGATAGGAAGATGGGCTGCAAAACGTTGTCTATTGGGCATGACCCAGTCACTGCAAACATGTACTCAGAGCTGCTGTCGTTGCCTACACTGGACCTGTCAATATTAGCATGAGTCATTTGTTACTAAGTATTGCCTACTCTGCTCTACTTTTACTCGACGGAAGCTTCAGCTACTGTTTACACCAGCATCCCCTCAAGTGATAAAGCTGTACCACAGAGTAAGGGCTGTAACATCACTAGGTGACCAAACATTCTCACCTCCATCGGAATCTTATGAGACCACCGTCACACACAGTCCATCACTGACCAAAACGTTGCTATACACTACATCACATCATTTATTTCTGTCTGCCTTGAACTGGGTTGGGGGGGGGGCAGGACACTGGTGCTGAAGAGAAGGGGTCGCATTTTTCTGTTCTTTGCCCAGCATTGTGAATACTTTGTCACCATTCCCAAGATAAACACAACTTTATCCTGGAGTCACAATTATTTTGTAATAGAAAAAGCTTATTAGGATAAGTCTTATTTTCATCAAATACTTCAAAAAATATCTACATTAGGTTAAGTAATATTGTTTTTAGAGAGGTAAACAGCCATATTGGCATACACACTAAGATGAATTAAATGTAAATAAACACTTCTAGAAATCGTTAGATGAACGCATCCTCTATTATCTTCATAAAGTACATTATTCTTACATAGAAGAGATTATGTGAAGAACTGATATTATGAAAGCAAACAGAGCTACGGAAGTCAACACGGTTAAATGAGGGCTGTGTAGATCTGACAACTTCTAGTGGCTTAGAGTTAGGTCGTTTTGTAATTAGCTGATTATCTATCTATTATCTTGCTTCCTTCGTCGTGATAGTCTATATTTGCCATCCAGGAAAAGGCTTTTGTTTCATCCTGTGGACTCTTTGTTTTGTGCTTTTGCTTAGATAAAGAATGAAGGGCAATAAAAAGGACATTACATAACTGAAAACGTGCATCACATTGGTTACCTCGAAAGCGTCATCATTCGGAGTTTGGTTATAGTAAATCCACTTTTGTTTATCATATCAATTATTTCTCCAGCTTTTGATACTGCATCTGGTTTGATCAGGGCTAATGTTCTGTAAGAAACAAAAGGATAAATCTGAAAATAAAAACAGTCCTATAGTTTTTAATTTATGATTCCAAGCAGTCATTTTCTTAACAACCACATCAGACCATTACCAATTAAAAATATAGGGAAGTGTATTAAAGACATCACTTAAAAATTATATAAAGTAAGATCACTATTTTCCCAAAGAAATGAAAATAAGCTAAATCTCATTTTTAAAAAGCAAGAGGCAGGATGTAGTGGCACACCCCTTTAATTCCAGCACCCAGGAGACAAAGGAGGTACATCTCCATTCTGACTTTGAAGGTAGACTGGTCTACAGAGAGTGCTAGGCCAGGCAACAATACATAGCGAGACTCTATTTATTAAAAATAAGAGGAAGTGGTAGAAGAAGAGAAGAAAATGGGCAGGAAGGGACACTAAACTTGCTATTTTTATTTAAACATTTTTATTACATTTACTTATTTTCATGGGTATGAGCATGAGCGTTCCATAGCCTGGACATGGAGGCCAGAGGGCCATTGTGCGAGTCAGCTCTCTTCTGCCAAGTGGGTGCCAGGGATGCAATTCAGTCCTAGGGCTTGATGGCAAATGCCTTAACCGTGAACTATCTCATCAGCCCTAACATGTGTATGGCTTTTTTTAAAAAAAAATACTCAAATTAGAAAATGTAGGTATTAAAAATGTCTATGTACTATAAGATAGTTTTATATAGAAAACTAATCCCCCAAGAAATAACATTAAATATACTAGAAATTTAGTGTTCTCAAACCACTTAAACTTATGCATGCTATGCTTCCAGTTCAGCACTGACACAAAAGTAACTATAAATTCTTCTACTGGGTCTCTATTCATGGCAAGGTTAAAACACAAACACCCAAATGCCCTCTGACCCAACAATACATGTGAATATCAAGTGCCATGCTAGCCTTTAAATATGAATCATGTCTTTTCTTCTTCCAAAAGGGCCCACCAGAGCCCTGCACTCAGTCCAGAAGCTCCCACAGCCATCTCCCTGCCAGCACAGAAACAAGCACTTATTATATGCAGTAGGTGGCAGTCTCAAGAGGAAACAGTATGAAAACCATTATGATAAATTCGCCTTCTCAGTGGACAGCGAGAAAGCAGACTGGCCAGGTTTCACTAAGGCAGGCCGGATGCGGATATCTGAAAACCCACGATTCTCCCTGAGCCATACAGAACGTCTATCAGAGGCTTCGCACTCTAAGCAAAACAGCAGCAAACCTGTCTGTGAGTAGACGACCAGCAGCCGCTGTAGCACAACATCCTAGACAACGCAGTGTGGGCACTGTGCAAGGGGCGTGCCAGTTCCATGCCAGGCCTCTCTGAAAGCAGCAGACTGATAGGAATAAACATGCTCCTCTACGAGACCGGCTCAAAATGCATTCATGCTTGTCCTGAGTACACAACAATACATTTTAAACAATGGCCAATTTGTGAATTCTCTTACGTTCTCTTTGCAAGCATAAAGTATGTGCTCACTTCACGGATAAAGGACAACGGTCTCCCAGGCAACTTGTGGCTTGGAGAAAAACACTCTGTGAAGATTTTAACTGGTAAGAGCAGCCAAGTTGTTCAGAGAAATCCTTCTTTTTTATTAATTTTTTTTAAAAAAGAAAACAAACCAATCCCAGTTCCCTCTTCCTCCTTCTCCAATTCCCCCCACCCCCCACACCCCCCATCTATTCCTCAGAGAGGGTAAGGTACACTGCCCTGGGGAAGGTCCAAGGCCCTCCCCACTACATCCAGGCTGAGCAAGGCATCCATCCAAAGAGAACAGGTTCCCTAATGCCAGTACAAGCAGTAGGGACAAGTCTTAGTGCCACCGCCAGTGGCCTCGCAGTCTGCCCCTGCCATACAACTGTCACCCACATTCACAGGGACTAGTTTGGACCCATGCTGGTTAAAGAGATATCTTGATTGAGGGAGCCATTATGGGGTTTGCAAGAAACCTGGCTCTAGAAAAATTCCCAGGAATCCACAAGGATGACCCCAGCTAACTCAGACTGATGATTATCTTAAATATCACTATAGAACCTTCGTCCCACAACAGATGGAAACAGAGGCAGAGTCCCACATTGGAGCACTGGACTGAGCTCCCAAGGTCCAGTTGAAGAGTGGAAGGAGTGAGAATATGAGCAAAATGGTCAAGACCATGAAAGGTTCATCCACTGAAACAGTTTACCTTAGCTAATGGGAGCTCGCCAACTCCACCTGGACTGGGAAGGAACAAGCATAGGACCAAACTAGTCCCTCTGAATGTGGCTGACAGTTGTATGGCTGGGGCAGACTGAGGGGCCACTGGCAGTGGCACTGGGATTTATCTCTACTGCATGTGCTGGCTTCTTGACCTATCCTCTTTGGATGTATACCTTGTTCAGCCTAAATGTAGTAGGGAGGGCCTTGGACTTTCCACAAAGCAATGTGCCTTACCCTCTCTTAGGATTAGAGGGAGGTGGGGTGGGAGGATGTGTGGAGGGAACGGGAGGAGGAGAGGGAGTGGGAATTTGGATTGGTATTTTTGTTTAAAAAAATCTAATTAAAAAGAAAGAAGGAAGGAAGGAAAAAAGAAAGAAGAAAGGAAAAGGAAGGAAGGAAGGAAGAGAGAGAGAGAGAGAGAGAGAGAGAGAGAGAGAGAGAGAGAGAGAGAGAGAGAGAGAGAGAGAAGCTCTGCAGGCTGGCCTTGAACTCACAGAAATCTGCCTGCCTCTGTCTTCCGAGTGCTGAGACAGAGATGCACAGTTGCCTCATAGGAGTGAACACAGTTCCGCAGTATTAACAGGAGAAAAGAGAACCCATAGACAGAATGCATTAAAGATGACTATCTGAGTTAAACAAATGTTTGTAATTACTTGGATGTACTTAAACATTCAAAAGAGATTTAGGTCTTTCTCCTAGGCCATCCTTAAACACCTTCTAAGCACAGATAATACCTTCTAATACAAATACACCCTTCTAACACAGACACATCCTAACACAGATACATCCTTCTAACAGAGACACACCCTTCTAACACAGATACACCCTTCTAACACAGATACATCCTTCTATCATAGATACACCCTTCTAACACAGATACACGTTTTTAACACAGATACACCCTTCTAACACAGATACACGTTTTTAACAGATACACCCTTCTAACACAGATACATCCTTCTAACAGAGACACACCCTTCTAACACAGATACATCTTTCTAACAGAGACACACCCTTCTAACACAGATACACGTTTTTAACACAGATACACCCTTCTAACACAGATAGATCTTCTAACACAGATACACCCTTCTAACACAGATACACCCTCTAACACAGATACACCTTCTAACACAGATACATCCTTCTAACAATACACCCTTCTAACACAGATCCATCCTTCTAACACAGATACACCTTATAACACAGATACGTCCTTCTAACACAGATACACCTTATAACACAGATACACCTTATAACACAAATACACCCTCCTAAGCACATATACCACCTTCAATGCAGCTCGGAATACTCGCACTCTCTTTTAGGACAATGGACACATAAAGTAAGCTGAGATTCCTGGATTCAGAAGTTTCTTTAAGTCACCAAATGACTGCTATTATTTACTCATTTGCAGTTAGAAAAGAATCAGAAAAGAAAATGATAAAATAATTCAACTCAATGGAATATATACTACTGCAAGCATTTTCATTAACTATATTTACAAAGGCCAAATACTTCAATATTTATTCACATGAAAATATATCCAGTTTAAAAATTCATCCCATTTAACTGTATTAGTCAGCATATGGATTAGAAGCGTAGCAAAAAAAAAAAAAAACAGACACATTTTAGACTACTAAAGTCTAACAGAGTTTGTTTCCTTTTACTGTCTAGAAGTGTGACTGGCCAAGGTACTTTACCATCCTATAGGATCAGTTTAAGAACATTCATTCCTCACAAATCAGAGTTAAAAGATAGAAAAAGCAATTATTAGGACCATTTTTATTTTCACTTGGCTCCAGTCAGACTATTAATCCCAGCTTCTCAGATTACCTTTCCGAGTTGAAATGAAAACCTAACGTTGCTGTGTGTTGAGATGATTATGCAAAGTGCCCTTCTAAGACAGGGACTAGCTGTCTCAGTTAGGGTTTCTGTGGTGATGAAACACCATGGGGAGAAAGGGTTTATTTTGTTTATACTTCCATATCGCTGTTCATCACTGAAGGAAATCAGAACAGGAACTCAAATAAGGGTGGAAACTGGAGGCAAGAGCTAATGCAGGGGCCACAGAGGAGTCAAGCTTACTGACTAGCTCCCATGGCTTGCTCAGTCTGCTTTCTTGTAGAACCAGGACCGCCAGCCTAGGGATGGCACCACCCACAGTGGGCAAAGCCCTCCACTATCTATCACTAATTAAGAAAATACCTTACAGGCTTGCCTACAATTCAATCTTATGGAGACATTTTCTCAATTGAGGCTCTATCCTCTCAGGAGACTTTAGCATATGTCAAGTTTTCACAGAACTAGCTAGAACACTAGAATATATCATTATCCACAATGAATGGAAGCTATAGATTATTTATTACTCATAAAAGGGATTATAGAGGCTGGAGATACGTCTCAGTTGGTAAAGCGCTTTCCACGCGAGCATGAGGGCTTGAGTTACAAACTGAGCATGGTGGTTGTGTGCCTGTAATCCTAGCACAAGGGGGAGGAGAGAGTGACAGAGGAAGGTCCCAGTGTCAACCTCTGGCACCCACACACGCACATGCACACACAAGCACTTCAATGCATGCACGAACACACGCACGCACAGAGCTAAGATGCTATTTCCTTACTCTCGCTGACTTTTAACATCATAAGAATCTCATAAGATCTCATAAGAATAAATGATGCTCTTGGTCTGGACTGTAGGACTTCCCCTGTTTTACAGCTGCCCCTGTGGTGGTCTTTCACGAGACAATCCCTCTAGATCTGACCCATCACCACCTAAGCACAAACCATGTCAAGAATTAGAAAGGAACTGTAAAGAAAGGGTAAGGAATTTTCACTCTTTTATATACTAGGCATTTGCAATGTCATAATCCCACTCATTCATTCAATAAATGTTTGTAGGACATTTTTTGTGAACAAGAGAGACAGACTGGCTTTTCTGCATCAGTTTTTTCTTAAAGTTTCATTTCTTTTCTTTTTTCATTTTTCCATTCATTGTCTTTTATCAATCAGTCGTGTCTTCAACACTTACTGGACATGCCAGTTCTATGAACTAAGATCAATAATAGACAACATTAGTGACAAACAATTCTAACTTCCTTATCAATTAGATCAAAAGTCATAACTTGAGGATAAGAAGGAAATACAGAAAAAAGCAGATACACTTGAGTTTGTAATTTATTAATTCATTCAACTGACACAGATTAGGCCCTTACAATGTTTACAGATACTTTCCCAGTGTCATAAAAGACATAGAGATAAAGTAAAATAGAATTAGAAGATCATATCCAGGTCCTACCCAGCCTCCTATGTTTGAATTCTCATGACTCTTTAGTTTTCAGGTATTAAACTTTATCTTACTTATTGCACAGAGCACTAGGTTTCACAATTACATTCTCATAACTTACAGCATTGAATTTTGCTCGTCCCTCACCCTTATCCACCCCTGCCATCTCTCCCTCCTCGGGCTGGACCCTTTCATAAACATATATTCCACTTGACAACGCCAATGTCTTCTCACCAGCGCCACCTGGCATAAAACTTGGACGAGGCTTCTGTCCCTCCCTGCTCCCATCCCTTCCTGCCAACTCTGCCAGGGAGCCACAGTGGAGCAGTGTGCTGCCCACTCCTTCCTGATGTGGGACAATGGTCTTCTACCCTGTAGAAAGATTTGTTGCTTGTACTGCTTTAATAAAACGCTGACTGGCCAGTAGCCAGGCAGGAAGTGTAGGCAGGGCAACCAGAACAGGAGAATTCTGGGAAGAGGAAAGGCTGAGTCTGTAGTCATCACCCAGATGCAGGGGAAGCAAGATGAAAATGCCTCACTGATAAAGGTACCAAGCCACGTGGCTAACACAGACAAGAATTATGGATTAATGTCAATTATTAATAAGAAATCTGAGCTAATACGCCAACCAGTTTATAACTGATGTAGACCTCTGTGTGTTTATTTGGGACTGAAAGGCTGTGGGACCTGGCAGGACAGATACCTCTGTCAACACCTTCCCACTGGGTGACCCTTTTTGCTCCCCCACACTTTACAGTTGACACCATTTTCTTTAAAAAAATTTTTTTTAGCTAGTATATGAAATGTGATTCATAGTGATATTTTCGTATCATTATACTCTGTTCTTTTTTACAACCCTGGCCCTCCCCAATGGTGACTCATTTCTTGTTAGTCCCAACTCCATCCCCCAAAAGTCTGTCTGCTTTCATGACATACATGAATGCTCTCTTGTTCCCCACTCCCTCCAGTCCTCTCTCCTCCCTAGTTCCTTTTCTACACTCTATCTATCTATCTATCTATCTATCTATCTATCTATCTATCTATCTATCTATCTCTCTATCTGTCTGTCAGATGGTAAGCAAATTCTTAACAAAGTTCCTTGACACAACAGGTCCGCCACTGACTGCAGCAGTGTCTCCTGGATGTTAAAGTAATGCCCAAAATATCATACATGGTTAAGAATTTATTTCTTTTAAGACATTTCCTTTAAGCTCCAAGAAGCCAGCCCAATCCACCTGAATGAAGCAGGCCCAAACGGATCATTAACGGAATAAGCACCATTCAATTTTTTATTATTCTTAACCCCAAACCTCCTAAAGCCCCCCACCCCAAATTTCCCCTTTAATTTCCCAAAATCTCCTCTTTAACTTCCCAAACCTCCTCTTTTCTTCTCTACTAATTTTCTTCTCTACTAATGCGACTTTTGTTTTCTAGCACCTTAACAACGACCCAGCTACCCAAAAGCCAGACAGATGCGATTTCTTCAATCAGCCACCTCAGAACATCAGCGGACAGGACATAATCAACAGGACATCACCAGGACAATTGATACTCCCCGGATCCCTCAGACTGATGCGATTTCTTCAATCAGCCACCTCAGAACATCAGCGGACACGACATAATCAACAGGACATCACCAGGACAATTGATACTCCCCGGATCCCTCGACGCCCAAAGTCAGCAGGAAGTAGTTATGAGAGACTGGGCTACGCCCCTATTCCCTACCCATTTAGACTCTCAACCCCCCATATTTTTAATAAATTAAAAAGGGTGGAAATGTTATTCCCCAGAAGGCCCCTGAGCGTAGCTCGCGTGGGGAACTACATTTCCCAGGAGCCCCTAGCGTTCCACGCAAAGGCTGCGGCAGGCGCAGAACGTGGCGTTTGACGCACATGCGTGGGGAACCCTTTAAAAGCGGGAAAGCCGCCTGTTCGTTCTCTTTTCCCCTTCTCTCCTGCATGCTGCAATAAAGCTCGCTCCACGTGGGTTTTGTTGTGTCTTGCGTCCTTTTGTGTCCGAAGAAGACCAAGAAGAAGAACAAGAAGAAGAAGAACAGAAGAACACTATCTATCTATCTATCTCCCACCTCCCACCCATCCATTCATCTACCTACATCCCACATATATTAAAGGAAGCATATGATGTCTGTCTGTCTGTCTGTCTGTCTGTCTGTCTGTCTGTCTGTCTGTCTGTCTATCTATCTATCTCCCACTTCCCACCTCCCACCCATCCATTCATCTACCTACATCCCACATATATTAAAGGAAGCATATGATATCTCTCATCAGTCTGGCTTATTTCACTTGATGTAATGACCTCCAGTTCTATCTACTTTCTTGCAGATATCAGAATTTCACTATCCGTAGCTGAATAAAAGTCCCCAAAGCAAGCTCTTTCTTTGTGATTTCTGATGTTCTCCTGATCTTTCTCTCTTGGAACTGAGCTTATTCTTTGATATCTTGCCTTGTTTCACTTAGTGCATCACTTTGAGACAGCTTCTCATCCACCATCTCACTCCAGATGTTTCTAAATCTTCCATTCCTTTTTTAAAGGATTTTTTATTTATTATGTATACATGGTTCTGTCTACATGCATGCCTAAAGGCCAGAAAAGGACACCAGATTCCATTACAGATGGTTGTGAGCCACCATGTGGTTGCTGAAAATTGAACTCAGGACCTCTGGAAGAGGAGCCAGTGCTTTTAACCACTGAGCCATCTCTCCAGCCCCTAAATCTTCCATTCTTGACTTGGACTGTCTATGAGCTTTATTATTTATTGTTTAATTTCATTCATTTATTTACTTTATATGTCTATCTCTATCTATCTATCTATCTATCTATCTATCTATCTATCTATCTATCTATCTATCTATCTACCTACCTACCTACCTACCTATCTGTTTTTTGAGACAGAATTTCTCTGTGTAACAGCCCTGGCCATCCTTGAACTCACAAAGATCCGCCTGCCTCCACCTCGTGAGTGCTAGGATTAAAGGTGTGCGTTACCATTGCCCGTCTTATTTTTTAAGGCAGGATCCCATGAAGTCCAACCTGACCTTAGACTCCCTATGTAACCTAATAAAACCTTGAACTCCTATCCTCCTACCTCCACTTCCCACGTACTGGAATAACATATATGTGCCCCCCCCCCAAGTTTTACAACAGTGCTGGGACTCAAACCCGGGCCTTCAGGGCTTCGTCCATTCTAGGCGAACACTCTACCAACTTAGCTGCCCCAGCCTGCATTACTCCTTTCTATTAATCACACACACTTCTTATTTCCTATTCATATTTATTACTTCCGTAATTATTCAGACCATTATTTTAGTAATTAAACTTTTATAAGTTTTAGCCACCACCTTATTCAACCAGAATAACAGTCCTTCTCAACTTTGGAAAGGAATTCCCGCCTTTCTATCTTTCTTTATACTCATTCCTTTGACTAGCATTTTATCCCGGCTCATCTAACTGGGTGGCAATTCAACCTATCTTTTATCATCAACACCAAACAGCTCCACAAAGCCTTCAGTTTTGCAAGAAATAACTTGTCTTCTAAGTTTATGTTGATTCAGGCATCATTACTTCCTCTCTCCCAAAGCCATGCCTATCCTTAGGAAGATTTCATGCTCAAACAGTCTTTGATTTTAGTGAGAAATATAAAAAAGGAGAGTGTAAAAGCTTCTCACCCTCCTCCCCTCAAAATAATCACCTCTCAAGACTACGGCTATCACTCTTATTCTAACCAGGAACAAGTCCAAACTATTTAAAAAATGTTAATACATTATATTGGGCCCACTGGAAAGAAGTGTGCTGAGACAACCCCATCGAGAAGTAGGAAATCAGAAGCTAGAAGCCAAAGTCATGTGTGATGTTTCCATGGAAAAGACAGCAGAACTGTTTTCTTACTTCTCTTTCCTGCTGCCCAGCTGGTGAGCTGTGTACTGGTCCCCATAGTCAACCAGCACCAGTTGTCGAGAAAAGACATTCACTTTGTTGCCTATAAATAAATCTTCCAAGCGCAGGTCCTCATACTTGGTCCGCTTTAAGAAGGTGCGACGATTCTTCACATCATGCTAGAGCCAAACGCAATGAAAAATACATACAAAGAATGTTAATCTTACTGGGAGGTAGAAACAGTTTTCAGTTTATCTGACCCTTTTACTTCTTAACTACACACACAAATAATATTTTATACTCAAAATCTCTATTTCCAAATCCAATCTAGTAATAATAAAAATATATATTTTAAAATACCCTGAGTAGACTTATTTTAGCCAAGCTGTTTCAGCATCTATGAACCAGAGACAGTCAGATTCTCACATTCCTTATTTTCACATACACATTCCAATACTAAGTAAGCTCATTAAAAATTGTATTTTATTTAAATTATGTGTATTTATGTCTCTGTGTGGGTATGTAATGTGAGTGCAGATGCAGAAGTCAGAAGAGGTGTTGGCCTGTTGGAGGTGGAGTTACAGTTGCCGTGAGCTGCCTAGTGTAGTTCTGGGAACCACACTCGGGACCTACAAGAGCTGCAAGTACTCTTAACTGAGCCATCTTCTAGGACCTCCACTCCCAAATACACTGACTTTTTAAAGACAATACCAACGAAGGAACACAAAGAAAGGGACCTTCTTAGATCCTCTTTAGTTTGACTTTTTACACAGATACCAACTTTCAATAATATCTATGACTATAATATCCATTTGCCCAGAACCACTTATCAAATATTGATTAATCCAAAACACCAGTTATCCCTCTTCAACTTGGGGTCTCACTGTATCTAACTTTGTGTGTGTGTATGTGACTATTGTGTGTGTGTGTTATATGCATGTTCATCCATATGCGTGTAGATAGGTGTGCATGAACACATGCATACATGAGAAGGCCTGATCTGGTGTTTCCCCTGTCATTTTCGCCTTCCTCTATTGACACAGGGTCTCTCACTGAACCTTAAGTTTGTTGTTTAAGCCAGGCTAGCTGGCCAGAGAACCCCGGGGAGCTGCCTGTCTCTGCCACTCAACGTTGGTGTATCACATGGAACAATGCCCAGCTATTATATAGGTGTTTAATGTTCAAGTTCAGAACTTTATGCTTTCACAACCAGTGTTATTACCCACTAAGATTTCTCTAGGTCAGTTTGTTTTGAGATAAAGTCTTGCTATACAGCTCAGGCAACCTTGAATTTGTGATTATCCTGCCTCAACCTCCTAAGTATTGAAATTATAGTCAAATGTCACCAAGTTTAAGCTGTTCCTATATGTTTAATGTTAAAACTTGTGAAATACTTTGGTTAGAAGTCTGCAACAAAGTTGGGTGTGAAGGTGCACATTTATAAGCCTATTTGAGATGAGACAGGATTACAAGTAAGAAGCTAGTCTGGATTATGTGGTAAAATTCTATCTACCACATAACTCAGAAAAAAAATACCAGCACAAAGTTATCTTCATGTATTGATGTATTAATGAACACCAAGAAAAAAGAATTCCAATAAAAATGTTTCTTCAGACAGTGGTTGGTTACTCCCACACCTTTGTGCCACTATTACACCAGTGCATCTAGCAAGCTGGTCACCTGTGTATAACAAATGTGTGCTTCTCAGTGTTTGTGCTCCTTGTGCTTTTTCCCTTTGGCTTTTTTTCCTGTTTGTTTGTTTGTTTTGTCATATTCTGATTTGCTTTTATTTTACTTTTAGATGCCTATTCGTATTCTAATGAAAGAGAGAAAGAAAGGGGTTGGTGGGGAAGTGGGGAAAATGTGGAAGGGGTTGGAAGAGGGAAAACTGTAATCAGAATATACTGTATGAAAAAAATATATTTTCAATTAAAAAAAGAAAAAAACTTTATCTTCAAATGCAATTTCAAAACCAACCACACCAAAGACAGTCTTGTTCTTCTCCTCGCCCCATGTGAAATAACTTTGCCAATTTTTAAGCAAACAAAGGCTACTTCTCAGTGTGTGAGCTCCGCAGACGTCCATAAACAGGCATGAAAGACAAAGGTGAACTTCATGTCTTGTTCTCAGGAGCTGTACACCTTACTTTTATTTATTTGTTTATTTATTTTTGCTTTTTGTTTGGGGGAGATTTTTGTTTTTGTTTTTATTTCAAGTTTCAAGACAGGGTCTCACTATGTAGTCCTGGCTGGCCTGCAACTTGCTATGCAAACCAAGCTGGCCTCAACCAAAACTTGGCCCTGTTTCTGCATCCTGAGTGCACCCCTGGCTCACTTTACCTTTTGAGACAGGACCTCTTTCTGCACCTGGGGCTCGCCCATCAGCCAGACCATCCAGGCAGCAAGCCCCATATCTCTGCTTCCAGAGTGCTGGGATTCCCGGCAGGTAACACTATGCCTGACATTTTACCTGGCTGTTAAGCGTCAGACTCAGCAAGCACTTTACCAACCGAGCCATCTTCTAGCCCTCATTTACCATTTCAACAGATCCATCTGCAGGGTAAAACAGAAGCTCATAGCGGCGTAGCAGCGAGGCGTTGGGGTCATACCACTCTGCAAGGAACGCAAACCTCTCACTCTGGTTCTGTGAGGAAGAGAAGTTTATCACTATCATAGAGCATACAAGCACTCATGTAAGTTATACAAAAAGAAAAGGAGAATTCCCAAATATTGACACAAACAAATCCTCACTATTATAATAAATTGCTCTTCTCAGAAATTTGTCCTCCTAGTTTCTGATTAAACACCCTTTCAAAGGTGAGTTTCATCTTGGCATTATGGCTATTCAATTGTCCTAAATCAATCAGCAAATTTTGGAACATGAGCTCCTATTCTGACTACTTTAACAATTCAGAGTTGTTCTGAAGTTTACTTAAAAACTATCAATAAGCAATTGGGAGACTCCACTGCTACAAGCTTTAATATCCAGACTTGGGAATTTAACAAGTTTATACTATTGTCACTAATGCAGTAAACATCTTTTCTCCCCTTAGGAATTTTACAACAGCAACATTTTGTAGAAACCTGTTTCTCCAAAAGCATGCGCCTCTGAGAAACAGAAGCAAGACAGGTCTTCTGTGGATACTCTCTGACAAGTAAGCCCCAAGCAGACACACTGACAAGACAGGTTTTCTGTGGATACTCTCTGACAAATAAGCCCCGAGCAGACAAACTGACAAGAATGATTTCTACTACTTCCAAAAGTTTCAAACTCTCCTAAGCTCTTAGGTAGGACCTTTTGGAGTTCTGATCTAGAGTTTCACAATAGGAACCACAGACAAAGAAGAAGTATCCAGTCTGTCATCTTGAAAGGGAGCCAGTTTCTTCTAAAACCATGATTCACCTAAATGAAATATTAAAAAATTCATAAGAACTACCATGGAGGGCTGGATAGATGCCTCTGGCTGCTCTTCCAGAGGTTCCAAGTTAAATTCCCAGCAACCACATGGTAGCTCATAGTCATCTATAAATGACTATAAAGGGATCTGATGCCTTCTTTTGGAATGCAGGTATACGTGCACATGATAGAGCACTCGTACACATAAAATAAATAAATCTTTCAAAAAAAATCATGAAACTATTATTCACAGATGCAGAAACATAATCCCCAAACCAGTACAGTTTCCTTTTAAGGTAAGGAAGTACTCTGAGTATAAACTGTATTTAAACTTGGCTTAAATTCCATCTCCTGATTTCCTTTTGAAGCACGCACATTGTCCCTTTTTGCATCTCACATGTATTTAGGGATATGAGGACAGTACATCTACACTTGGTTAATTTCCACTGCTAAAGCAGAGAGCCTTAGAACATTAAGAGATGTTCACAGGTTGTACATTAGGAATCAGTGCTGCTTTGGGAGTGAGCTGTTACTAAGGGAACCTCCCCCTCATCCTCTTTGATCATCCACTATGGAACAAAAATGCTCATGACACGTTCTTTGAGTTCTCAACCCTGAGAACAGTAAGCCAAATATATTTCCTTTATGTTAAAAAAAAAAAACAGAAACTAAGTGAGAACCTGATATTCTCTCTCTCTCTCTCTCTCTCTCTCTCTCTCTCTCTCTCTCTCTCTCTCTATCTCTCTCTCTCTCTCTCTCTCTCTCATACACACCCACACATGAGCGCGCGCACACACACACACACACACACATACACACACATACACACAGAGTCACCATACTCATTTTAAAACTTTTAAATTTTAATTTTCAACTTCACTGAGCCAACTCTATCATTTTCTAAGTGATATCAATACTTGGAATCATTTTATTAAACTCCTTCATTTTATGGCTAAAGAAATTGAGTTCCAGAGGATATACATGACTAGCATAACATCACAGAGCTTACCAAGCGACTGAGCCAAAACCAAAAACTGCACCCTGCGCTCCCCAGATCCTCCCACAGTTCTGGCCTTGCAGGTGAACTCAAGGAGAAACTGGTTTTGTAGGACACAGAGATACCTTGATACACACAATACACATAATAGCCTGTTCCATAACGTGCCTGATGGTACAGGAACAATCTGTCACTCCCTCTTCATTGAATATTTCAGTTTCTCTCAGACATACTTTACAGAAAATATTGAAACATGACATTGTATCAAAAACATTCTGTTTTATAATTGTTTTATCTCAGGCTGTGGTAGGACTGAATTCAGGCTCACTCCCTAGCCAAGCAAGCCCAAGACTGTTCCTTGGAGAGACTAAATCAGGAGGAGGGTGCTTACAGAACACTGTGCCTCCACATAGCAGCCATTTCTACATTAGCCAGAGCAGCTGGGGTGTCTCAAGCATCACGAGGAGCCCTGCTGGTGTTTCCTTACGGAAGGAGCATGTGAGGAGGGCCGTCAGAGTCTCATCTGAGATTCCAGCCATGACACACTTCCCGCGCATCCCCTCCCAGCTGTATATAATTACTAGGTCCATCTGCATATGATTCTGGGAATGGTGGGTTAGTGCACACACACAGAGGCAGGTAAGCTAAAAGAGGCTCTGTCTATGTATCTGGGAGATAAACCATATCATAGATAATTTATCCAAAAAATGGGTAGCAATTTTCTTTCTAAATTTTATAATTTAATTGGCTATATAATGATTTGTTTTATCATCTGAACCTACAAAATAGGCAAGGCATTGCAGCACAAATTCTAATTGTTCTTAATAATAAAAAACCAGGGTCAGATATTAGGGGGTGAAAGCTGAGATCAGAGCAGAGCAGTCAGCCACTAGAGAGACCTTTTACCTCTACCAATGCTCAGACCCAAGGGGTGATCCTGTCCTCAGACTGCTTCAGACTGCACCTCAGACTGCATCCGCAGACTGCATCTGTCTCCACCAAACCTCAGACTGCACTGGGCTCCTGTCTCCTTCCACCTTATATTCCTCTCTCCACCCAGCCATATCATATCACTCCTGTCTCCATCTCCCTAGTGCTGGAATTAAAGGCATGGGATCCCAAGTGCTGGGATCACCTTTGTGTGAGCTCTGTTTCTCTTTTAGACAGTCAATCTCACGTAGCCCAGAATGGCCTTGAACTCTGTCTCTGTCCTGGGATTAAAGGTGTGCGCCGCCATTCCCTGGCTTCTAGTGGCTTAGCTCTGCGCTCTGATTTTCAGACAAACTTCATTTGTTTTTGTTTTGGTTTTTTTTTTTTTTTTTGGTTTTTCGAGACAGGGTTTCTCTGTAGCTTTGGAGCCTGTCCTGGAACTCCCTTGGTAGACCAGGCTGGCCTCGAACTCACAGAGATCCGCCTGTCTCTGCCTCCCAAGTGCTAGGATTACAGGAGTGCGCCACCACCGCCCGGCTACAAACTTCATTTGTTAAAACAAAAACAAAATATCGTTACAAGGCACTGCTGAAAAATCATAAATAATACTAATCAACATGAAGCTACTTATTAACAAATTATAGCTGTGAGAAATTAACTGCTGTGTTTTGGTTTTGCACAGAAATCAAAGGTATTTTGAAAATAGAAAAGCCTTAGCATTCATAAAGTTAATGTAATTTTGTTTTATGGGTTTTAAATTTTATTTTACTTAGATGGGGCCTCATATAGCCAAGACTGGGGCTGCTGATCCCTCCTGCCTTTAACCTTCTAAGTGCTAGGCTTACGAAAGGGTGTCACCATGCCCAGCATAAATTTTAAAGTCGTATTATATACTGTACTTATTAGTAGTGTATTTGTCTAAAATAGACAGTCTAATGCCACATAGCTACTCTAAAACTAAAAAAAATAATTATGGCTAGGTTTGTAGAGCCAAACAGGAATCTAAGGACTCTATCAGCGCTTATGACAAAATAGCTTATATTTTATTTAAAAGGAATAAATATGGACAGGTGAGAAGCATTTCAGTTCAAAAATTTCTGGTATTAAAAATAAAGCATGCAAAATTATTTTCAAATAAATTACTGGATTTTCCACTTAACAGCTCACAAGTGAAGTAAAATCTTAAGGAATAATTGCATTCCAAGTTATTTCTTTTTTAATATTTAATTAAAATATTACATCATTCCTCCTCCTTCTAACCTCACCCCAATTGCTCTCAAATTTTAGCCTTTTTTATCTAGTTATTATTGCTGCATATATGCATAAATATAAACTGCTGAGTTAATTCAGTGTTGATTATACACACACACACACACACACACACACACACACACATATATATATATATATATGATTTCAGGGTGGACCACTTGGTATCGGATAACCAATTAGGGGGCTCATCCCTGAGGAAAACTAAATCTTCCTCTCTCCAGTCAATCATTATAATATAGGATTTCTCAAGAGAAGTTGTGTCGATATACTTTGCTGATGTGCGAGAATCCCTATTGATATCCCCTATGCTTTTTCAGGACCTGATACTCTGGTAAGGCCTCAGGAAGGCAGAGCAGAATTAAAACAAGGAGTAAGTTTGGCAACATACTGACAGCATCACCCCTAAGGATCAAACTTATAAATGCACTCGAGGGAGAGGGAAGGAGGCTATCATTGTGTTGGGATGAGGGTACCAATGACCACCAGCTTTCATAAATCAGCGCACTCCATTTGGGTGCTGCTTTTAGGGTACTTAGTGTTTTCTAAACTACTACCATTTTAGCAAATCTTTTAAAATTTATTTCTCCAAGTGATTGGGATCAAATACTACATTAAGTGTAGGGGTGGAGTGAAATAAGCTAACATCCCATCATCCAGGTTTGTACAGATAGAGATACGAATCTTCAAAACATATGTACAAATGGAGGTACATTTCACCCACGTGAAAACAGAGGTTCAGGTGCTTACTAGGTCAAACAGATGGTCAAAGCCAGATCTGGACTTTCAAACAAAGACATGTCTGATGCCAAAAATGAATACTTTGTCCAGACACCAAAAGCAATGAGTCAAAAAGAAGACAAATAGGTTGACAAGTTCTGAATGAGTCAAGAGAACAAGGGGAAGGAAGACAGAAAGGCCGGCTGCCCACAAGGCACTCTGAAGAAAACAGACTACGGCCTTAAGAAGAAATCAGTCATCACTATGGACAATCAGATTGGCCTTCATCCTAGGAAGAACAGCTCCAACCAGGTTACTTTCAGAGTTTCTGGCATGTCATTTAAGATGCCATTCCTGATAATATTCACGAAGGAATCTAGGTCAGCACACTACGGAAATACTGGATCTGCCAGGAGTGGTGATATAAGCCTTTAATATCTAGCAATCAGGAGGCAGACACGGGAAGATCTCTGTGAGTTAGAGGCTAGCCTTGTTGTCTACACAGCAAGTTCCAGGTCGGCCAAGGCCACACCCAGTCTCAAAACAAAGACAAAAACAAAAACCAGAAAACAAGTAAACAAACACCCTGACAATCCATGTTTATTGTAGCACTATTTACAACAGCAAAGTGATGAGAATCAGTCTAGTGTCCCGCAACAAGTAAATCAACAAAATGAAGTATGCACACACAATGGAGTTTTATTCAACCATAGAGAAGAATAAAACTATGTTGTTTGGTGGGCGAGACTGGAGACCATCACATAAAGGGAAATAAGACAGACACGTAAAGACAAATATTGCATATTTCTCCTGCAGATGGATCTCTCTCTCTCTCTCTGTCTCTCTCTGTCCCTGTCTCTCTCTCTCTCTCTCTCTCTCTCTCTCTCTCTCTCTCTCTCTATATATATATATATATATATATATATATATATATATATATATGAATATATATATATAAAAGTAGAAAAGGATAGGAGGGCAAAGTGAGACAAGAAAAGACCAAGGGGAGTGAACAGTTTGAGAGCATGATGTGCTTGGATAACAATGTCATTATTAAGCCCGTCGTTGCCTAAATTTGATACAAAATTATATAAATCTAGGAACTGAAAATTGGTTCATGGGACAGAAAGGGTTACAAGAAAGCAAACTTTAGTACAAACAGCAGTGTGGTGTGGTGATGGAAGTGCAAACCTACAGCAAGGTTTGGAAACACCTTTATTTCAGCTCCATGATTTAGAAGGCTTTGCTGGCACAGAATCCTACCACACAGTTCTAATAGGTATTAAGGAATGCATCCAGGGGAACAATACTTTGGAATTTTGGGCCTCAAAACAGTAACAGAGAACATTATCCTAAATAGCCTGCTTTTCAAAGAAATTCTTTTGTTAAAACTCAATGAAGTTATATGTCAGTCATCAAATACATGCCTGACACAATGCTACCCTTGTATCTCCTGAAAGGGGGAAGGCTACAAATGTTAATGCTGTCGCCTGCACATTGAATACAAGTGCAAAGGATCACTGTTAACAGAGAACCACGGAAAGCCATTTATCATGCAAATATGACTGCACTGAAGATACTTCTAAAGCTAAGGAGTTTAGACCTAACTGAGAAAAGACACATTGCTAACATTCAAAGCGGAGATTAGGTGTTTGCTGCACAGAACCGGGACCTGTGTTTGGATCTCCAGCGCCGACATAAGAACCACGTGTGGCAGCATGCTTCTGTAAGTCCAGTACTGGGAAGAGGGGGTGAAGACAGGCAGATCGCTGGAGCTCATTGGTCCGGCACTCTAGCTGAACCAATGAGCTCCCTCGCAGTGAACGTGTTTCAAAAGCTAAGGTAAAACATGAACCAAGACACTAGCTCTGGACACTTTCTTAAGGCTTTTGCACCTTCATGTCCACGTGCCTATGAACACATACCCATAACATATACACATACTGCCGCAGCCAGCGCAGCCGGGATAGCCGAGACTGGCTGGGGGTGCCGGGATTGAGACACGGAGGCTTCTTTTCAGGTGGAAGAACAGCAACCTTTATTTTGCCCAGTAACCTTTTATACCTCTACTCCTTCTGTGGAGACCCACTAGCCAGAAAGAACACAAACATCCTTGTCAATTACAGACCACAAGGAAGTTCTGCTGTCATTCAGGGGGAGTGAGGGCAGCTGGATCACAGCAACATACCAAGAAATAAAATGAAATGTATGCAGAATCTAGGAGTGGATACATAATCTTATATCATTTTCCTATATATTGGCATCTATTATAACGATGGCTTTGCACTGAGTATGTGTGTGTGCATACAAATCACTGATGCCAGAGCTCACCGATTTGGCTAGACTGACTGGCCAATGAGCTCTGGGAATCTTCTTGTCTCTCTCTCCATCCTTAGGGCTACAACTGAATGCCACCTCACCTGGCTTCTCACCTCACCATGGGTTACACGGGTACTGAGGATGCGAACTTACAGATGTACATTAAAGACTGAGCCACCTTCCCAGCTACCTATAAACTTTTATCTAGTATACCAGTAACTTCATTTTATGATCCAATGCACATTCAGTATAAGTACTGAAAACTTTCTTGCAACATATTTTCTGTTGTACTGATCTTTTTTTAAATTTTATTTATTTATTTATTTATTTGATGATTTGCCTTCAGGTATGTCCTTGTGAGGGTGCTGGATCCCCTGGAACTGGACATAAAGACAGTTGTGAGCTGTCATGTAGGTGCTGGGAACTGAACCCGGGTCCTCTGGAAAAGCTACCAGTGCTCTTAACCACCGAGCCACCTCTCCAGCCCCTTGGCCTTCTATTCATTATCATGAATCTACAAGACTACTGTATAACCTATAAAATAAAGCCAAGAGCTCTTCAATACTACTGCATTGCCATCTCTGATTTCTATACATCTTCTCTTTACCATTCTCCCCAAGGATCGCGCGTGCGTGTGTGTGTGTGTGTGTGTGTGTGTGTGTGTGTGTGCATGCGCGCGTGCACATGCATGTGTATTTCCTGATAGGAACCAGATAACATATCAGCTACTAAAATAAATGTACCAAATTCAAAACAAACTATAATGGGAAATAACTGTATATGCGAAGAACTGCAGAATTAATTTCTGAGAGATATTTAAATCATCTTGGCTACTGACCCATCCATGCATATGCAATAGCTAGGTGCTTGCTATGATATAGCTGTTTGTATCTCTGTGAGATTCATATGTTACAAACCCCATCATCAGTATGAGGTGTTATTAGTAAGTGCAGCCTTTAAAGGCTTATTACACTTACACAATGGGCCTCTGAAAGCCCCCTGACTCTGGTCCCCATACTGGAAGGCAGCCAGAAAGCACTATCTATGAAGAAAGAAACAGCCCTTCTCAAACAATGAATCCTCTGGAAATGTGAGAAATGAATTCCTGCTGTTATGAGCTACTTTTTACAGCATCCCAAACAGACTAAGATACTGCCTGAGAATGAAGAAGTGACTGGGACTCCCAAGTTCAATGAGCACGTGGCCACAGAAGTGTCTCATTTAAAGGCACGGGAAAGTAGCTGAGGTTGATGGTACTGTTGATGGGAACTCCAACTAAAATTCCCATTTGGAAGGAAGCACTCTACCCTGTCCGGTGAAGCAACCGTGACAGCAGCGAGGTGCAGACAGTGGTCGGACCACCAGGAACATCACTTCTGCAGGGCTTGAACTCAGCAGTCTAATGCCGAGTCTCAGATGGGTGTTACTCCCATGTTTATTTTACTTGAACCTGTGAGTCATAACTCCTGTCACTTAGAAATCTTCATCTCCACGATGGTTGCTTTCTTCAAAAAGTCAAATGCCCTGTGAGTCCCCGCTTTCTGCAGCGCTGCGGATGAACTCCATAGTTCCCCTTTCCTCCAAGCATCACAATGCACCCGTTTTCTGTCTGTTAGTATTTGGCGCAGCGCTAGAGTTACAGTAGTGTCGCTGCCTTCTGGGACAAGCTGTTTTCATCACTCATAATAAATAAACAGAATAATTTAGCTGACTTCAAGGAGCTAGGATATCCTGGCCAAACGTTTATTTATTATGTATCTATTTATTTTACAGTGCTGGGAATTGAACTGGAGCCTTGCACATACCAGCAAGCACTCAAATGCTGTGTCACGCCCCAGCTCTATTAAAGTCAACCTAAAATATTTGTATCCTCCATGACTGGACAGCTGTGAGCAACCCCTGGATTACCCTCCCTCAGCTTCCTTCGACACCACAGAAAGGCAAGAGAGGAAGAAACATGCCGGAGCGTAGCACGGTACTCCGTGTTCATCTTATTACCAAAATTCAGCACCAGCTTTCTGCTTTTAATGATGTAATGAAAACCCTTGACCTGGTCCCCATAAGACATGGGGATGCGTGGAGCTCATCACTGGCGATGACCTTTAGCAGACTCGCTTTAAAAAGACTGATAATGGAAGAATAACAGCCTTTTTGACTTTGTCCTGGGCCCCGTGTGAGAGAAGGGGTGTGTGCCGAGGTAAAACACCGAAGCCGGCTTTATCCACATTCCAAATGGGGAAATCAAGATAAATACGAATGAAACAAAAGCAGAACAAAAAGCAACGCCGTGCAGAGGCAAGCTCCGTGATTGACAGCCACAGGTGCTTGAAGAGCCATCTATATGGCCGCTGGGTTAGGACTGTCAGCTCCACAGGGGCTAAATCACCCCAGACACACCTTCCCAAGGTGTCTGGGAGGTTAGTTAGTTAAGGTAGGAAGACCCACCCTAAGTGTAGGCAGGGCGATTCTATTAGGCTGGGGTCTTGAATGAACAGGAGAAAAAGAAGCTGAGCTAGAATTCGTCTCTCGCTGCTTCCCAACCGCAGACACAATGTGATTCAGCTGCCTCAGGCTCTGGCTGCCAGGACTTCCTCACCATGATCAGCAGTATTCTGAACTATAAGCCAAGATAAACCTCCCCTTCCCTCAGTTACTTTCCTCGGGTATTTTCCCATAGCAACAAAATGTATAACTAATACAACTACCATGTCAAAAGCCACAGAGTGCCAGGCTGGGGGCCAGCATGGGTCTAACTGTAAATCTAAGATCACACAAAACAGAAAAATTCTGACCAGTGATGTGCTTAGATTTGAAAGACAAAATGGAATAGTGAACCACTGGTCAGTGAACATTATAAATAGAAAAACAGGATCAAGTAAGGCATAATTAATATTTATCTTAATAGGAATACATACTCTTGAGAACAGCAACAAAATGTGTTTCTCTGGGGCCTAGAAAAGTACCTGGCAAGCTAGATGCTCAGGAAATTTTCCAGTGGCATGAAGAGACGGACAGATGAATAGACAGAGAGATGGAGGGAAAGAGTGTCTCAAGGAGAACAATCAACTGAGACCAGCTACTTTAATTCAGGTCTAAGAGGGATGACGGCGAGAATGATGTTAGATTAGCAATTAGTCATAAAGCAGTGAGAAGCAGCACCTGCTCGTAATCTGTCTTAACAATTATCAGCACCTATGTGACTTCATTAACCTCAGAGGCAATAAAGGTTAACATTCAACAGATTACTAATTTGGGCTTCTGTGCCTACAGCTGCCTGAATGACTTTAGCCAGCTGCGTCAGAAGTCGGCGGCACCTGAGGACCTGCCGCCTCAAGCCAGCTGCTTCCAGGAAGGCAGAGCAAAAAGCGGCTGCTGAAGAACAAACTTCACTTTGCTTTGAACATTCCGAGAATATAGTGAATCATTAAAAATTTATGACCAGACACAGGAGGCAAATAAGCCAGCAGTTCCTACCTCCCTTCGCTATAGCACCATAAGCACGGGAAACGGAAACACGGCAACCACGCTAGGCTTTGAGCAATAATGCGTTTTATACTTGTCCTTGAGACGCACTTCCCAAATCCACACACTTGGGAAGCCGAGGAGAAAGAGCTCCAGTTCACAACCAACTTTCACCTGATGGTTTCAGACAGAGCACAAGAGCAGCAGCAACAAAAGGCGTGGCTTACATCAAGTGCACTGACCGCACAGGCGGGAGGACAGCAAGTTCAAAGCCAGCCTGCGTTTCACAGGGAGCGCCAGGCTAGCCTGGGCTGTCTGCTAAGACCACTGTCTCAAAAGGACAGAAAGCCAAACCAAAACAACAACAAAAATCAATAAACGAACTCACGTGCTCCCCCAAATGCACAACCGACCCCTCTTGCCTATACTTTTAAGGGCAGGATGAAGAAAAGCCGAAAAAACCACGGCCATTGTCAGCTTCATCCAGAAAGGGCTTTTGTTTTCTAAACTTTTTCTTCTTGAACCCTAAAAAAAAAAAATCTCTTGACTTCTGAGTTCACTGCCATGTGAGAAATCAAAGTCACACGCTCGTATTAAGGGAAACCTCTCTGGAAATCAAAGGCAACCTCGGCTTCAGCCGCCTTCAAGCGAACGCAATGGCCGTGGAGTCTTTCCACAGTATCTCCAGCCAATCGGCAACTCTGAACCTGTGATTCGATTTGCAGAGGCCCAGAGATCAAAGAGACGTTAACAACGAGGAGACCCAAGTGCAGACACGTGACCTGGCAGAGGCTTTGTGACTTTTTACACAGCCCAGCCTTTCAGGGACCCTTGTTTCCCCGTGAGACTGACGAATTTCCCACAGTAAAACCCTGGCTTGCCATCTGGTCTGCTTGCGCAATTAAAATTCTCCCTATGACCAGATCGCAGGCTTCTAGGGGACGGTGAGTATCATTTACTTCTTTTGAAAGTCCTTAGTGACACGAAAACATCAACACTGAAATCAAGGTCCGAAGAAATAAACACGCGTGATAGATCTTGATAAAATGGCAAAAATCAAATATTCAGTACCTTAAAAGACTCAAAACTAATATTTTAACTTTTTTGCTATGTATTTCCGGAAATAATCTAAAGGTCCCCCTTTGCCCCTTACTGGGGCTCCCCTGGCTGACACCTTAGAGAACACAGTTGATGTGGTGTTACGTAACACTAGGGCCAGGCCTACCCTGAGGGACTGCTTGTCGTCAGCTAACCGCAGCACTTGAAAGGAGAATTGGATCTGAGACAAAACAGAAATGCTGGGTCTAAATATATTAGCACAATAACCGTAAAGTAGTTATATACTATTTATACTTAATATTCAATTACAGAATTGACTCCATTGGGCCATAAACCATGTGATAGCAAAGAAAATACCAATATACCTGCTATCTCTAAGCTTTGTCAAGGTCATAGAGGTGTTGGGAAGTGGGTTGGGGGAGGTGGGAGTGTTTACGCCTCTCTCCCCTAACCACCACACCACTAGGCCTGGAAATGTATGTGTTGGACATTTTCCATTTGGCCCTCTGGGTCTTCAATCAGATTTTCTGTAGTCGGCACCGGGCAGGCGAGCTACATGGACTTCAGCAAAGGACTTCTTTACCTTGTAGCTGTCGCATGGATTTGCTAGGCGACCGTGACTGAAGGTTTAGAACGAGCTCTGGGGGTAAGACGCTTACGTTGCCAGCTCCCAGTCAGATCACGTTTAGTTGCCGGGCTCCATTCAAGCCCACAGCTCCTGTCAGCCCCTCCACCGCCGCTATCCCTGATGGTTCTCATCCTGCACCCCGGCAAGCCCCTAGCAGCTCTCTGGTGTGGCCAGGCCCCGCTCCTGCTGCCTGTACTGCTTTGTCAGGGTCTCTGGCTCTGCCCGCACCTTTGGAACGCATCCCTTAGTCGTTTCCTCCACTCACATGCCCATTACTGTGCCCAGCTAGGATCTAGAGACAATACTTCAGAAGTCCCCTCCTCACCCGCTTCACATTTACAGTTCCAGAACATTCAGAAGAGGATAAGATTTTTGGTGACTTGTGATTTCAATGTCACATCCAAGAAAGCTTTGCTTGACACAATACACAGGATGCAGGCCTATACTTCGTTCTAAGAGATTTCTTATTGGGGGTCTTATATATAGATTGAGGTTTTTGTTTGTTTTAGCTACTTTTCATGTATGATATTAACTAAAAGTCTAAATGGATCCTTGTACAAAAAAATATTTAATTGTCCAAGCAATAACTGCTTAGATACTACTTTTACCCCATTGAATGGTGCTGGCATTTTTGGCAAAGATCAATGTATCACCAAGAGTCTGCTCCTGGGTTCCAAACTCTGTTCCTCTCACCATCAAGCCCATCCCTATGCCCCATCACCATGCCTAGAGTACCAAACTTTAGATCTCTCAAGTCAGGAAAAGCAAGTCTTCAGATTTCATATTTTTAAAAAATTGCCTTGGCTGGGGCTGGGAATATGGTTCAGTTGGCAAAATGCGTAACACGCAAGCATGAAAACCTACGTTTGGATCCTAGCGCATGCACACAGTAGCCGAGTACAGCAGCGCATCCTGGATTCTAGCACTGCGGACGTGGGGGGTAGATCTCTGAGCGTGCTAGCCAACCAACTTAGCCTTCTTAGTGAGTTCCAGGCTCAGTGGGAGAAACTAGCTCAAAACATAAGGTGGAGAGCACATGAGGAAGACATCAGTGCTATTCTCTGGCCTTCTCACGCACACTCACACACATATGTGCACACTGTCTTGGCTAAGCTGGCTGCCTCACACACACACACACACACACACACGCACACACTGTCTTGGCTAAGCTGGTCTTCTCTCTCTCTCACACACACACATGTGCACACTGTCTTGGCTAAGCTGGTCTTTCTCTCTCTCTCTCTCTCACACACACACACGTGCACACTGTCTTGGCTAAGCTGGTCTTCTCTCACACACTCACGCACACACTGTCTTGGCTAAGCTGGTCTTCTCTCGCACACTCACGCACACACGTACACACTGTCTTGGCTAAGCTGGTCTTCTCTCGCACACTCACGCACACACGTACACACTGTCTTGGCTAAGCTGGCCTTCTTACACCCCCAGCCCTGTAGTCCCCGCTGTAAGCATGTGCACAGCGCCCAACAGCCTGAGGTGCAGTGATAGAGAAGGACAGAGCTGACCAAGCAGACAGGTATCGGGTTTGGGCCCTTCCCTGTATTCTGTGTGCCATCTGCTGCAGAAACCGCATGCACATACGGGGTTGCATGCACTGCACCTGTCTCCACCGGCCTCAGTCGCTACTAACTCTATTTGCATTTTTGTCAGAAGCAAAGGACCGTTGCATACTCAGGATCGGTGCAAATGGCGTGTTGCTGGTAAGCCGATGGGCCTAGTGGCTGTGAGCACAACCGTCCTTCTGTACAGCCATCAAGGCCTTGTGAACGCCGACCGGCCAGTGTTAATAGCCTTCATTGGCTGAGTCGGCCTGAAGAGGTTCGTATTAGGATAGCATTTTCTTCCACATGTTTGCTTACATTGTCTCACATAACTCAGATATTATTTTATACTGAAGCCTTACTTAGCTTTTTATTAAGTCAAACAATATTTTGGTAGATTAGCAGATTTCAAAAATGCCATTTTCAAATTTAATCTAACAGAAGAATTCATTATTTACATTGTTTTTTTAATTTAAGAAGAAAAAGTTTATCTTTCCCTTTATGAGACCATCTGTGGTGGTGAGCACTCCTGATTTCTACAAGGATGGCATCTGAAGGGTATCAATAATGACTCAAGTGAATAACATTGACTGAGCCAGAAAGGACGTCATCCAATGGTGGAGGAGCGCCACCTAGTGTTCACTACGGTTACATGTCCCCATAGCTGGTACATGCGTCCATTTAGTCCTGTGGTTATCAATTCTAGAAATAGAAGATTTTCAAAAACAAAGTTAAAGAGTCTTTGTACAGCTACATGAAAGAAAAAAAAGGTTAAACTATACCACATTAGAAAGAATACAGAGCTCTAAGATAAAAACAAAACAAAATTAAAAAAAAAATAAACCTTTTAACCCAGGCCTTGTTACTGTGGAGCTGTGTCACCATGAATGTTCACAAATCCCAAGAAATTCTTTGTTTGTTTTTCCAAGGCAGGATTTCTCTGTGTAATAGCCTTGGCTGTTCTGGAACTAGCTCTGTAAACCAGGCTGGCCTGGAACTCAGAGATCTGCCTGCCTCTGCCTCCTTGTTGCTTGTATTAAAGCCGTGCGCCATCACACCCAGCCCCAGGACAGTAATACAAGAAAAGCTATAAACACAGTTCAGCCTCAACAGCCGACAGGCAGTAACTAAGAGAGCAACTGGCTTCCCTCCCACCCCAATCCCTAAGTTAAGGCGCTGGCTTTCGGTTTTAACATATCCTCTTCGTGCCAGGGTGGGTCAAGCCTTTCTAACCCCTTACATTTTAAAAAGGACCTAATCTGAATCTTTTCGTCAATTCCCCAGGTTATCCTCAAGCAAATTTGAAGCCTTGCTTTTTAGCCACTGATAAATGATCAGGGTCAAACATTCACTGTCGTGGAAGGGGAAAGACAGTCAGCGCTCTTCACCTGCCTCCTAATACCTAAGTCAAATACATGGGAAGAAAACAATTCAGAAGATTCTATTAGCTGTTTCAAGAATAACTTCCTCATGAGATAAAAAGATTTATTCTAAAGTGTGCGTTTGTGTGTGTAAAATAACTTTTTCAGCTCTTGTATTAATCTCACCAAGCTTTTTGAAAGGTCTCTAACGTGATGTAAATTTTAATTAACCGTCTTCTTAAGATGTGGCTTTTTAAAATTTGTAGTCTTAAGAATCTAGCTTTAATACACAGAGACAGTGATTTGGACAGTCTTTTAAGAGGAGATCCATAAATCAACCCATGCATGCAGACACTGGAGTGACCTTGTTACAGAGCCAGGAGACGGAATGCACAGGCAAGTCCCCAGCATGTGGTTGGAAATGGGAGGACCTCCAGCAGCGCGGCCCTCCCAGGACCCTCAAATGTGCTAGAAAGGGCAGAGGAACCTCAGAGAGGGCAGGGGTGACTGGCAGAGGCAGACACCGCTTTCTTTCTCAGACTCAGAAGCTACTCAGTCCATTCCTCTCCCTCTCTCGTCTTTCCACTCTGGATATCTTCCCTACTCTAGAAACAGGATATTAAAAATAAAAGAGGCATTAAAAAGGGAACCAGAACAGGAGGAGAGGACGGTAAAACAACAGAAGTGGGCACTTGCTGGTATGGCACCGACTAAAGCTACTTTTTTAAAAAATTAAAATATAATCACATAACTTCATATGCCCCCATCTCTCTAATCTCTCCCATATTTCACCCTTCAAATTCATGGTTTATTTTTCTTTTATATATATTTACAGAAATATATATATATCAACAAGCTGAGTCCATTTAGGGTCGCTTGGATGATTTATTTATTTATTTTCAGCTGACTAAAGATTTCAATTCCTTCCCTTTGTTGAGAAACCAGAACTGATTCAGTATGGGGTCCACTGAGCATCCGCACAGATGTGCACCTCAGGCAGGTGGGGATGCGACAGTGAGGTGGAAGACACTGCCTCTAAGTGTGCCTCAGCTTCACTTCTTTATCTTTAAAACTGAGGATTTTAAAAATTACCAGCCAATTTCTTCAGTGTGCACGAATACATTTTGTGTATTTTATTTATTTCTCTTTTATGTGTACGAATGTTTTCCCTATATGTTGGCTGTCTCTGCAACACATGCATGCAGTACCTGTGGAGACCAGAAGAGGGCATCAGCTCTCCTGGAACTGGAATTAAGGACGGTTGTCAGCTGCCACATGGGTGAAAACCCATGTCATCTAACCAGTGAGCCATCTCTCCCACTTCCCTTCATCTTTTTTTATGGGCCTGTTGCTATTCACAATTTAGAGCTCACGGTCTGCTAAGCATTAGTGACAATTTCAGTCTCGAGTTGGAATTAGGAAAACGCAGTCTCCCCCACCTCTGAAGCACCACTACGCCACGCCACACCGGGTCTACACCAGTCCAGCCCTCTTGACGTCTGTTGCCGTCCTGCTCTTCACTGCTGATTCGGCCTGAGTGGCCTGACTGGATCGTAGACAAACCCTCTCTCCCACCCTGTAATCTTTTTACTTTTAACGTTTTTATTTTTGACATTATAACTACATCATTTCTCCCTTCCCTTTCCTCTCTGTGAACCCTCCTGAGTACCACCCCTTGTTCTCTTTCAAGTTCATGGCCTCTTTTTCGTTAATTAGTGTTACATATGTGTGTTCTTGAACATATACATATAACTTACTCAGCCCATATAAAGTTACTACCCCAGGATCTTTACAGCCAACTCTCTCTGAGAGGATCTGTGCACAGCCAACTCTCTCCGACAGGATCTGTGCACAGCCAACTCTCTCCGACAGGATCTGTGCACAGCCAACTCTCTCTGAGAGGATCTGTGCACAGCCAACTCTCTCCGACAGGATCTGTGCACAGCCAACTCTCTCTGAGAGGATCTGTGCACAGCCAACTCTCTCTGAGAGGATCTGTGCACAGCCAACTCTCTCTGAGAGGATCTGTGCACAGCCAACTCTCTCTGAGAGGATCTGTGAACAGCCAACTCTCTCTGAGAGGATCTGTGCACAGCCAACTCTCTCTGAGAGGTTCTGTGCACAACCAACTCTCTCTGAGAGGATCTGTGCACAGCCAACTCTCTCTGAGAGGATCTGTGCACAGCCAACTCTCTCTGAGAGGTTCTGTGCGCAGCCAACTCTCTCTGAGAGGTTCTGTGCGCAGCCAACTCTCTCTGAGAGGTTCTGTGCGCAGCCAACTCTCTCCGACAGGATCTGTGCACAGCCAACTCTCTCTGAGAGGATCTGTGCACAACCAACTCTGACAGGATCTGTGCACAGCCAACTCTGACAGGATCTGTGCACAACCAACTCTGACAGGATCTGTGCACAACCAACTCTGACAGGATCTGTGCACAACCAACTCTGACAGGATCTGTGCACAACCAACTCTCTCTGAGAAGCCCTTTCTCCTTCTAGGGATTCTAGAGAATGCTGCACTATAGTTTCCCTCAGATCAATGAGGAGAGGCTTCCATGATTATCCAACCGTCAGTCCTTTCTAAACCCCTCACTCTGCAGCCTTATAAATTGCTTCATTTCTTGTAATAAGCAATACATCTCATCATACCATATTGTACTTCTTGTCTAAAATTGTATGTCTCCCCAAACTCAGCCTTTTTAGCTCCTTAGGGGTTTTGAGGTTGTCTAGAACAGTGAGAGTCACACAGTAGAAATTTAACAGTGATTGGGCATGAATAAAGTCAGGCTTCTCTCTGAATAAACATCCACTCCTCCTTTCTTCACAACCACCTTTCCACAGCACTCATCTTAGGGTGCTCATCCTTCCTATTCCCCGACAGTGCAGAATCATATTCTCTGTGCACTGACTAGCAACCTCCAGAGATGCTGGGGCTACTTGAAACTCTTAGTTGTCACAGAAGAGAAAAGTTTTTAAATTTCAAACACTATCATTAATTTTGAAAAACCTGAAGATTTGTAAGGTTTTTACCAGTCACTAAAATGAGAGAAAGAAGATGAAGAAGAAGCAGGATGGAGAACAGCTGGGGCTGCTGCTCCAGAAGGCTGAACGACGAAGCCCCGCCTCCGCATGAGGCTCGGTTGAGCACAGACATGAAGGAAAAGGAGCATTCCAGGGAAAGGGAAAAACAAGGGTGGCAGGAGCGTATGCAAACCTAAAAAACACAGACTGTGCCTCAAAAAAAGAGAGTATGTTTACATAGAGATAATTTATACACATATAAACAGATAATGTACAAAAGTACTTTCTAATAGACACAAAGTCTGTATCTTTACACTCACGATTCATAAAAAGGAGTGAATGAAAAAAACAACATTAACAGAGAAGAGAGAGAGAGCAAGTCTATTACACACTTAATTGCACAGGTAACAAAGCTGAACTCTTAGCAATGAACCATAATGACATGGTTCCCTACTGCCTCCAAATGCCTTCTGGTAAATTTAGGGAACTGTTGTTGGCATTAAAATGTGTAAGTTCCATTTTGGATTTATACATATTCATACGTTAAATAAAGCATAAAGCTCACTGAATAAAAATAACACAGAAAAAGCTATAAAGTTAGCTAACTTTGTTATCTTTAATTAACATTTCTTGGGTTGGGGATTTAGCTCAGTAGTAAAGAGCTTGCCTAGCAAGTACAAGGTGCTGGGTTTGGTCTCCATCATTGGAAAAAACAATAAACAAATAATTAACATCATGTCACAGTGATTAGTCTGTGTTTCTCCATTTCTGAAATCTCTTTTAATCAGTAACAAAATACTGGAAATGTGTCTAACAGCCATGGGTCATTAAACAAAAATCTCAGGCCAGATGTGGGATACTTCCTTTTATGTTGTTGCTCAGAGAGATCCAGAGGCTCCCTATACAATATAGGCTCTTGTCAGTCCTCTTGATTGTCCATCGGAATTAGTTGATAAGACTGTATTGCTGAAAATGCTATACACACCTTTGGTGCAAGATACAGAGAAACCAAGCTGGAACTGGACTGTAAGCTTCTTCCCTGCTGACCGGCTTTCATAGTGCCAGAGGACGCAGTGCAGGCTGCTGGGGGAAGAAAAGGCATCAATAACCATCAAATCCCAGATGATGACCCTATGAGCTACAACACCTACCTGCTAGGCAAGATGTGCTCATCACGGCAACAATGGCACAGCTGTTAGGGGGCAACCACACACTGAGTAGTTTCCATGCCTGCCCACCAAGAGGAAATCCAGGCCTCGTACTGTAAACCCAGTTAAAGCCCACGGCCGAGGAGGGGAACTTATTACTGTTGGTTAGCTAAAATGAGTGCCAAAGTGTCTTTTAAACAGTTATGTGTATACCCACAGACAGGTGCGACTCTCATTCTTAATCAGGGAACTATCTCATGTGACGAGCACTGGTGAATACAGGGATGTGTGGCTGTTAAGACACTGAAAACAAGTGACGGGAAAGTGCTCCACCCTACATGGGACAGTCATACCAGCTGCTTTAAGACTGCTCAAGAGGGGCAGAGAAAGTGTAAAGGCCCACATACAGTGAGAAATGCTATGAAACACTGTCATAAGCATGATCCAATCAAGGCAATCACGATCTCACATCAAAATGGGCCGAAGCAGACTGGGCCTGTCGAGGCCCAGCTGGCCCTACTTCTCCCTGATGAACTGTGGTCTACCGATAAACCCTGGGGGAGAGCCAGAGTTGTCTGTAGTCATTTAGCCACGGACGAGACCACCAAGCTCTAATGGGTGGTTACAAATCCCCAGTCACATAGATGGCTCTAGTTCAACTCAGTTTACAAAACAAAACAAAAAGATAAAACTGTAGAAAGGGGACTAGGGCGCTGAGTGACTGTGGTGGGAGGAGATAAGAGAGGGCGAGCGTGACAATAACCAGAAACTAATATATATATATATATATATAAAACTTTTATTAAAATTTGTTTTTGATGATCATATATATATTAATAAAAGATAAATAGCAGCGATAACAGCTAAGATTAATAGACTTACAGTGTATAAAGTATTAGGGTAAGTAACATATCAATTATAACAATATCTCTATAATGAGTAATGTTTTTATCCAGCTCATTTTACAAACAAGAAAACTGTCTCTCTCAGTCTTATGTTAAAATGACTTACTCTCTTAAGCTCCTTAAAGAGAGTGATCTGAATTATTCCTGCTTTTAAAAAGTTAGTCTTAGCTGGGTAGTGGTGGTGCACATCTTTAATCCCAGCACTCAAGAGGCAGAAGCAGGCAGATCTCTGTGAATTCAAGACCACCCTGGAAGTTCCAGGAGAGTCAGAACTGTTACACCAAGAAACCCAGTCAAGAAAGAAAAAAAAAGTTAGTCTTACCTTTGCATGTCGTATGTGTGTTACACTGCAAGAATTCAACAGAAAAGCAGAGTTCGGGCGCCTATGCACGTGCTCATTTCTAATGAACGAATCCAAGTTCAGTCTGTATTTCAGTGACATGTGTGTGAAAGGTATTGAAAACAAACAAAAAACCCCATAAAGCTCTTAGTAGCTCTAAAGCTGGAGCTAACCCGTTCTATTATAGAAGCCACACTCTTTGCATAAAAACAACTGTGAAAAGTATTCAGATAATCAAAGGAATATAATTATATTTTTAAAATTTAGATGCATGGTGTAAAATGCAGTAAGTTACTTAACAAAAAGATGATTGACACAAACAATAGAAATGAACTTGCCACAAGATGGAGGGATTTTAATTTTTTCAGAGCCATATTTTTGAACCCAAGTAGCAAGAAATTGATGAGGTCTGAATGCTCCAATTGTATTTTATGATCAAATGTCACTGAAAATCAAAAAGAAATACAAGCTACAGAAGCAAATATTGAATTAATCCATTTAAACTGAGTAGAAATCCACAGATATCAGATGCAACGCCTGGTTAAATATAATCAGACATGTTTTGCTGCCCATTCTGCAAAACCAAATGGGTACTTTGGGGGTAGAGGTCTGGTTTTCCAAGACAGGATTTTTCTGTGTACTCCTGGCTGTTCTAGAAGTCACTACATAGATCTAACAGGCCTCAAACCTGGAGATCCGCCTGCCTCTGCCTCCCAAGTGCTGGGATTAAAGGTGTGCACCACCACCACCACCACTCAACAACCAAACAGGTTCTTTTAAGGTATATTTTTATTAATTCTATAAGAATTCCATACAACGCATATTGATCACATTTGTTCTCCAGTCTTCCTCTAACTCCTCCCAGATCCACTCCCCACCTCCTCACCATGCGGGTTCTTAAAAGTGAACTAGAGACCAAGTCTTCCTATTTCTCATCCTCTCCTCTCTTTTCTCTAGCCTCTTAATGCTTCCTTTGGGAAAATGAATCTATAAGAGAACTTGAAGAAAAATGAATTTAATATACAAAAATAAATTTCTCAAGAGTAAAAGTGGACAAAAATACTGTTAACTTCAAATGGTTATTTCTGAAGCTTGTTTTGGATTTTAATCTCTTTCCATTTCCCCAAACTATCTTCTCATTAGGGAGTAACCTGGTTATTATGGAAACAATATATTTCATATGGATAGTACATTACAGCTTATAAATTACTTTTATAAAAGACTCACTCTTTGATCCTCATATAAGTGCCTTAAGGTCATCTGAATAAGAAGTAGCTTTCTGATTTTATGGATGAGAAAAGTAGCCCCAGAAGATCCCTGGTTGGTAGGTGCTGAAGCCAGGACCACAATAAAGATTGGGAAACTCCAGTTCTAGCTCTGCATCAGGGCCTGCGACAAGCTGCTGCCTCCACACAGCTGGCCAAGGGGGGACTAGATGACTTTGTATGAGCAAAGGGTTTTTAAGCCAGCTTCTAACTTCTTCATTTTAAACAGACAATACATTTCAAATTTTAACACTTTATGAGAGATATGAAAAAATTACAAATAAATATTATAGGTAAATATTAAGTTACTTTAATTTATACAACATGCAGCAATTGGTGATCTTTCTCAATTGTCTAAGAAAAGCAATAGGTCTTTTTAGTAAAGCAGCACATCTATTGTTAGATATATGTATGTCATGTTAGAGGTATGCATGTAATGATAGATATATGTATGTAATGATGGATGTGTGTGTGTGTGTTAAAGAATTACATTTTATATTTTCATTTTCTCTGGTTGAATCAATCCACATATTAATTTGTACATATGAAATGACAGATGTATGTATGTAATGTTAGATGCATGTATGTAATAATATCTGTATGCAATGATAGGTGTACGTATGTAATGATAGATGTATGTATTTAATGAATAGAAACAGCAGTTCTGATTGTTAGAGACACAGGAACCCTGGCATTCCGCTGGCAGAGTACATATTGGTGAAACTTTTCTGGGGTAATCTGGCAGCATATCAAAACCTTAAAAATGCTCATGACCCCTCACTTTGTTATTACCTTTTTAATTTATTCTAAAGAAATAATGTGTAAAGTGTGTTATATAGAGTGATAACAGAACAAATTAATATGTGGATTGATTCAACCAGAGAAAATGAAAATGTAAAAGGTAATTCTTAAAACTAATCCAGAAAAAACATACAAGATCTAGTAAGTGAGGAAAACCTATTTTAAAAACAATGTATATGGTAGAATCACATATACACATGTACACATACATAAATATGTGCCTAGGGTGTTTCATAAAATAGTAATAGTGGGGCTGGAGAGAGGGCTCAGTGCTTAAGAGCACTGACTGCTCTTCCAGAGGTTCTGAGTTCAATTCCCAGCAACCACACAGTGGCTCACAACCAGAGAGCTCTGGTGCCCTCTTCTGGCCTGCAGGCATAAATGCAGACAGAACACTGTAGATATAATAAATAAATAAATCTTAAAAAAAATAATAGTGATTGTGTACAATAGTTTTCCATATTTCTACAGCAGAATAAGCTGTATATATCTATCTTTATCTACCTATATCAATATCTATATATTTATAAATTTGTTTAATTTTAATATATTAAGTCTATGCACAAGGATTAAATTAAATTCAAACACATCAGAGAGGCTTACAGCCGTCACATAGGCATAGAGAAGCACATTTAAAGAATAAAGAAATGTGCCTAAAACAGAAGGCAAGATGAGTCAGCAGAGATAACAATAGCACTTAATAGGCAGAAGTAAAGAACAAAAATGAACGTGAGGGGAACGGCACATTTCAGTGGCTGTCATGTCTTACATCATGTCACGACTAACAGAAGATCTTAAAATAGCCAGTTTTCAGAAACGCCGTCATTTAGACACCGTTTGCAGAAGGCAATGGAGGTTTACATCATTAGAAGCAAAAGCTATTTCTAGACAAAACTTCAAATTGTTGGCTGCTGCACCGAATCATCAAGAAAGGCAGCGGAAGAGCCTCTGAGAAAACCACCTTACCAACACCCGCTTGCTCATACTCACCACACCTTAGGGACGTTGTTATGGAAACCAGAAACAGCCAGAAAAGGACAACCAAGTTATAAAGCAGCGATATAAGGAGAGAAATCAGGAATCTCTGGTCTCCAAAGGGAAGAGAAGAAAAATATTTCCCAAAAAAATTCTATAGTGAGCGTTACCGACAGGGGGAAATGGCACCGTTAGACCAAGCTAATGTGGCTGAAGCTTAAAGGTAGAGCCAAGGTAAAAGAGAATTATATTATGGAATAGGTAAGATATATGAGACACATTGTGTTAGTATATCTAAAATTAAATCTAAACTTCTTTCCAAGCTCCATATATTTCAGTGTCTTGGGTTTCTGCCCCCCTTTTCCAGCCCCCACTTTGTCCAGGTTCTCTAATGTCTCTCTGCACTAACCGTGCCTCTGCTCAGAATGCAATGTTACAGACCCACCCCAGGAAATCTTTTCTACTACTAAAACCTTAGTTTGAAAATCACATCTTCGTGAGGCCCTTCTGTGGATGCATGTCACACTGTTAAACCCTCACATCTTCGTGAGGACCTTCTGTGGATGCATGTCACACTGTTAGACCCTCACATCTTCGTGAGGACCTTCTGTGGATGCAGGTCACACTGTTATACCCTCACTACTTCATTTCTTCTCTCTCTGCACACGTGCATGCGCATGTACATGTGCGTGTGTATGTATAGACAGGGTCTCACTATTTAACTCTGGCTGGCCTAGGACTCACTATGTGTATGGTATGTATGAGTGTACAGGTATGCAAGAACACATATGCATGTGCACATGGAAGATAGGAGATATCCTTGGGTACCATTCCTCAGGTACCACCCACTTTTTAAAAGTTTTTTTGTTTGGTTGGGTTTTTTTTTTTTTTTTTTTTTTTGAGACAGGGTTTCTCTGCAGCGTTGGAGCCTGTCCTGGAACTCACTCTGTAGATCAGGCTGGCGTCAAGCTCATTAAAAAACATTTTTATACTTATTTATATTGAATGTGTGTGTATACATCTCACTCTTCTCAGAAAGGGCTGACAGCATATGATGCAGGAGAAAGATCGAGATGTCGAGAAAAACATGAAATGTTTACTTAACTGTTTTTAGGCTTTTTAAAAAATCAGTTTTCTTCACAAAAAGCACCATCTCTAGGTTAAAGAGGAATAAGATGAATCTGCATGCCCGGAGAGTTCCACTCTTTGACCCTAAGGTATAATACTCTTCAAAGTACACCATGTTTCGGTTTTCATGGATCCTGAGTCACAGTGAGAAATGTAATTTACATAAAAACCAGTATACACACACACGATCAAATGGCAAAGATGGGTATTGTATAATAGACAGGAGCGAGGGAAGTCAAGAGCAAAAGAAGAGGACTGATCTCTTGACACTCCCTTCTCTAAAGCAGAAATACAAGGCTACAGAATAAATAAAAGCATTGATTAGCCGAGATCAATGTGATACTGAACACATTGCCTATTAAATTCTGTCAAGCACCTATAAAGAAGAAAAGGGGAAGAGAAATGGGGTTTGTGAAGTAAAGGTTTGAAAAGGTTTCCACAGGAAAGAGGAAGAGTTTAGGTTAAGGAAGGGGGGGGGACTGCTGAACAGCAATGAGATGCGGAGACTGTCTCTTGCAAAGTCACACCTATACCCATCTGAAGGCATATTCTACCATGTCCAGCCCACCATCCTCAAGTGCTGAGAAGACTGGAGATAAGTTGACTAGAACGCTTTAGTGGAGCAATGGGTGAATTAAAACCATCTAAAAGCTTATTTAAAAAGAAAAATCATCACGCCCCTTTCCTATTCAATCACAATTTACGGCGGTGCTCGTGAATTCTAGAAACTCTCCCAGTAATCTTGAAAGACAAGTCTGCTAAAACACACTGACCTGGAAAGGATGCAAGAACCCAGAAGCGGAGCCAGCAGACATCTATTATTAAACGGTCCTGGTAGGAGATGCAAGGCCGAACTCCACCACTTGGGAGAAGAGACTCCAGTACTTAGGGAGATTCAGATCCAGTTAGTGTTGAGACCCCACCAGGTCGGTAAGCGGCTGCACGATTGGAAACACAAAAGATGAACAATGCAAACTTATAGACTGCTTATTCAAAATAATGTCTCATCGGGTGTTCTCAGATCTCAAATCTCTCCCCTTTACTCTCTGTTACATTATTCTAGCTTGAGGTTTCGGTGGCTAAAGTGGAAGTTAGGAGGCTGCAAGAAAAAAAGGGAGAGCAGGGACAGAAGGAACTGTGCGGAGCGAGATAAGGCGGTGAAGAAGGAGGCATGGGGTCGCCTCTGAATGCCCAACAGCCCAAAGGTTTGGACGCTCAGCTACCAGGGCCCAGGAGCCTTTTTTCGAGCCTCCTATAACACTCACCATAGTTTGTGGGTCTCAGCACAGGAAATGGTTATCTTTAAACAGGAAGACAACACCACCAATGATCCAGTTACTCTGGCAACACAGGCCCCGCCTTCCTCCAGACCCTGATCCTCGAATCCTCTTCGTCTCCATTGGCTGGGAGTAACTAGGCCCCTCCCATTCTCGCAAACATCCATCCTTCACCTCATCTCCCGTGGCAACACGACGCCACCTTCTCCCTTCCAATGTAGTCACTTCCGTTCGGTTGTTAGTGACCTGGAAGTTTAATCCTATATACGGCTTGCTTTACATATATATTTTTTTCCTTCTTTTTTCAAGTAAACATCTTTTCGCTTTTCACTTTTCACTTACTGAGTCGATACACAGTAGACTCTGTATTTCTGCATTTTTCTTTTTAAACACAGCACGGACTGTTGGTCCTTCTCCTTGAGAAAAGCATTCCGGAAGCGGAACCCTGAGTAATAGGAAGTGATCAGAGTGAGCCAGTAGTTAAGTGTCCGGAAGGCCTGGGCGGGTTGGCTTCCGAATGCCAGAGTTTACAAGTTAGCCGGCTGCTGAGGGAGGAGAGCCTATTCGGGGAACACTGAAATAAGAGCATCAGAGGTGAATCCTGGAGCCGGCCTCTGTGGCAGGCGCGGTGGGGAGAAGGTCTGGGTTGGAGCTCGGCGGCCATTCGTTTTGGATTTAAAGATCGTCCTGGAAAGGTTTCTTCTGACAGGGACAAAGTTGGGATCCTCCTCCTCGGGAATGAGGCTGACAGTCTTGATGCTTCCACCCCGTCCCCTTTTAAACTCAGCACCCATGCTTTCTGACACCTTCACCCGGTACTTTTAGACAGCGACACTCGCCGTCCTGCCTCGCGTCTTCCCAGCGAAGTTTCTGACAATTTTGATCTCGGTTTGCTCTGCGGTAGAGTCTTGGGATAAGTTTTCAGAGCAAGGATTTGTGATGTTCAGGAAGTTAGATAGTGTACTGATTCGTATGTACTCAGCTTTGCGGACGTGTGTTGAAGCCACTTGTCACCCACTCTGCAGTCTAGACTCTAAAGAATAATATATAAGCATATACCTAATTTCCCAGTATTTCGTAGATAGATAGTACTGCTGTCAAAAGGAGATAATGAAGAATGGCTCCGTTTCCAAATGTATGGGCACTGAAGGCAGAAACAATTAAAATATAACTGTTAAAGTAGAGGCACCCACCGAATATATTGGTATTGCTTTAATTCTTTAATATGTATCCATTTCTAGGACAGTCTTGGAGTGCATTTTCGATAGTTACAGGAAAAATGGCTGCCCTTAAAAGCTTGGAAACCAAAGGTAAGTGTTCCTGGTTTTGACAATAATTGGTTTGGTTTTGGGTTTTGGTTTGGGGGGTTTTATTTGGGAGAGGGCAGGGGTGTTCGAAACAGGGTTTTTCTGTGTAGCCCTGGCCGTCCTGGAACTCGATGACTTCCAACATACAGGTATCCACATGCCCCTCCCAAGTGCTGGATTAAAGACGTGTCAGCCTTTTGGGGATTCTTTAGACAGGTGACTAAGTGGATAGAGTCCTTGAGAATTATTGTGTTTCGGATCTCTTCATGGCAGAGATAGTGGATCCTAACTAGTTTATCTTAGTTATTTACAAAGATAATGTTTCCAAAACTGGCTACACAGAGGCTAGGACTTTAACATGATGGAAATCCGGGGTCCTGTTCTCCCCATTGTGCCCGGTGTATACAGTAGTCACTTTCCAGACCCATTTCGCTTTGCGTCTCTGTAACATGTAATGTGCCACTGATCGTTTTCTTTTGAAATTCTTCCATGACTTCCATGATGTCACTTTTCTTTTTGGCATACATTGTAGCTCTTCACTGTCTAGTATAGTAACCATATCTCAGGATGTTTGGAGTTAAATTAACATTTTTAATTACGAACTAGCTACAGACCAAGCTGCTCCATAGCGAACTGTGCCCGTTCATTGTTACTTCTCTAGCGGTGAAGCAGATCCTTCTCCAGGGCTGCTCTGGTTGTGTCTTGTTTCCTTTTCAGTCTCCGCTCTGTTTGAGCTCTTAAATCTCTTTTTAAAATTTATATGTATGAGTGTTTTGTCATATGTACGTATGTGCACCACAAGTATACGTGGTACATACAGAGCCCAAAAGAGGGCATCAGATCCACTGAGACTGGAGTTACAGATGATGGTAAGCCATCTGTGGATGCTGAAAACCAAACCCCAATCTTTAGAAAGAGCAACAGGTGTCCTTAACCACTGAGCCACTTCGCCAACCCCCACTATCAATATTTTTAAACCTTCTGCCTCCTACTCTCAGAGCCTCAGTGACTGATTAGTTATAGAAACAGTTTACAAATCTGTCACTATCTTAGATCACATTTCTTATAATTCAGACTCTATTGTCCTTTATCATTTATGTAGAGGCCAGAGTCAATGCATATCCCAAAGTGTACTCCATGGGTATCTCGAGTTCTGCCAGCAACAGGTCTCCAGAAAGGAACTTTGTAGGACACAATTTCTAGCTGTACTCTTCTCTTTCAAAGGAGACAGGAGGCAAAGATCATGCCAATAAATAACTACATCTAATTTGTCCAGACACAACAGACTGCAATGCTGGAAGAGTTGTGGAGCGTTAGAATAAGCAGGTGGAAGACTGGGAAAGTTATAGCCTGGGAATGAACGGCAATAGGAACAATTCAACGATGGCCATTGTGAAAGCAACTAAGACACCTGGCCAAAAGCAAAACTAAAGACAGTATTATGATTACTTATTAAAACCGTGCCATGAAAGGCTCCTGGGTAATGAAATTGTTTTTGTTGTTTGTAATGAGAATTAAAGTTAAAAGCATTGTTTTATCATTTCATTTTATCTTGATTATATAGTAAGGCAGGTAAACATCGCTTTGGTCTGTTCTTACGATAATTTAACTGCTGTCAGTGAAGAAAGATGTTTGTGCTACATGGCCCGAGAAAAAGAATACCCATATTTGATGTTGCCAGTCATCTACATTTCCTTTAACTGCCCCAGGAGAGAAATGTGATTGCATAGTGAACCAGCAGAGCTTTCTCTCAAACGGGACCAGCACTGCCATTGCAGGAGGGGTGGGTCAGCACTGCTTGGGCTCATCTCAAGGGCAAACCTAAAATAAAGAGTTTAATTAAACAGTAAGATTATAGATTTTCTACATTTAAACTGTAACTATTACACTTAGTTTTTTTAGCCAGATCGTAAGATGTTTAAATTGTTTCAAGTCCTAAAGTGTTATCTGATTTTAACTCTATAGTGTCGTACAGATTGGGTGAAAATGAGTCTATGAGCAATTGAGTTTGGAAATGCCCGGTTGAACTGGTTATACTAGCACTTCTCAGTGCTGTTAGAGCACCATTGTGTACTGTGAAACTCCAGAGGACGTACATAACATGCAAGTGCACACACAGATTTGACCAGGCAACTCTTTATCCAGAGCCAGGAGAGGTAAGGTCTGGACATCACCTTCATACACGTTAAGCTGATTGTCCATAGCATGTTTCTCTAACGTAATAAGTAAACTTTACTAGGTAATAATGGTGACATTTAAAAAAACATTAAAACTTGGCCTGGTAGTCCAGGCTTGTAATTCCATCTACGTGGGAGACTGAGACAGGAGGATCACAAAGTCCAGCCTTCTTTGAGGTACATCATCAGTGCAAGGCTTTCCTGAGCAAGCTAGTGAGATCCTGTCTCAAAAAAAAAAAATGTAAAATGAGGATTGTGATACAGCTCTGTGGTATATTGCTTGCTTGCCATACACTAAGACCTGACTTCAATCCCAGCTGCTCCCCACCTCCCAGAAAAGAATATTGTCTTAAAATTTACCAAGCAACATCCCCAATTTAACTGTTTCATTGTTTAATTTACATATGTTCCAGAGAGTCTGTCAGACTAGAATATGGTGGAACTAAGAAATGATTTAATGTAGAAGAAAAAAACTAGTTGTTCTTAAAAGTTTTTCACTAACGGTTTAAATGAAGTTAGGTATGTGTTGATGGATTAATAAATTTCATTAATTAAGCGCTTATTTTTCTTTTTCATGCCAAGCACATTTTGTTGGCTGGTGCAATGAGCTGGTAGGAGGAAGCTGTAACTGAAGTAGCTCCTAATAGTCCAGTTTGAAAAAGAAACAGATTTTTCTGAATCCTATGGTGCTTACAGCATTCTTCAAGCTCCAAGAGACAGAAAGAGGGGGAAGTTTGTGGCTGGACTAAGGTGGTAGGTACCACAGATGGCCATTGTCTTGGCTCAGGAGTTTAGGGTTCTTTCGTGCCCAGTCATGTGACTTGAAGTACTCTCCTCATAGAGTTACACTGTCATTAATTAGGAAAGTATTTGTTCACTGGTGACCTCTAAACCATGCTCTTCTCCTTCCATAATCTGAAACAACAATTGATAAACCGTGGTCTTCAGACCCCTTGACAAAGTTTGCAGTTAGTTTAATGATTATAATCAGTAACGGAATCCCATGTAAATCAGTTATTATCCTGGGTAAAAACAAATTCTGTATCTCTCATTACCTACTTAACCAAAGTTTCTTTCATCATTAAAAAGCGATTTGTCTTGCCTTCTCAGATAAGTACCTAGAGACTGTCTTCAGTTTTACCTCAACCTCCCAAAAGCCTAAAGTAGTTCCTCTCTGCCTTTTACTGCAGAAGTTTGCCAGTGCCCATGTAGAATGTTGGACTGGTGATTTTGCTGTTTCTTCGCGTTTCATCAGCCCATGGGAAAGCCGGGATGAAAAGCCCACGAACCTGGGTCTGTTTAAACTGATCAGTGCCCGAGCACAGGTGTAAGGGAAGAGTAACAGGGATGCCGATTGCTTCCCTTCAGGGGATGCAGGGCAAGGACTGAGACTCTGCTGTAGTCATCGTAATTCACAGTCACAGAGCTGCTGCCATAGGTCTTCGTCTGGGAACTTGAAGGATGTAATTATTCATGGCTGTACTCTGCAGGGCCTAGTGCATATGTAATAAAGGTTTCCATGTGTGTCAATGGGAAAGACAGAATGGTAAGGAAGTGCCAGGCCCTGGCTCTGCCTTCCCAGATGCACACTGACTAGACCTGATGAGTGGTTTCTCAAGCCTTGAGTCCTTCGGTAAGCAGAACAGCGGGAAGAGGAAATTGGAATTGAAAGTTGGTTGAGCTTCTTCACTAGAATTTTTATGTTTTGTTTGAAAAAAATTATCTGTCAAATACACATTGTTTCTTTGCCTTTTAACAGCTTTTGTGGTTTGTCCTTGAATCTCTATTGTTTGGAGTTCCTGGACTTTAATTTTTCCTTCACATTACGATGTTTAATCCCTTAGATCATGTATGTTATGACTTGCCTAGGAATCCATTTTGACTTGAACCATAACCAAAGTATAACACCTACATCTTAGTGAGCTGGAATGGTGTGACTTTAGTGACGAATTTGTTATTGTTCTTGCTAATTTATAGTTAATTACCTGATTCTGTGTTCTTAAATGTCAGAAACAAGACAGTTAACAAAATGAAATAGATTAGATAAAATTAGACAAACCTCAAACCACATTTTAAGAATATGAAAACAAGTCAACCATGGTGCTGTACCAAGAAGTGGAGGCAGGAAGAACTCCAGGTCAAGGTTGGCCTGGGCTACATATTAGCTTCAGGACCAGCTTATGCTGCACAGTAAGGCCGTCTCCACTCATCCTCCATCAGGACTGGGTCTTTACTTTGAAAGGGTTTGTGTGCATTCTCCTTGTAAAGTGCTACTCTCTTCCAGCTGGCTAACACCAAACCCTGGTCTGTCTTTCGGAAGTCTTCCTTTGTTTATCACGTCAAAAATTAGTCTCAAAGCCACAAGGGTGTTTCCGTTTGTGTCACATATTGAAATAACGTGATTTTATCCTGATATAAAATATTTTGTGAGATAGAATACAGTTTACACCCCCAAATGCCTTCCTGTTCTTCTATTTGATACAACTCAAGTCCAGTATATTGATGCATACCAAATAGAATGACAACCAATCTGTGAAATGAAATGTCTTAGAGTCCAGTGTTGTTGGGGAAGATTATTTTAAGGTGTGTTGCTTTTGTTTATGCTGCATTCGTTTAACTCTGTGAAGCTGTGATTCTTTCTTTGCCTGTCTAAACCATCTGATGATCCAATAAAGTGCTGAGTGGCCAATATTAAGGCAGGAACAAGGCAGGGCTGTGAGGCAGAGAGTATTAACAGAAGGAGAAACGAGGAAGAGGAGGAGCAAAAGAATAAGGAGAAGAGGGCATCAGGGGCCAGCCACCCAGCTGCACAGCAAGCCACGGAGAAAGAAGTAAAGAAAGGTGCACAGAAATAGAGAAAGATAGAAGTCCAGAGGCAAAAGGTAATCGGGATAATTTAAGAAAAACTGGCAAGAAACAAAAGCTAAGCTAAGGCCGGGCACTCATAACTAAGAATAAGCTTCTGTGTGTGATTTATGTGGGAACTGGGTGGTGGGCCCCTCAAAAAGCCAAAAGATTAAAACATCACACAACATTCCAGTGGTGTAATTTTAACACTAGCATAAGAGAATGAAAGTCAGAATTACGTTTTATGATAATTCCTTCTCCCCATTATCAATAGCCAAAGTTTATTAGATTTCATAAAAGAATGATAATAACAAAATAAAAGGACATTTAATGAATATTTGCTCTGTCCACTGCAGTTCTCAACACTCTACTTGTATTTAAAAAAATGTATTGTTGTAAATGTTAGGTTTTGAAAATGCAAAACCCAAGCAAATCTAAAGACACAAAAAAATAGACCTGCAGATTAGTGAAGTGAGTTTGAAAGGCTGTTTAACAATACAGATCTTCAAACCCCTAAGTCCTGTGCTTATATATTTGTTTCTTCTTCTATTTTTTTTTGGTGGCAGGAAGGCTTTAGTTTGTGCTGCTGGGGCTCTAGCCCAGTTCTCACCGGTGCTACCACTGCTTTTTAATTTTCTTTTTCTTTCTGTTTGAGACAGGCCCTTACTCTCCGCCTTAGCTGCCTTCAAACTTACTGTCCTTGCCTCAGACGCCCAAGTATAAGCATACACCATTACACCCAACTGGAAGTTTATTTAAAAAAAAATTCACAAGTTGTGCAGTCAGAAAACTGTTCATTAATACATCACTTTTATTAAGCGTGTACTCTACCACTAAGTCCCAGCACCCATGTACCCATGTTATTGTGTGTGTGTGTTCCCTATTTTCTATATTAGATAGCATCTTAAGGACAGTGGTCCACACTGTCTCACAAAATATTTGGCCTTTATTTTTTGCCCAGTACTGTGTTTGTTGTGTGTAACCTCTTACAGTTAATCATCATAACCATTGCTACTGACTAGTCTGTTTGTCCTTACTGTATATTGTGAATTCATCGTTATTTATGTGTCTTTTGAATAGAGCATACAAGGCATTTATTTAACTAGGGTCATAATGCTTGTAAAATCAATTGAAAACCACACAGGACATATGATGCCAGAAAGATAATGTAAATGTCATAAAAGTGAGGTTTAGGGGAGTTAGTTTCAAGCACATGTACATATTGCTGATTGCTATGGTTATAGTTAACACAGTATATAGGGCTTGACCTTATTACATTCCTGCTCTATGGCCTGGCTCTTCCTATTTCCATTTCATATATTTCAATGTAGAAATCAATAGAAGAAAGTTATTTTTCTAGCATTATATTGGTAGCCAGAAACAAATTCTCTTGGATTTTCTGCTAAGAAAAAAGCCATTTACTTAGAAATTTGAAGCATGTAAGTCATTTGTTGGCGCACGATGTTTTAGAAATTGCTCTTGAATTTTTCCCTTCCTTCTGGTGTTGATAGTTTAGAACAGAGGCAAAGCAATGTTGTTTGGCAAGACTTCTGATGGGGGAGATGCACCACCCACCTACTCCCTCCAATAGGGAGCCCATGACAGACCAAAGAGCAGACACCACCATAGTCCATCTAGGAAACCAGTGAGTTTTATTAGGCTTACTTCCAGGAGCGGAAATGCCTCGAAGACAGCTACATCACTGGAGTGCACGCAGAGCCTGTAGGCTGCTCAGCAGGTTGGAGTGTGCTTTCCAGGTGTCTTGGTTGTTGTAAGCCTCCTCCAGTCAGCCTGGCTGGTCTTTTGCTTCTTCCAGGCCGCTTGTCTCGTCTCTGGTCTTGGCTCTTCTACTAGGGACTCTGGTCAACCTTTGTCATTTACTATAGGAGTGGAGAGGCCTAGTGGATCTGGTCATTTTCAGGGACTTCCTGGAGCTATTTTGAGTTGTTTGCCTTCTGGCTTATGGAGCCTTCCTGCAGAAGGGAATATTTCAGTTGGGGAGGAAACTACTGCATAACATGTAGTTTTGGCGTTTTCTTATTTCTTTTGGTAAATTGTCCTTGGCTTGACTTCTTCCTTAGGCATCCTTACTTCGACCCCAATCCGAGGAGCAGGAGATGGAATGGAAACAGAGGAGCCCCCTAAGTCTGTTGAAGTCACCTCGGAAGTCCAGCCCATAAATCAGCATGTCCTTCAGAGTCCTCGTAAGAAAGTCCTCTCAGACAGCCCAGGAGTCCTTGAGCTCGGAAAGATTCTCACTGGAAAAGCAGTGGAAGTTGAAGCTGTGAGGATATTTGTTCCCAAAGCTGCCATCACTCACGATATCCCCACCAAAAATGCAAAGCTTAAGTCTCTAGGCTCTCACCGAGAAGAACTCCACCCTCAGCCAGAGGTAGCCCCAGACCCCAGGAAGGAACTCTCAGAGGCAAAGAAGATTATAGAAAAGCTCAAGAGTTCTGAGAGGAGGCTGCTTCAGGACAAAGAAGGCCTTTCCAACCAGCTCCGAGTGCAGACAGAGGTGAGCACAGCCCGCAGCGGCCGTGAGCTCTGATCTTTACCTCCAGGCCTTTTAGTCCCCTTCTGGAAAACTGTGTTTGCTCAGAAATGCCATGGATCATGGGTTGTCATTCCTCTAAAATGCTTCCTCTTTAATTTCTCGTTCTGCCATAGGGCCTCTAGAAAGAGTTTCTGTGGGAACCCAGACTCTAAGCGTGGTGCAAGTGGAGGTGCGAGGAGCCTTAGCCAAGACCACCTCTAAGTTATAAAAGTCGGTTACGTTCATAAACTGACCCAGTCGGTCTTTGCCACTGACAAAGAAGCAGCCCTTGTTTGAAGAATTCATTCCAAGTATTTTTGCCTGATACTTGGAGTGTGTGAAATAAGTTACTGTGTATTCATTAGAAATTAATAAGAATCTATAGCATTCAGTTGTGTAACTTTATCCTTTGAAGCTTAGTAAAATTGCCTTTTCCTTCTCTTGTTTCTCTGTTAAACTTTACATTTTTATATTTGTGTGTGTGTGTGCGTGTTTGTGTGCACACACACTGTATAGGGAGGGGTGCATTTTTATATTTGTGTGTGTGTGTGTGCGTGTGTGTGTGCACGCACACTGTATAGGGGGGGACGCATTTCACTTCACAAGTGTGGAGGTCAGAAGAACTTTGTGGAACCCACCTGGATTCGCAGGATTCAACTCAGATCAGGTTGCCAGGCCTTCATAGAGATCGCTCTACCCCCTGAGCCATCTCTCTAGCCCAAGACTCCATCTTTTTGCAAGGTGATGGTGTGTAACACACAGTGTTAGTGGTTCTTATCCAAATGTAATTTATATTTAAATAATTTTTACTTATATTTAATATATTTTAATATATTTAGCTAATTTAGTACAATATGGTATATATTTGTAAACATTTTAGAAGCTTCAGAAGGAAGGGGCTGGGAGATGGCTTAGTGGTTAAGAATGACTGTGCAATGCAAGCATGGGGACCTGAGTTCAAATCCTCAGCACCCATGTGCAAAGTCTGGCATAGCCATGCGCAACTGTAACATCAGTGCTGGGGTTTTGGGGTCTGGGGAAGAAACAGGATTCATACACACACACACACACACACACACACACACACACCATTTTTAAGAGAGTAAAAAGAAAATTCAGAAAGACAATAAAAATGGTAACACCTATAATTACACTCTCCAGATTTAACTGCATAACTATCAATATAGTTTTATTTTGTCTTATTTCTGATATTTTTCTTCTCTTAATTTTCTCCTTTTATTGAAAATAGATTTTTTCACATAATATATCCTGATTATGGTTTCCCCTCCCTCTACTCCTCCAAGTTTCTCTTCTGGTCCTCTCCCCTCCCAGCTTCTGGTATTCACCCTTTTCTGTCTCATTAGAAACAAACAGTCTTCTAAGGAATAGCAGAATAAAATACAAGACAAAAACCAACACATTGGAATAGGCTCCAAAGGACACAGACATCGATTCTCTGTCATAAGTTTTGTTACAATCAAGTCAGTGACATTTCTTAAACTTATCCATCGTCTGGGTTGTCTTCTTTCATCCTAGATAAACCGCGAGTTAAAGAAGTTGCTGGTGGCTTCTGTTGGAGATGACCCGCAGTATCACTTTGAACGTCTAGCCCGGGAGAAGAACCAGCTCATCTTAGAAAACGAAGCCCTAGGTCGAAATACAGCCCAGCTTTCCGAACAGTTGGAACGGATGTCAATACAGTGCGATGTGTGGAGAAGCAAGTTCCTCGCAAGCAGGTGTTGTCCCGTCGTAAACGCTGTTTCCTTCCCTGTTGCTTGTTCTCTCAGTGTTGTGACTCACAGCAAACTAATAGTGAAAATTTCTGACTTACGGTTGTCGGAGCATTTCCTACATTATTAACATGTGGCACTTCCCTTCCGGGGGGCCACAGTCTCTTGTTCCCCTTCGTTCAAAAACTCACTACAGTAAACAGTACACAGCCGTAAAATCCAATGTGGAAATATCGCAGTCACAAAAGGCAGATGTAGACCCTTCCCCTCCTGCCTGGAGAAAGCAACCTTGTTCCCACTTCCACCCAGTGTGCTCTCTTCTCGTAGCTCTTCTGTCCACCTATAGAGCTTCTCAACTTCTTTCTCCCCAAATATAAACAGAAAACTGAGCTGGGCGGTGGTGGCACACGCCTTTAATCCCAGCACTCGGGAGGCAGAGGCAGGCAGATCTCTGTGAGTTCGAGGCCAGCCTAGTCTACAAGAGCTAGTTCCGGGACAGGCTCCAAAAACTTGTGAACCCCTGTCTGGTATAGGGGGAGGGGGAAGAAAACTGTTTCATTTCATGGCATATCTGATGAGGCAACTCTGATACATGTAAAAAGCTACATAGTCCAGGCCTCTGAACACGCTGGCCCATGGGAAACTTTGCTGTGCATCTTGGGTTCACACTCCATCACTGAGGGAAGTCGGGGTAGGAAGTCAGTGCCGTGGAGGTATGGTGCCTATTGACTTGCTCCTCATGGCTTTTTCAGCCTGATTTCTTATACCGCCCCAGACCACCTGGCATCGCCCACAGTAGGCATCAATCTAGGAAATGCTCCCACAGGCTTGCTTACAGTCTTACAGAACAGTCTTCTCAATTTCCTCTCAGGTTGACAGTAAACTACCTAGAATACCGTGCGCAGTAGCAGAACTTCATGTGTTTAATAACTGCCGTTAAAATAAATCATTTGGAGATTTCTCTCAAAGCGCCAAAGGCCTCCAAGTTGTTCTTTAAGAACCTGCTAAGTTCTTAAAACAAGGTATAGAAAACTTTGTAATAAAGTTTTCCTTCTAGTGAAAACATTTCATATTTTTATTTTTTAACACATTCATGTGAAAATATATTTAAATTATTTGTTGGAAAAATAAGAAACTTTATTAGGTGTAAAAACAAAATGAGCCTGCTTGGCAGAGGGAAGACTACATTGTTATATAAAAAGTTTTCAGAATTTTTCTGAAAGTACAATTGAGTAGTGAGAGAAATCATTTATTTTCTCTTTTCATTTCAGTTCTTTATAGTTAGAAGCGTGTAGCTAATCACCTTAAACTGATCAATTTAGAGTAGCGTTGGTGTAAGTTCAAGTCTCTATATAAAAAAGTTAGGTACTCTTCCATCATTTTTAAAATATTTCAGCTGACCCCGCTGCAGATGCTCTCATATTAAAATGCTAGAGCTGCGGACAGTGTGAACCTGCTAACCCTGGTGCTGGCTGTTGGAACTGGCATCACGGAGTAGTAGTAGATTAACCGCTGTGTGCTGTGGTGCTGTGGGAGAACTGTGTGTGAGATTTCATCTTTTTCAGGGTAATGGCGGACGAATTAACGAACTTCAGAGTAGTTTTACAGCGTCAGAACCGAGACGCCCACAGCGCCATCCAGGATCTCCTGAGTGAACGGGAGCAGTTTCGCCAGGAAATGGTCTCTACCCACAAGTACGGCTCTTGTTCGCGAACTCTCCTGTCGTCTCCCGCAGGTTTCACTGTCCTCAAAGGTTCCATTGGATTGTTTGTTCCAGTGTGGCCCCATTCTTTAACGTATTGACTGTACTGTAAGTCACACCCTAAAATAGATGCCCCAAAAGGAAACAGCCCTAAAACAGAAAAGCTGGGGCTGCAGCTTACATTCCTAATAGGGAAAAGAATTATTAGATCTGTGAGTGACAGTGTTTCTGCTTTCAAAAGCAGTTCCTGGTATGGTCATGGTGGCTTTCTGTAGTGTGGTAGAATCCAAGTGACACACCCGTGTCTCCCACAGGAGAGCTTTTGAGTCTTTTTGCAGTATTGGAACATGTCTGCATAGCTTCGCGTTCCAGAATAGGCTGAAATTTAAAATAATAATAAAACATTTGGGCAGTGTTCTTTAAAAGGTCTTTGTGCTCTTATGTAATTGAATAATTCTCTATCAGATATATGGGAAACTAAAAGAATAAAGTAAAACATCAAAGTGTGGCAGTTTGCGAGAGGCAATCAAGGCAGTGTTTCCAGGGAAGTGCTTGTTTTGGGCTGACCGTGATGGGGCGTACCTGTAATCCCATCACTCAGGAGGCTGAGGCAGAAATTCCTGAATTCCAAGCCAGTCTGGGCTATAGAGTAAGATCCTGTCTTTAAAGATAAAAAGGGAGGTTTATTTGGGGAAATAAGAAAAGTGTCCTTAGTAATTTACTACTCCAAGAAATACAAAAAGCAAATTAAACCCAAATTAAGCAGAAGTGAGAGAGTACTAATGATAGCTAAAACAAAAGTTTGATGAAACTTTTTTTTAAAAAGATAAACTTAAGAAATGTCCAGAAGAAATGCCCAGTCCTGAAGTGGCAGTCACGGAGCCTGCATGGGTCTGTGCTAGGTCCTCCGCATGCGTGCTGCGGTTGTGTAGCTTGGGGCTTTTGTGGGACCATTAGCGGTAATGGGTGTGTCTTTGACTCTTTGGCCTGCTCTTGAACCCTTTTCCTCCTACTGGGCTGCCTTGTCCATCTTTGATAGGAGGTTTGTGCCCAGTCTTACCTCATCTTGTTATGCATATCTGGTTGATATCTCTGGGAAGCCTGCTCTTTTCTGAAGGGGAATGGGGGCTCACTAGATCTGGGAGGTGATGGTGGTGGAACTGGGAGGAGCTGGGGGAGTGAGAGGCTGCGGTCATATTGTATAAGAGAAGAATAAATAAATAAGACAAAAAGTTCATCCCATCCACTGAGGAAAGAGGGCACGTTAAGTATTGGGAATGAAAGACTGCACACAATAGACTGAGTAGACATGGCAAAGATAATAAGGGAGTGTTATTGCTATCTCTAGCCAATTAAGTCAATGGTTTAGATAGCTTAAGACCTATTTCCAAAGTTAACTTAAAAACAGGTATGTGAGGGCTGGGGATGGTTCAGCAGTTAAGAGTGTGTGCTGCGCTTGCATAGGACCTGAGCTTAGTTCTCAGCACCATGTTGGGCAGCTTATAACTCCTGGTAACTTCTGGGTTCTCTAGGAACCTGCGCTTATGTACACACACCCAACACACACACAAAAATTTAAATTAAATCATAAAAATAACAAACATATAAGTTAACCAGCTCTAGCCAATTAAAGCAGTTGAGCTTGTAGTTAAAAACTGAAGGAAGGAAATTTTAGCCTAGATGGATCCACTGAATGCTAATAAACTTCTAATGAAAAAAGCAGCACAGTTGTACACAAGTTCTTCTAGAGCATAGATGGAAAGAGAACAATTTCCAAATCAGTTTTGGGGGGTGAGCATTATGAAAACAAGCTAGTGACATAAACAAAAGCCTGTAGACTTTCTACCTTTAATGGACATAGATGTAAAAATCTTCATAGCGCCATGCAGTGATGGCACACATCTTTAATCCCAGCCCTTGGGAGGCAGAGGCAGGCGGATATCGGTGAGTTTGAGTTCAGCCTGGTCTACAGAGCAAGTTCCAGGACAGCTGGTACTGTTACACAGAGGAACCCTGTCATAGATAGATAGATAAGATAGATAGATAGATAGATAGATAGATAGATAGATAGATAGATAGATAGATAGATAGATAGATAGATAGATTGTTAGTGGACCAATTCTAACAATATAAAAAGTACATTGTGACCAAATATACTTAACTCCAGATTTTGGAGACTGATTAGCATCCATATACAACAAGCACATATGACTACATTAAACTATGCTACTTGTTGTCATGATTTCCAGGCAGCAGTGTGGTAATAGAGTAGCAAGTGTCTTCTGTCCTATGACCTATGTGACCAGACAGCATGAGGCTTGCACTCAGTGACTTCTGAAATAACGTCGTTCACTTATTTCCTCTTACTGGCTCTTAGATTTTGTCTTTGTTAGTGGTCATTGCTCACGTGTGTTCTGTGCAGGTTTTTGGAGGAGCTCTTGGTCTCCTTGCAGTGGGGAAGAGAACAGACGCACACCCCTAACACACAGCCCCACAGCACAGCAGGGCTGGCACTTGCGAACCACAAGTTGGCAGAAGCCCTGCACGCTCATCTTCTGGGAAATGTTGGCACTAGCAATCAAAAGAAGATTCCAGCAGCAGTAGAATTTGTCAGTACCCCGGCTGAGAAAATGGCAGAAAAGGTAACATGTTTTCTCTTCCTTGAGCTGTGGAATGTGTTCTAAGCTCTGAGATTTTATTGACCTCTTCCTGAAAGCTCCTTGTTGTGCTGGCTTGGCCTTGGGAGCTGTGAAATGTGAAGCCTCACTGTGTTTCTCGTGTTAATAGGCGTGCGATCTTAGAGCAGATTCCTCCTTGACCCTTCAATTTCATGATGTCACTACTCTATTCTAGGGAGAAAATCACCTTCCCATTGCAGCCAGGAGTCTTTGAAAATGCATACATATATGTACTCACATGTAATTTACCCTGCCTCTGGGCCGTCCATCCTCTGTTGTCTTCTAATGTCAACAGTCATCAGACAGCTCCCCTTCCTGCCTCCCTGACTGAATTGTCTCCTGGAGCCTAGAAGACGTAGCATAATCTTTCCATCCTTCTTCTCGGGCCGCTTCCCAAGTCCCATTCACTTCTCATTTCACAGATAGACAGTTTTTCTCATGTCCCTTTCTATGCAATGCTCTTTCACCTGCCTAAACGATTTTCTGTCACCTTTATTGTCCAAGCTTTCAGTGTATTTTGTATTCTTATCAACTATAGCTTTTGTATCATGTTGTTCTGTGTGATTCTTTCTCTGAAACTACTTAAAAGCTGGAAAGTCTGTCTTACTGTGTTTCCTCATGGGCTGGTATGATGTCGCACATAGTAGGTGCTCAACTACTTACTAAGAGGACCAGTGCCTACCAAGTAAACCACTCACACCCTGTTTGTTCTTTCCTACTGTTTCTTTGCTGGGAGGTTATGGCATTGTCTACTCAGCTGCTGGCGAGATCTTTGAGTGTAGCTGGCTTTTCCCTCATTCATGAAACACTCCTGTTGCCCCAGTTTCTGTGACTAACCTCTGCCATCCTGCCTTCTCTGCTCGCTGCTTCATTGTGCAATGTTGGGTGTGCTCCAGGCCGGGTCGAGATCTGCTCGTTCTTCTTTACCCTGCCGCATTCCCTCTTGTAACAAGACCAGCATTCCTTCTCCTTGAGTGCCTTCCGGTCCCATTGCTTCAGGAGCTGTCCTCTAGAGCAGAGATCAGTGCAGTAACTTCGTCTCCATTCTTCCTTCGCCTGTTTTAATGCCCACCCATTTTTTTCCTCCATGATGTGTCGTGGGATCTCTGCAAGGCTTAAAGTTCACCCCTGTCACCTTAAAGCCGAAATCTTGAAGACTTTCTCCCATATCTCTGTCTCCTATTGAATTCCCTTAGCATTTTGTTTCTCACTTTAAAAGCCCACAATGTCATGGCATATGCCATACTTAGAAGCCATTCTTTTCCTTGCAAATATAAACTACATTACTCCTTCTGTCATTGCTTGCCATCTAACAGTTAACTAAGTTCCATAAAAATGAAAGGTTTAAAAGCTGAATTTTAAAAGTAGAGTATAGTTAACAGTGAAGTCCTAAAGCTACATGGAAGCTCTTCCAGGATGCCAAGATGCTTCAGATGTCAGGAGCTCCAGTGTCTGGGAGATGCTGTTAACTTAGAAGAGGGAACATCCGGGCACGTGAGAGCAGGGAGGCAAGCCCAGGAGCATTATAAGCCCCACCCTGCTGTAGCAGAGGGAGAGAGGGCCAATTGCCGTGCCTGTGTCCTTTGAAACAGTTCTGCTTGTATTATGATTATTTGGGGAACTAAGAGCTGTGGCCCAAAGACGTTATCCTTGTGTGTAATTGAACTTTTTTTTTTTTAACACAAGACCACCCGTTTTTGTTAACACAAGACCACCCGTTTTGTTAACACAAGACCACCTGTTTTGAGTCTCAATAGAGGAAACAGAAAAAGTCAGGACCAAGGAAGAAATGAGAGAACAAAGTATTGTGAACATAGTTGTTAGCATAAAGTAGTCTATATAATTTTTAAAAAGAGAAATGAAGGGTCATTTATTTTTCTGTAAGTAAAAGCAGCATTTCCACAGACGAATGGAGGTTCAATCCGCATTCTAAACAATGGAATGAGGGCGAAGAGAGGCAGTGTGTGCATTTTGGCTAAAACTGAAAATTTATATCATATGAGGTATAACTCATAAAACTTCATTTTTCTGTTTTTATTCTTTCTATAGAGATCTTTGAAAGAGTATTAGTTTTGTAGTTACTAAAATAAAGGTGGTTAATGTCATAAGTAGGCATCATTGCTGAATTTACAGTGTTTTGGAAGAAGGATAAGTTCAAATCCATTCAGATGTTATTTTTGACACTATAGCACCATAAAACAAAATGAAGCTTTATAAGTAGTTACCTACCAGTGAAACCCAAGGCCTTTACAGTACATGCTACATATGTCTGACCTGACTTCTTTTGACTTAGGTTCTACGTATTTTGGATCCAGTTACCTGTACAGAAAGCTCGCCGGACAACCCATTTTCTGAATCCTCACCAGCCACATTACTCACTACAAAGAAAAATATTGGACGTTTCCATCCCTATACCAGATATGAAAATATAACTTTCAATTGTTGCAATCATTGTAAAGGAGAACTCATTGCTCTTTAGTGTGTAATGTATTGGAGGCGTACTTAATACCCAAGATTCATTATTTGGGAACTGGGGTTCTTATGCTAGAAATAAAAACAATTCATCTTTATATGATATATATCCACAAAGCTATTTCATGGACTGGATTCCAGATTATTTTTCTTAAGAAATGTCTCAGGGTAAAAAAAAAAAAAGTGAAGCTATGTAGATATATTTAAAGTACAAAATACTTCCCAGATAGTTCACAGTGTTTGTGCTAAAAAGCTAAAAAGGATTTGGTAACTTTCTTTTAGGCCCTAAATTATTACTTTTTGTTAAATATTTTATATAAACTATAAACAGGTTTCATTTTGGTGCGTAAAACAAAATCAGGCAAACTACAGCCGTCCGTTGGATATGGCCACGTCCATCCCTTTCCTGTGGCCTGTGCTGTGAAGAAGGACACTTAAAAGAAATCCCATACTAGCTCAGAATTGAGTATGATAGAGGGTTATTTATTTAGGGGTAGACTCAGAGATCACAATCCTCTGCCAGAGTGAAGAACGGCAACCGAATCCCGCAGCCGAAAAGAGGCCGGATGCGCACTTTACATCAGCATATATAGTATAAGAGTCCACGCCCAAGTGGGCGGGTAACTTAAAGGCCACTGGTGGTGGGAATTCCCACAGCAAAGCTGTGTTCCTATACAGCAGCAGAGTTCAGTGTGGGGCTCTAAAAACCCATTCCTTCAGAGAGCATGTTTGCTAGCGTAATGACTGAGGTACAGGAAGCATTCTCTTTGTGCATATTTGGGGTATAAAAGACGCCTTCGCAAACACTGGGGTAAAGGGATGGATCTTACCAAGCAAATATATTAGGAAAATAAAAAGGTCTTTTTGAGCTACAACAAAAGTGTTCCATGCTGTTTGTTTTTTGCAGGGTGCTCCGTCTTCTGCATGGTTGCAGGTAGACAACCTACAGGAAACAGATTCCTAATAGTGACTCATAATAGCGTGTGCAGTACAACAGGAGTATCTAGTTTGTTAATATGATGGAAGATGAGTTTCTAGGGAACTGTAATGCATTAATTTACATATATTATGTAATATATTATTATATAATGTATCATAAGATGCCCTTTTATTGTTCTTTAAATGTTCACAAAAATCTATCATCAAAAAATAAAAAAAAGAAATCTTCAAAAGGCAAATCTGGCCAAATCAAAATATACTTTAGTGTCAAAACCTACTGTTTCTGTCTGACTCTTCTGAGCCGTATTTATAGGTTTCAATGGCAATAAACTTCTGTAGTTTCTTCTTGTGGCTAGTCCTTTTTCCTTTCAGAATAATGTATTTTGGCTTCAATCTTCATGTGGCTTTTACTACTTACATCTGGTTTGTTGCCTTTTTCTTTCTGTTTGCACAATATAAACTTCTTAGAAGAAAACGGAAATTTTTATGACATCGGACTTGACTGTGATTTCAACAACACAAAAGCACAAGAAGTGAAAAACAAATTTAACCAGAGCTTAAAACCTTCATACATTGAGGTCCATGGTAGCCCTAAGAACAGGAGAAAAAAAGAACAAATTATACATCTGAGAAATGACCAGAAGATACAAAGAGTGCCAATTCAGCAACCAAAAACCCTTCCAGTGAGGAGTG